>NW_005842334.1:1399992-1407567 GCF_000455745.1 Alligator sinensis | reverse complement strand
GCCTCCACACCCCTAAGACGGGCACCTGCCAGACAGGTGTGGGGGCCCCCAATCTCTGCCCCCCCTGGCCCTGCTGGGGATGCCCCGTAGGCCAGGAGGTAGGAGGATATCAGCTCCCCCATGGGCTCGGTCTGGGTGGAGGCCTCAGACCAGCCCCGGTTAGCCATGTCCCTCTGGGCAGAGGCCCTAGCAGCACTCCTCGTCGACACCATTCTAAGCTGCTGTTTGTAGATCTGTGTGGTGTCTTTGCCCTACCCGTACAGGAGTCTCTCTCCTGACCCTTCTTGCCCGCCCGCCGGCACAAACGCCTGCGCAAACGCCGGTGCGCTCTGTTCGTGCTGCGCGGCTCGGGAGTGCTGCTCCCTACCAGCTCAGCTATATGGGACCCGGGGGGCTTCCCCGCCCGTGCCGGCCCAGGTCCCCCCGCCCCTCTTACCTTCGGGGGATCAGCTGTTGCTGCCCCCGCTGCTGTTTCCTCTGCTGCTGCTGCTGCTACTGCTTCCTCCTCCGCCTCAGGTCAGTAAATTAGTTAGTTAAGGGGGCACACATGCGTGCGGGACACACGTGTGCCTGGATCCTCTCCTTCCCGCTGCTGGTTCCCGAGTGCTGGGAACTACGTCACCCCGTGGCTTTTAAAGCCTGGGGTTTGAATTTCCCGCCCCTGCCCCAACAGCCAATCAGGCGCCCCGGTCAAGAGGGTTAGGGCCCAGACAAGTATAAAAAGGGGTAGCCCAGTGACCCAAAGGAAGTCGCCACACTAAGGCTCAGGATGCCTTCCACATAAATGGTTCAATCAAGCTGTGGCAGATGAGATACAGGATGCCAGTTCAGAAGGGCTAGAAGGAGGAGGGAAGATCAACTGACTGCTTGGGTTTATGACCTCCTGCCAGGGCTAGGCCTGCCACAATAGATAACTTATTTTGTCAAATAAAAAGAGTAGCAGGAAGGAAAGCTTCTTTTTAGAAGGGAAAGGGCTGAAGGAGGAGATACTGCTAAGCGTGATGACAAGAGGGCTCATTAGCTCAATTGAGATGAACAAAG
This sequence comes from Alligator sinensis, assembly GCF_000455745.1. NCBI lineage: Eukaryota > Metazoa > Chordata > Crocodylia > Alligatoridae > Alligator > Alligator sinensis. The sequence continues at coordinate 1,406,526 of NW_005842334.1, read as the reverse complement.
TAAGTACTGTATGGACCCCCAAGTAAACAGTTCCTCCAGGTAATGGGGTAAGAACCTATTGTCAATCCTGTTGAGACTGTGGCTAATGCAGTCAAGCCCATGGATGTTTTCTTGTTTTGAACCATTTAGAAAACGGTTGGTTTCTAAGGGTCTTGTCATACATTACACTTATGATATCTTATACAGTCATATAGTAATGCTTATATGAACTAAATAAAAAAAACTAAGCCCCAGGGTTTAGTTCTCCAAATATTCTTTTATCATTCCAGTAGATCTAAGGAATATTTTTACAGGGAACCTCTAGTTTTGTTGAAGTTCTGTAAACACTAAATTGTAATGTGTATGACAATAGGTAGCCTCATATATTATTCTATTATTATATTTCTGTCACATATTTTAGAGACAGAAGTTTAACAGATCAGCCTTTTTGGATTGGTTTATTTTACTTGGATCCAGATGAGGGATTTCTTTGGAGTGATGGATCTCTGGTGAGTGACATAGTAAAATACCAAATATTTTACCATTATTGAAAACTATTAAAAACTAACTTCATAATCTTTAGATTAATTAGAGACTATTTCAATGATAGATATGGATCACAGATAGCTACAATCTACCAGTAGGCCATCAGCTCACACTTAAAATAACTAAACAACATTAACAATCTGAGATTATGCTGCATGATGATAATACCTCCTCCTGTGCATGTGAACAGATTGAGAGAGAGAGAGAATCAAAGAAAAAAAACCTGATTTCAAACTTGGAGATAATTGTCTATAATTGTCTTACTGTGGCAAATTTATAATACAGTCCCTTGGGTCTATGTTGAGTTACTGCTTGGAGATATATTTTTCAGTTCCTCTCCCCCTACCCTTAAATTATACGCCCAGCCCATGCCTATACACACCAAAGAGGTCTATAGATGACTGCTGGAATCCACTAGCCATGTGTGTCACCTCACTTCCCAATAGCTGCCATAGCACAATAAGGCCCAAGAAGTAAATGAATGGCTTGAAATTTAACTTGAATGCTGTCTTCTGTCTCCTTCTTACACTCTGCTTTCTGTACATCCTTTCACAGCATCTGATAAAGTGAACTTCAGCTCACAAAATCTTGTGTGATATATAGAAATAAAGTGTGTGGTTTGGCAATTGTTTTTATCAAAGTTCATCTGAAAATAGAGTTATTTTTATCACTCCACCACCCAATCAACACGAGACTTCCTCACTTAGGCCTTGCAGCATTTTGAGTAAAATGCACAGGAGTACATCACACACATGCGCACACTCTCTCTCTCTCTTTGGATAGTCTAAGTGCAATTCTACTTTGTCTTCTATATGATTTCAGACTAATATCACTATGTCTCTCTCTTCCCTGTCCTTGTCAGTGTGAGAAACTTATACTCCTTTATACTCCTTCTTTTTTAAAGAGGAAAATAACAATGTTGTATTCTTCTATAGATGAGCTATGGAAATTGGCATGCATCATATGATTACAACAATCCTGGAATTGATCTGTGTGGAACAGTCAGTAAAGAGACTTCCATGAAGTGGAGTAACATGCAGTGTGACCATTTTTATGATTGGATTTGTGAAATAAGGAAAGGCAGGTTACTTTGTATTTTAAATTAGAATTCAGCTGAACAGAGAAATTTCGATGTTGTATCCAACATGGATTTCTATTAACTGAAACGCTTTGAAATATCAATCAGATTTACTGTAGTTTTGTCTTCTGCTTTTCTCTTAAGACAAATTCCATCTAGGAATAAGTAAAAAATACCCCATTTCAATAGTTTCAGACTAGACTGTTTAATTTTTAATTATGAATGTACCTTTTTGTTTCATAAAATACAAGATAATGCAATACAATATATCACAGTACAATATATAACCTGAAGAAGTCAAAATCAAAATTCATATTTTTGATTTTGTCAAAATCAATGTTTTAGACGACCTGAATCATTTCCTCCTTGCTTTCTTTATATCAAGTTTTAAAGTCTTGAGGGTTTCGTTCTAATAAAAAAAATCCAGATTGTGAAAGATATTTTAGCTGGTATAATATAAATTCAAGTCATGAGACTATGAGAATCATTCTTTCCATAAGGCAATATGTTAAGAAATTGAGACACAGTAGTGCAGTAAATGTAGTAAGAAAGTGTAAATCCAGACCACATAAACTAGAGGTTAGCAATCTACAGTTTGTGGGCTAGATCTGACTCATAGAGCCATTTTATGGCCATTAGTGTCAAGGGGCTTCTGTAATAGTTCATCAGTGGTGGAACTTCAGCAGTGTTTTGAGGTAGGGAACTTCAGAATTATTAATGAATAAATAGCAGAAATTCTCCAAACCTTTTTGTTCAGTCAGATGTGGATAAACTCCAAGGGCATTTTAGACATGATGTTTTTCTAGGTTTAATCCAGCCATCACTATATGCATGTGGACATCTGTAGTCTGAATTAAAATTGGCTTCAGTCCAAATTAACTAATCCTTGTTGAATGAGGATTAAAGTTAATGCAGACTAGGGCAGTCTGAATTAGGCAATTTAAACTGTATTAATTACAATGTATACACAGCATGGCTTTGAGGAAAAACAATTCTTAGGAACTCAGATAAACAGATAAGGATTGCAACTATCAATCCCCACAAGGGAAACTCAGTTGAGTTTTTGCAACACAACAGAGCCTATGAGATGCAAAATAACACCTTCCTAAAGTCAAATGTGCCAACAACAGGGCACCCAACTACCTAAATTGCACAGCACTTTAGATAACTGCTATAATGTAGCAGTACTTCCACAGGCTTATTATTGCTTCCTAATTACTTCCAACAGCATACACTCACACGCAGAGGCTAAAATTGGGTCTGTTAAGGGGCTGTCAATGATAATCTATTAACCCTTAATTCAAATTGAAATTTGATCCTAACTGTGTGATGGGAATCAGATAACATAGTTTAGAAAACATGAAGCACATCAACAAATGGCCCGATAAAGATACTCCTTGTTAATATGCCCAGTTCTTTAGTTTTATATCTTAGAACATGGGTGTCCAACCTTTTTGCCCAGTGAGCCAAGCTGGCAGTCCATCTGCAGGCCAGAGCCAGCCACTGTTTCCAATCTGGGCACCCAGGTGGGCATGACGGACACCATCTGGCTGTGCAGAAGGGCTAGGGGGCAGGCTGGACCCAATACAACCCCACAGAGGAAAGGAGTTTGACTCTGCCCTGTGGAGAAGAAAAGAGGTGTGGCCAGGTACAACCCCACCTGGTAGAGAGGGAAGGTAGCATGGCCTGGCCCTGCGTGGAGAGGGGATGTAGCAAAGCACCAACCCATCCCCAGCAGGAGGGAAGGGGGCTGCCAAAGTCTGTACAGCCTAAAATGACATTTTACTGAGTTTAATGTGTTCTCTAATGCATGTGTCAATCACATGGAAAATGTCTGAATATTTTTTTTTATTTAATTTTTACTAAATAACGAATTAATGTATAAGGAATATTAAATTCACTGGAAGAACATGCATCAGATATTTACATGTTCACATGTTATTTTCTTTATAGGAACACCATTAAAACCAGAACCAAAAAGCTCTTCTGCCAGTAAGTTCTTAAATATTTCCTTTTAGCTAAGAATAACACTGTATAATGAGAATAACTCAGGTATGGCTAGTGGAATTTAATTATTTACATTGCAGAATATGAAGTCACTGAAGATGGATGGATTATAAATGGAGACAAGCAGTATTTTTTCAGCAAAGAAAGTGTTCCTATGGCAAAAGCTAGGGTGTTCTGCAAGAAGAGTTTTGGAGATCTTGCTGTCATTGAAAGTAATAGTGAAAGAAAATTTCTATGGAAATATGTACGTAAAAATTTCATTTTTAATGCATCCTAACCAGCATACACCCCACTCTGTTCATACACAAGAGAAAGTGTGTTGTCACGTCATTTTCTTATGTCATTATGCTTGCAGTAAATTTGAAAGTTAAGGTCAGTAAAGGAATCAGAACTTGTGGTAGAGATGGTATCTTTTATTAGACCAACTCGATTTTTGCACAAAAGTGTCTTTAATTGCAAGTTTTCAGGCACAAACACCCTTCATCAGGCATAGGACAAAAGATTGTAAAAATTCTCCTCGGTAGAAATTGAATTTCATATTTCATAGGAGAGTTGAAGGTGTAAAATCTCCTATTCAGAACAGGTCATTTTATGCAGGTTAGGCTCATAGAAAAGTTGGAATAGTCCGCTTACCTTGAAGTTGTTTGGTGGCGAGCAGGATATAGTCATATTTCCTTCTGGTTATGATGTTTCATATTTCACAGAAGAGTCAAAAGATGGAATGCTCCTCCGGGCAGGAATTTTTTATGTGGTGAGGTATCTCTGAGCTCTGTGATGATGCAAATTACCTCGAACAAAGGCAGGAACAATGTCTCAGGTTTCAGGTGGTAAAACATGCTTCCTCCTGGTAAAATGATGAAGACTTCATTTAAAAAGTTGGCTAAAATTTTATCTTGATATTAGGGTCAATAAATATTCTAGAGAAATAACCTTATTTCTAGGAAATTAAATAATGTACAATATAATGAAGGCATGATTCAGCTTCTTTTCTGCTTATTAGGTTTAACAATCTAATATATGTGGTTTAAGTCATATGTACTCCTGTGATTTGGATGGGAGTTTTGCCTAAGACCAGTTGTATAGGAGAAGAACTTAATTTTTGCCAGCGCAGTTTCTTCTAACTTCACTGAGCAAAAAATAACTATACCAGCAAAAGTGCAGTTTTGCATGTATACAAGGCAGGGCAGGACAGGACAATTATACTCATCATAAGTTACATCTCTTCACTCTGCTGCTAGAGATAGCTGTGCCAGCAAAAGTTAATAAGTAAGTAGTCCTGGCCTGTGTCAGGTTTGAGGGTCTGGCCCTCACTGAGTCATCAGGTCCCTTGAAACTTTTCAAACATTTCCAGCATAGGAACTATCAGAACAGGTAATATCATAGGGCATTTTTACATGTCGTCTGGAAATGTATGGGGGGATGCTTTAATTAGAGTGGCTCTCTAATTAAAGTGCCCACAACTTCTCATGTATCAGTGTCTCCACACTTCAAAATGGTGGCAGGAGTGTTTTAATGACATTGAACAAGTTAAGCAATGTTAAATAAGTTTTAGTTAAAGTGCCCCCACCACATGCTGATACACAACATGTGGATGCAGCTGAAGTGTGCTAATTAGCATGGTCCAGCAGACTTGATTAATTGAGTCTGCTCTGACACACTGTAATTACAGTGCATTGGAGCAGCCTCCTGGCACATCCACAAGCACCCATAGAACCCCTCTAAATATTCAGGCAAAAGCATGATAGGATCTGATGTGCAATCCACATGGCAGGAGGCATGATTGTGTGGTCCAGTATCAAGTCCAATCACACCTTATTGCTGGTGCAGGGGGAGCCTGGAATTACAATCCTGGGCTCCCCCTGTACCAGCAAGAAACAAGTTCCTGCTGCTGTGAGTTCCACAGCTGATGAGGTTTGCAGCTGGGACAGTGCATGGGACAGTGTCCTGGCTGCAAGTCTCCTCAGCTGTGGGTTTCACAGCTATGGCAGCACATGGAGTGCACCCCTGCAGCTGTGAGCCTCTGCAGCTGATGGGACTCCCAGCCACAGAGGACCAGCTGAAAATTCAATTAATAGCATGATAAGAATGAGCCACAAAGTTATTGCACATTTTTGGTGGAATAACTTTGTGGCTTATTTTTTCCTTTATCACACCATTAATTGATTGAATATGTGGCTGGGTTACAATTTAAGATGTGATTAACTGGTTAATCATATCTAAAGTGTAACATATAGATGTGGCCTTTGGGCATTTGTACATAACACAGGGGTTTAATTCTCCCTAAACTGAAGCAGTGTTTTTTTAAAAACACCACTTCAATTTAGGGTGAAGTAAACCCCCGTGGCATGCATACATCCAATCCTTACCTGCCTCTCCAGCGATAGGGAGGAAAGAATGAGCTTCTGGTGGGCCAAACGATCCCTGAGCTGTAGGGGGTGTTGGTGCTTCCCTCTGTGGCAGTGGTAGCACTCCCCAGGCTGCACCCACCCACAGGCACCCAACTCAGGCAGTCCTGGGAAGCATCACAGCCACAAAGGGAAGCACCAGGGCTCCACACAGCTCAGGCAGGCAGGCAGGCTCCAGGAAAAAAAAAGAAGACCAGGCTTGCCACTTCTTTTTCCCCCACTTCAGTGGAGCCTGTCTTCCTGGGTTGCTGCCTGCACAGCCCCTGAGCTTCATGGGGCTCGGTACTTCCCTCCATGGCTGTAAGGTAGGAAACTAAAACATGTCATAGGTGTTTTAGTTTGCTGAATTCCAAAGTCATTTTCTGCATCCCAAAGTTATTTAGGGCACATCACACTGCCAAATGTGCAAACAGCAGCACAATTAATGTGGTGCAAAAGGGCATTTAACCTGCCTTAAGGTGTGGTGTACAAATGCCCATAGTGTCACAGATAAACTCACTTCATTATGATCATCATTGC
>NW_005842334.1:1389657-1399982 GCF_000455745.1 Alligator sinensis | reverse complement strand
GAAAGAGAAGAGAAGGAGATTGAGGGAGGAATTATATAGAGAAAGAGAATATGAATATGAAGAGATAGTGATGGAGAGTTCAGAGAGTTCTAAAGTATGGGCAGATTAAAAATCTTTGGGGTTTTGGGGGGCGGGGGTTAGGGGGTGTTACCATGAACAACCAAAAGTTTTTAACTCTTCCTAAAAGTACAGATTGTTTTCTTTAAAATTGAAAAGATCTTTTCCAGGTTGGTATAAATAAATTCAAATGGCTTCACTCATACCACAAAAGAAGTCAAAACTAATTAGACAGCATTTGAGCTGAAGATGCTAAAGTCTGTAACTTTGCAGATATGATTCATGTCTCAATAGAGGCCCTTCAGAGTCACAAATCACAATACAGACTGCCTTCTAGATATTTAGTATAAAAAATTAGAAAAAAATATGGTTTTCACATCAAATTATTCGTTAGATGCAAGGGCATACTAACTAACATTATATCTTTGTGTATAGATTTTAAGAAATGGTAAAAGTGAGTCATACACGATTGGATTAATTCAAAGTGTTGATCGCCAGTTTGCGTAAGTAAATAAGCAACATCTAGCCTTATATTATGTAGTGCTTAAATCTTATATTTGTTCAAGTTAAAAGCAGCTAGAGTTAAAAGGTGTGGGTAGTCATATTTTGTGTCGAAATGTATGTAGTTATTGCATTTAAATGTATTTTAAATTAACTGCCCCAATGGAAATATTTTGATGTGAATATAAAAATGAATATTCTAATATTATAAAAGCCTAAGTCTTTCTGTCTGTCCACAACACTTTATTTGTGCTCTGATTGGCTGACAAACAGCCAATCAGAGTTTGAACACAAGTTCAAACAGGAGCTGCTGGTGGTGGAGCGCCACCATGATAGCGGGGACACAGGGAATGGAGGGGTGGGGGCGAGGCCAGGGCAGCCCTGCTCCCTGGAGGCAGGGGCAATGGAGCAGATGGAACAAGGGGGTAGGGCCAGCCTCACTCCCCCTGCCCTGCTCCCTGCAGGTAGCAACGATGGAGAAGAGTAGGGTGGTGAGGCCACTGGAGTTGGCCTCACCCCCCTCCCTTACACCTTGAAGGTGATGGCAGCATTGGAGCAGGAGGGAGTGGGGTTGGGATTGTGGTGGGCCAGTAGGGGGCGCTCCTGATTTGAGCCGCCCACCTCACTGCGCCCGACCACCTTCCAGGCTCTGAGTGCCTCCCTGGGGTGCCTCATGTCCAGCCGACCCCTTCCCTGGAGCATACCCACTAGCCTGGGGTTCCCACTGCCACCATCCAAGGCTCTGGACTCAATTCTGGCTCTGCGCACCTTGGAAAACACAGGCCTGGTCGTCCACTTGGTACTAGACCCAATACAGGCACTTGGGGCACTTCCCCAAGTCAGGGGCTTAATAGGAAAGTCTCCCTTAGTCCACAGACCTAAGGGGCCTCCTCAGCACAATTTAGACCCACCCCTCAATAAGTCTCCCACACCGGTCACAAAGGAGAACTTTATTGATTACAGGGGGTAGGGTGAAAACAGGGTAAAAGGTAGAGCAGTGTCATAGGAATATCAGAGGAATCCTATAGAGCAAACCAGTATGGCTGAGGTAGCCTTTTGATCACGCATCTGAGTTACTGTAAGCTAAATATCTAGTCGAATCTCGAGTAGCTTACTCACCCGCATCATCCAGAGGTGGTTGGAGTTTTCCTCTGGAGGCAGGTCACTCTTTGAGCATGCGATTATGAGGAGAGAGCCTGTTTCAGATGGTGAAGCTCCTCTCCCAGTTTCAGATTCACCTCGATGACCACATGGCTAATGGCTGCCTTTTTCCTGGACCGGGCCTTTAAATAACCTTTCTGACCTCAGCAGCCCGGTCCAATCGAAGCTGCCAGTGCTGGCCACTAGCCAACCAATTTAAAAAGCATCACTGGCTACCTGGGCCGGTGAGCGGGGCTTTTCCCTCCCCGTCCCCAGGTGACCAGAGAATCCACACCTGAGGCACCAGGCTTTTGTCATGTAGGCAGGGAGAAAGATCCCCCTCCCTGAGGAATTCAACACCAGCCTCTCACCCTGGCAGAGACAGATTTCTGGAGAGGGACACAGACGGTGGCATTTCTGCCACAGGGATGCCACGGGTGGGGGGTGGGGTGAGGCCACTGGCTCTGGCTTCGACCTGCCCCTCCCCACTTCTGTCATTACTGCCTGCAGGGCCCGATGTGGGATGACATGGCAGCGATGGTGGGAGGAGCAGGCCCAATGCGGGTGTAGCTAATAGCTGGCACGTATCAGTGGCAGCAGAACAAAAGGCAAGAAATGAGCCCAGGCCTGACATGGAGGGGGAGAAGGACCAAGCTGGAGCCAGGGGAGAAACCAGCCCACTGCGGCGGTGCAGGGGGAGCAGTGGGCCCCGCCCAATGCAGCAGTGGCTGGGGGCGGGGAGGAGCGAGCCTCCTCCCTGCCTTGGGCCCGGGCCCACTCATCCTGGGCCCACTCCTCCCGCCCTGGGTTGGGCTGGGCCCACTGTTCCCCTTGTCATGGTGGGCCAGCTTCTCCCCACCCTCGGGACCAGTCTTCCCTCGCATCAAGCCCAGACCCACTCTTCCCCTCCCCGCACTGCTCCTCCCCCACCCCCCATCATTCCTGATGAGCAATTGGCTAGTAGAGATAATAATGATGAAAAAGAAATGTATTCTTTATTTTTACCTTCATGTGCAAGGAATTTATTTGTCAAAGTCATACCGACCGTATAAAAGGTCAGCCTAAAATCACATATATACTATGTGATGAATATATTTATTGCATTTATATTTATTATATGTGATTAATATTGTATTATTATTGTTTTTATTTTAGAATCATTATTCTTATCTATTATTAGAATTTCTGTTATTATATCACTGTGTTTAAATATGTATATTCACTGTTATGCACTGTGTATATAGTTACATATTTATTATATGTTATTAATATAATTAGTATACTTTTACCAAATTATTTCTGTATTAGAACTAATGGATTGTTGTGTTTTGGGAAAGGAAGTGTTACTGTACTGAAAAGCAATTTAGCCAGTAACTACTGCTCTGTTTTTGGTTCTTAGCTGGCTGGATGGAAGCCCAGTACACTATGCAGCTTGGGCATCAAATGAGCCCAACTTTGCAAATGCTGAAGAAAACTGTGTAGCCATACATAAAAACTCTGGTGAGTTATACAGTGACATTTTGAGACGTGTGTATGGATAAATCTTTCTTTATGTGCACGCCTCCCTTCTTTTAAGCTACAGAAAAAGTAAATTTGGGAAAATATAACTAAAATAAAAGTTTCTTACTCTGTAGTTTAGAGCTTATGCAATGTAGGCAGTGTTGGGCATAGAAATGATTGTAACAAGTGAGATACAGGAGCTGGAATGCAGAGCAACTCAATCTAGCATTAATAAATTTGCTCTGCAACAGCCCAGGGTTAAACACTAAAATCAGTGAGAGTTTTGCTATTGTGTTCAATGTGTTCAGGATTTCCCTTCAAATAAGAAACTAGAATAGGACCAGCCAGAGAACAGGGCTCACAGTAGTGCTCTAATTTTCATATTGGAGTCCACATTTAATCATATGTTTTCTCAGGCAAGGCCTCTCTTTCTGTGCACAGTGAGCCATCAGCACGTGCAGTGTTGAATTATACTTCAGTTCTGTGTAATCTCCAGTCCTATTTACACTGGATTTCATCTGCCAAAAATAGCCATCAACCACAGATTACTAATAACATGGTTTTTTTACAAGCATTGAAATTGCAGAGTATTGTATGAACTTTCCATTAGACTTGATGCAGGGCATGTATCATCCCCTGAATTTGTATGCTAGAGAGTACAAACGTGAGAGGGGATAGAGTTTTACCACAAATGTCAGTGTCCTCCAGTGACTTCTTTTTTATATTTTAATTGCTTCAGGTTTGTGGAATGACATCAACTGTTATTATCCAAATGCCTTTATCTGTGAAAGGCATAACACTTCCATAAACTCAACATTTGCTCCTACAGAGCCATCCCCTCCAGGCGGATGTCTTGAAGATTGGCTTTTGTTTAAAAATAAGGTACAGTACCAAATACCATACTACTGTATATTAGGAATTGAACATAGAACAAATAAATATACTCTTCCTTTTCAGATATCTTTGGATAATCCAAAATTGTATTCTGATAGGCCAAGGGTTGACAACCTGGAGACCACAGGTTGGATCTGGCATGGGAAGGTGAAGTCTGCAGTGGCAGGGATTGGCAACACATGGCAGTGGGATCACCTTCTATGCCCTGTACCAACTCTACACAGCATCCTCTGCACAGCATCCAGCTACCCGTCCTCTCTGCTCCATGCTGAGCGCTATTCTCTTGCGCCATTACTGCAGCCTACACTTACCCTTGCAGCTATATGCAGCGCTATCCATCAGTACTGGTGACAGAAATTGGTAGCAATTGGTGGTGACAGTAAGCTGTGGCTGCAGTTGCGGGGTGTGAGAGCAGCCCTTGGCATAGAGCATGGAGGGCTGGGACACTGCAGAGGGAATTGTCAGGACAGGGTGACAGTTGGGTCATAAACTGTGGCCTGCCATTCTGAACAGTTCCTGACCCCTGTGATGGACTGATTAGGCCAGTTTGATAATATGCCCATGTTTAACTCTCCTGAAAAGTTCACCTGGTAGTTACCAGTTTCAAGTGATTTCCATGCAGGAGGGGTCATTGTTGGTATTAATATGTTAATAGATGAACTCTTACTACTTTTTTAAGCTTACATTTGCCGTAGAAAAATATTGATCAGCTGAGATTGCCAGATGTAGGCCTGAATGGCATGTGCAAGATCAGACCTCTAAGCTGAAGTGAATTAGAATGAATACGTTATTGATATTTATTTCTGAACAATATACATCCCATTACATTCCTTTTCCCAATGCAGAATGGCTTCATGGAAAGGTTTTCTGTGAGACTGCCCACTGATGCACATAAGGGAAATGTTCAAATACCAGTACTTTTTTATCTTTACTTGTACATTAGTCTGCTCATTCTCTGACAGTTATTAGTAGCTCGCTGAACAGAGAGTGAACAGAAGAGGTCAGCACCGTGAACATTTATTATACCATTATTAGCAGCAGCAAGGCTGTGTAAGTACAACATGTTCTGGCAGTGGTAGATCTATATGAATAAACTAGTATATTTCTATAAATAAAAGAGCTGCAATATCAGAAAGGGGCTTGTTCTACTCATTTTGGGAGCTCAAAAATTATGTTTTGATTTTCATTGTAGTTTATATGTGGGATTTATTCCCTTCCTGCCCATCCCCCAAGAAATCCTTTTATAATTACACTTTTTGCTGTTTATTTGGTAATATTTTGTTTTACTCAAAACCTTGAAGTGGTCAGAACACACTTTCCTGCCAATTCCTATTATTGTTGAAGCTGTGAGTACTAGAAGGCTTTTTAAAGTTTTTCATTCCTGATTTCTTGTGGGAAAATGTATACTGAATATGTAATTTTAAAAATTGTTCTGATTTAAAATATTTCCAATTAACACTTAGAAAATTCAGAGCTGAATTTTTCAAATCTGTGCTATTATTAATACAAGTCCAGCATAACAAATCCTAGCCTCAATAAAAGAACAATCTTAGACTTTTCCATTGAGCAGCTGAATATGCAAAGATTTCTCAACCCTAGATTCAGAGCAACCTTTTGGGTAAGCCCATGTAAATATATACCATGTTGAAATTCCTTGCATAAGAGATCTACTGGTTGGTTAATTGTTGGTTTCCTTCATAATCTAGTCAAATGTATAATGACTTGTGAACTCTGGTGATGAACTAATCTCTTTCATTAGCTTGGCAAAAACAGAAAGAGACCTATCAACCCTATGTACAGGTCAATCTCTGGGTAGGCAGAAGTTCAAGACAGATAAAAAACATGTTACTGGGGGAAAGCTCTACAAGTGCCATCAAAAGAAAGACCTTTATTGGCAGCTCCTTTTTTGGTTCTCTGGCTCATGTCAGTTTTTAACCTCTCCCAGGTTTTCTTTTACCTTATACAAATTTCTGATTCCCTTTTTTCATAGTGCTACACGTTTTTTGGCTCCAGATATGAGGACAGAGTAAATTGGTTTGTTGCACAGAAAACTTGTATGAACTTTGGAGGAAACCTGGCTTCCATACCTAATGAACAAGTGCAAGGTACAGTACATAAACACTTTCTGTATTAGGTGAAACATCAGTAGTGGTTTCTGAAATGAAAAGATTATATAGATTGTTAGATTCTTTCACTTGACATAGATCAGGGGCGGGCAAAATGCGGCCTGGGGGCTGGATCCGGCCAGCCAGGCCATTCTATCTGGCCTGCAGGGCCCCTACAAAATTTAGAAAATTAATATTAATCTGCCCTGGGCTGCCTGTCATGCAGCCCTCGATGGCTTGCCAAGACTCAGTAAGCGGCCCCCTGCCCAAAATAATTGCCCGCTCCTGACATAGATTCTGTCACTTACATTCTTTATGTATTTTATAATCATACAAAGGTGATTATAAAACAAGTGCCTTCCTCCTATGATTATGCATAGGAGGTAGGCACCAAGGCATGATAATAAAACACATAAAGAAGTTAAGTAAGATAATTAATGCACCATTATTTCGATAAATATATTTTTCATAATGTACTTGCTTGCATGGATTATTGTCTATTTATAAAATTTAATAGCTTTTTTGACAGTCTCAGGGATGCCAATCTTTGCCAGATCACTGCAGTCATACTGGTAGACCTAAAGACTGTTTCCCCCGTTCCCATTTGGTTTTGATTTAGTTATCAGAGCTGTGCAGGATAGGAAATAAGTAATATATCCTAAGCTGGTATTCAGAGTGTGGATCAAAGCAACGCATAACACAGGAAGAACCTGAGATTTGCTCCTGTCAGCAGTAGAAGATACATTATCTTCCCACCTCTGCCCCTTTTCTAGATGATTATCCATATGAAGCAAGTTCAGCACTAGCAATGGCAGGTTACCAATTATGTGTACCCTGCCCGTGTCTTCAAAACTTCTGCTGAGAATTTATAAGAACATTAAACCCTACAGTCAGCCAGCTCCTCTCAAAGGTCAAAGGCAGTAAACTTATTGTTATCATTCTCTATACTTGTCTGTCTTTTATCAGGAAAATGCTTAATTGTGGCCCATGTAATCATTTAGGCAGTTTACTAAGATTTTCCCAAGTTTTTAGTCCCAGAGATCATTGTTTCTGTGTCTCTGTTCAGCTGTGAGCTGCCTTTTTTCTTTTAGTTGGCTGTGTGGAATTCTGTCAGCTTTTAATTTTCTCCATTCTGAATGGCACCAAAACTCACTAACTCCCAGGTCCTATTCCACCTCTCAGCCCTTTAAGCCAGTATATCTAAGTCTAAGTGTGATCCTATGCCATCTTGTTTAGGATGTAGGCACTCCAGGAACAGAGGAAGCCATGGCTTCTGGCTCCAGGTGACACACTGTATATATGTATTTCATCCATTGACTCTCTAAACTTCCTCTTCCTTTGTTTAGTTTACGGTGAAGTTAATGCTGTTGCTGATGGCAGTCTGGCAAAAGACTCTGGTTGACATCTCCCCTCTTAGCCAGTTAGAACAGTTGGATTCCAACATGACACAGACATGTTAGGCTGTACTAAAACCGACCAGTGAGAAAATGGAGACCTCTGTGCCTTCCCAGACTAGAATATCATAAGCCTATGACTGGTTGGTAGAGGCACATATCATATCTGCCCACTGCTTGAATGGCATAGGTCTGTGCCTCTATAGGGCAGAATAGAATTCACTTTTGGCAGTCCACTCACTGCCCATTGAAAAAATAGAAGAACTGTGTGCCTCCCAGCTGGAATATGCTTGTTTTCCTGAACAACATGCATCATTCTGGGATGAGTGGAGACTAAATCCTTACACATGTCAATCCAAGTGTCTTTTGTCCTGGAAAAGGCAAAGTCCAAGTGGAGATCAAAGAGAGGCAGCTGTAGAAACATCTTCTTTCTCAATCTGCACCTAAGTGCCTAGAAGTCAAGCAGCCAGTAGCCACCTGCAATGCTATCCACTCAATTTGTTTCATTCTTTTTCTTCTTCATCTACATTTCATCCTCCCATATATTTCAACCTCATTTTACCCGGTCATCTCTTTTTCCTCCCTGATATGCCTACATGTTAATTCCTGGGTTCTTTCTGCATGCACACAATGACCAGCAATAACTGGTTATAGATATACAGCATTTCAAATACTGCTACCCCCTCTCTAATGCAACCATACTACACACACACACACACACACACACACACTAGCAGTAGTCTCACCCAGGCAACTCTGGATAATGAATAAAGGCTGTCACACAACTTGATATGCATTCACCCATACCCACAGCTTCTCATTCATAATCATACTAAGTGTATGAGGTTGAATAATTTACCCATTGTAGGTAAATGTGCCTCAGAACTTTTTGCCTTCCGACTCACATATAGAGAGAGACTTCTGTCTGTTGGTGACTAGAAGGTACATCCTTATCTACAAATACCTATTAGATGTTTTGTTCTTTTAGGATAAAAAGAAAAACATAGTCTTTCGTTGTTTTTGTGCTGCTATGGAAATTTTTATGTCAGAGCAAAGGCCAAGTAAGTAGACTCCCATACGCCATGTTGTGCCACAATTGCCCAAAGTTTGTGCCTGCAACAACAGCGGTATCAATTTGTGTCACTGTTTAGCAGTAGATGTTTACTTAAGGTGAGAGGGCACCAACAGCCTGGAGCTACCCAAACTGTTCAACCTCCCTGGACAGTGTGCCAGGAGCTTAAAAAGCCTGATCCTGCACACCCCAGGAATTCCCAAAAAGGATCTGTCCCCTCAAGTCCTGGGAGGATCTGCTTGGCTTTCCAAGTTTACTGAGAGGCACCCTGGAGAACCTGGCAGCACACCTCTGTAAAAAGGGAAACCCTGACTTGTCTACTTACCAAGACTGGTTGCAACTGGAGTTTTATCAGCCCTCCAGAGAAAGTAAGACATGTGGTTATGAACGTAATCCAGGAAGGGAGAAAAACTAACTTGGACCACAAGACTCACTGGGGAGGAAGTTTCCCAAGCTTGGAAATTGTGAGCAAGGAAAGTTCATCTTTCTTGTTTGTTTATACTGTGGTTGTGCCCCACCTACCAGCCCCAATTGCATCCATGACCTCTGTTAAATTTAGTTTACTTTGGTCCCATAATTCATAGCATATCATCATGTAAAAATTAGATATATAGAGATTAAATTCAGGTGAATAGCAACAGGGGTGTAGGTTGTAGCCGTGTTGGTCTAAGGACATAGGCAGACAAGGTTCCTTGGGTGAATCTGATATCTTTTATTAGACCAACCCAAATAGTTGGAAAATAATTATTAAGCAAGCTTTTGGGTTCAAAAACCCTTCATCAGGCTAAGGAAGTTTCACCAGTTGCTGTGTGCTCTTCCTGGATGGAATGAAAAATAAAGAAGCCAGAGGCTGGGCTGGTATGCATATAAGACAGGCAGTCAATGAAAATGTAGATTGAGCAGTCAATGGGTGAGAGACAGGCTGGGGGGGGGTGGAGAGAGAGAAGGGGGACGAAAGTGGAGAGATACCTGGAGAGTCAGATGTCAGGCAGGTTATAATGTGTCATAAATCCAATGTCTATATTTAGTCCATGATTTTTAGTATCCAGGAGGTTGATGAAGTGGAGTTCATAGGCTCGTCTCTGGGAAGTGTTGTGTAAGTTTCCTTTGAGGATCAGGACTCAGAGATTGGAGAGAGAGTGGTTTCCTTGTGAGAAATGTGCCCCCACCAGTCACTGGGTATTTCTGTCTTTGATAGATTTCCGGTGTGCGTTCATTCTGGAGTACAGCTGTTGTTTGGTCTCTCCTACGTATTGTCCATCAGGGCATTTGGTGCATTGGATGAGATATATCACATTTTTGGAGGTGCAGCAGTAAGATCCAGGAATGCTGATGGCTCTGTTGTGGGGTGTAGTAATAGTGAGGGTGGTGAAGATGTGTTGGCAGGTTTTGCATTTCTTGTCATGGCACAGTCTGGATCCTTTTGGTGTGTTCTGGGCTTAAGGAAGTTTGCTTCTGGTGATGAGGTTGGCGAGGTTCAGTGCTTATTTGAAGGCTAGGATGGGTGGCTCTGGGAAGATCTTTTTAAGAATAGGGTCTCTGTCTAGTATGGGTTGCAATTGTTTGAGGATTTTCCGTACAGGTTCGAGGGAGGGGTGATACGTCATAGCCAGTGGTGTGCGATTTATGGGGGGTTTTCTTCTGTACTGCAGCAGTTCTTCA
>NW_005842334.1:1389389-1389623 GCF_000455745.1 Alligator sinensis | reverse complement strand
GGTTTCTTGTATAACGTGGTCTGTATTTTATCATTCTGGATACTGATCATCGTGTCTAAAAAGGAGATGCTGGTGCTATTCTAGAGAAAGTTGGATGGAGGGATGGTGATTGTTGAATTTCTGATGGAACTCAATCAGAGATTGTACATTTTCAGTCCAAATGATGAACATGTCATCGATATATCTTAAGTATATACATATATATGTATATATATATATATATATATACATATA
>NW_005842334.1:1371200-1389101 GCF_000455745.1 Alligator sinensis | reverse complement strand
AAGCCCAGAACACACCAAAAGGATCCAGACCGTGCCATCACAAGAAATGCAAAACCTGCCAACACATCTCCACTACCCCCACTATTACTACACCCCACAACAGAGCCATCAGCGTTCCTGGATCTTACAGCTGCACCTCCAGAAATGTAATATATCTCATCCAATGCACCAAATGCCCTGATGGACAATACGTAGGAGAGACCAAACAACAACTGCGCACCAGAATGAACGCACACCGGAAATCTATCAAAGACAGAAACACCCAGTGACCTGTGGGGGCACATTTCTGACAAGAAAACCACTCTCTCTCCAATCTCTCAGTCCTGATCCTCAAAGGAAACCTACAAAACATTTCCCAGAGACAAGCCTATGGACTCCACTTCATCAACCTCCTGGATACTAAAAATCATGGACTAAATATAGACATTGGATTTATGACACATTATAACCTGCCTGACATCTGACTCTCCAGGTATCTCTCCACTTTCGTCCCTGTCTCTCTCTCCCCCCTCCCCACCCCCCAGCCTGTCTCTCACCCACTGACTCCTCAATCTACATTTTCACTGACTGCCTGTCTTGTATGCATACCAGCCCAGCCCCTGGCTTCTTTACTTTTCATTCCATCCAGGAAGAGCACGCGCCAACTGGTGAAACTTCCTTAGCCTGACAAAGGGTTTTTGAACCCGAAAGCTTGCTTAATAATTATTTTCCAACTATTT
Source organism: Alligator sinensis (assembly GCF_000455745.1). Lineage (NCBI taxonomy): Eukaryota > Metazoa > Chordata > Crocodylia > Alligatoridae > Alligator > Alligator sinensis. Next base: position 1,388,382 of record NW_005842334.1, on the reverse strand, counting down.
GGGTTGGTCTAATAAAAGATATCAGATTCACCCGAAGAACCTTGTCTGCTCTGGTGAATAGCAACACAGTCAAGCAAGAACTGATAGTTTTGAAAGAGCTTGAAACCTGTTGTCCTGCTTTTTTGTTAACCTATATTTCTTTAGCTTTCTTTTACCTTACAAGGTTCTTTGCCTGAATGTGATATCTTTTAGACCAACTTAAATTGCTGGAAAACCTGTACCCTTTTACCTTACAAATCATTTCCTGAGCAAGGGCTTGGGTTACTGGTTCTGGCATAATTTTGCTTTGCCAGATATGAATCTACAAATAATAAAAATTGTATTCACAAGATCATTTAAAAATACATGATTGAGTAAGGTTAATTTGTTTGTATTTTTAACTGTGTCCTTTTCTGCACATACCAAATCTTTGCTGCTAAAAAGAAGGCATGGTCAACTTCCTTTCTTATAAATATTATCTTTGTTCCAGCTTTCCTCACTTACAACTTAAAAGATGCTTCAAGTGACAGCTGGATTGGTTTGAGTAACAGAAACAAGGGACGCATCTCTCTTTGGAAGGATGGAAGTGATGTCTCTTATACAAACTGGGATGCAGAAGATAGAATGCATAGTGCATTTGGATTTCAATATCCGGTAAACTTTAATTGCAGATTATCATCCAAAGGAATTGGAGAGGTCACTGGACACATCTATACAAGATGCTATTGCACAGCATAGCTCGTTGCTACCGTGCAGTATCATTGGTGGGTAGTAACCATAACAGCAACCATGCTGTGCAGTAGTAATGAGCTACTGTGCAATAGAATAAAAAAGCCCATGCAGGGATGGTACTGAGCAGTAATGCCAGTTACTGTGCAGTCATTTAGTACTTGGTTAAGCAAGTACTAAATGACTGTGCAGTAACAACTCCACGGTCCACCACTCATGTAGATGTGGCCACTGAGTCTTTCAATAAACTGCTCAAATTACTTCTTATATAGTTTCCCTCTTTCTCTGCAACATTCATTTTCTTGTAGTTGGGTGCAGATCTGTAATGTTTCATGATCCAGCTTCTTCTAGAAAAGAGTTTAAGTAGCTCAAGAGATGAGTATTGCATTCATGCAGTTTTGTAATGACATTCCAAAATGCTGTAGGTTCAGTGGGCTGCCCAGAGCCACAGGTACAACAGAAAATTATTTCCTTTTTATTTGGAGAATATTTTTGATGCATTACTGAAATGATTGGAGGGAGATTAAGAGTATGAAAGAGTTTTAAATATTTTCTGCATTTTTCCCTTCCAGTTTTTTTTGAGTTGAGCCTGGCTTATAAAAGGGCAATAAATATTTTTAGAGCAGTGAGCAGGCCTTGTCAGTCTTCACCAGTATTGGAAGAAATTAGAAACTGTTAAGGACACTAATTTATATATGTTGGGCTAACCCTTATCAAAAAACATCTTGTATAACTGTTGACTTTTAAACTAAAAGCCAAGTAGAAGAACAGAAGAACATGAAAACTGCCATTTACTGGGTATAATTTGGGTTATTTTTGCCCATGTGCATCACTTACCTACATTGAATTCCATCTTCCATTTAGCCGCTTATTTGCTCAATAGCACTAGATCCTTCTGTAGTTACTCACAATTTACCTTGGTCTTAACCACTTTGAGTAATTTTGTGTCAACTCTTCATAAATTTTCACAAGCATACACTGAATTGCATACACCTAATATCTTTTTTACCCCAGTTCCTCCATGCATTCAAAAATTTTCATGAAACAAATTTAATCATTTCAAACTACTCCACTCCCAGTTTTTTCAACATACACACCCACTCACCTAATCCATTCCACCTTTGTTCACTCTTTCATTGTCCTAGGTATGCAAGCAGACATAGTTTAACGAACCCACAAGTTTAACAATTTTTCCAGGGACTATCTAGTTATATGCCATATCATGTAAATCAGGATTGATACCTTAATCATATCCACCTGGTGGAGAACTGCTGCCCCTCCTCAGGAAGTAGTCCCCACTTATTGTTGAGACTACTGCCTGCCCTTAGGATGAGGTTAAGGAGCTGGGGACAAGGATCATTGAGCCAGGGCATCAATCGTCTTACTCATCTTCTTTAGGAGATAGTGGGTACATCTATGTGAGATGCTTTACTGCACCATTGCCTAGTTTACAAAGCAGTAAGCACATGTGTCTACACCTGTGTGTGCTTACTACACAGTAAAAATCCCTAATCGCGAGGTAACAAATTTAAGCGCAATTAGTAACTGCAGTAACACATGTAGATGCAACTCAGCAGCAAATTTGCTGCCAGGTCTGTCCAGCCACTAGGGGGCTGGCTTGAGGCCAGCCCCAGGGCTCCTGGCTGGGAGCTTCTCCTGCTCCAGGGCTGGGCTGGCTCACTGGCAGCCTGTGCCTGCAGGCTATAAAAGCCTGCAGCCATTTTGTGCCTTGGGGGATACATCACAGGCAGTCTGAGGGCAGTGCAAGTCTTGTGTGCCCCCTGGGCAGGCTACAGCTGAGCTGTCCCTGACTTCCTGGAGTCCTTTGTTTTTGCATGACCCTGCACAGCTTTGTGGCTACCAGGGCACTGCTGCCAGGCAGGTGGGTGTAGAAGATCTGGTGCAGGCTGCTCCAGCCCCTGGCCAGCCTGTCAGTACCCCAGGGCTGCCTGCAGACTGGTCTTGGCAACAGGGCCAGGACCACCTGCCTACTGCACACCCCAGCAGCCTGCTCTGTACCTGCAGCTGCTTCGGGGCATAGCCTCTGCTATGTAGCTGCTGGTCCCTTGCCGTGCCCCTGCACTTAGCATTGCTGGCAGCTGCCCAGAATGGCAGCAGAGGGACAGCTGCGAGGAGGCTTAGACAGTCAGTCCAGGACCTACGATGGCCTTCTCCCCATCCAGGCCCACCTCAACCCAGGTGCACACACCCATGCCCTCCACCCAGGGCTCTAACTGGATCCAGGAAGAGATTAACGACCTTGTGGTGCCCAGGACATCGGGCGCAGCTACATGCCATTATCAATGGGGAGGACTATGCTGAGCCACCAGCCTCACCAGCCCCAGACACATGGTAAGCCCTGCACTGGGGTGGGGGGCCACTCTACTCCAGTCCCCACCCCTGCTCCCAGCCTCCCCTTCCTGCCTGGCCTGCCCACACTCTCCTGGCCCTGGGTTTCCCCCACAACACACAGGGAGGTGGGACACAGTGCAAAACTTTATTGAGCAGCCCATGCCCCAGCAACTAGGCAGCTATAGGCCTCTCACATGCTGAGGAACAAGTCAATGCTGGCAGTAATGTCCTCCTCAGCAGCGGTGGCAGAGACATATAGTGATGCCACAGGTAGCATTCCAGGCAGTGGCATAGGTTGTAGGGCAGCCGAGGCTTGCCTTCTCACCTTTATAGCTCAAGGCCCCAAACTGGGAGCACGGGTATGCCCAGGGCACCAGGAGGAACAACAGCAGCAGGACATAGTAGATTGGGCACCCCTCAGCCTACACAAACAGCTCATCATGCACTGCCCAGGGCACATGCAGCAGGGACACATTTAGGGTTCAGTGGAGGTATGGTGGGGGGGAGGGGGGTGGCCCCAGGGTGTTTCCCCAGAGATGCCTCCCAGCATGGAAGGTGGAGACTTGGCCAGCTCCTCATCCCAGTTGTCCAGAAGTCTCATGCATCTCAAGCCTGGGCACCATGGGCTGTGTAGCAGTGTAGCAGAGCAGTTGGCCTGCACAGGGAGATTTTGGGGAGCGGGATGTGGAATCATGGCAGCATGTGCTGGAGCCTGGCCTGTCCCACTCTGGGGCAGGGGAGGCAGACTGCCTGTGGCCAGCACCCAGTGGCCTGCCAGACCTAGGGGAGTGTGTGGGGATGGGGGGTTTGGTCAGTGGCCACCTGGGCCTGAGCCTGCCCTGCCGACTTACCATGGTCCCTGGGCACCCATGCATGGCCAACCCCCAATCTGAGGCAGGGCAGTGCATGGCCCCTGATGCAGGGCATCTTATCTCCAGACTGTTGCAAACTTGAACAAAAGGCTTCTGTCTCCTGGCTCTGCAGATCCAACATCTGGACTTGGGGGAGTGGCCATGGAACCAGCGGGGATGCCAAGTCAGGGAAGCCGCTGCCCAGTGCCACAGCCCTCCAGATGCACCAGCTGCACCAGAGGCACTACAGGATCAGACCCTCCTCCTCCAGCAATGGTTGGTGGTGGCCAAGGAGCAGGAGCGGACCACCTGGGCCTGCTGAGAGGAGAACTTGGCTGAGGAGGAGAGGTGGTAGGAAGAGGACCTGGCTCACCAGGAGAGGTGGCAAGTGGAGGACATCACCAGGGAGGAGCTGGTCCAAACTGACTTCCTGGCCCTGGAATGGGAGCAGCTCCAGGTCTTGTGAGACCAAAATAGGATCTTGGGCCAGGCCATAGAGGATGATGACTGTCATACTCTGGACACTGTCCTGGGCCTGGCAGTCTTGTGAGTGCCTGCTGCTGCCTGGCCCCTGTCCCTAGCCCCACAGACCCCCTGACAGCTTCTTGCCACCCCACAGCATGCCCCACCTGGTCCTGGGAGGAGGTCCTCCTGCCACTTCCCTCCCACAGGAGCCCCTGGCCCAGCCCCTACCCCTGTGTGCCACCACCTGCCTGGGCCCATCCCTGCTGCTTGCCCCAGCTCTAAGTGGACATTGAGCTAGAGCTGTCTGGAATGGTGCCGAGACTGGATGTCAGCCATGCTGGGCCTGGACTCCACCAGCTAAAAGGGGAGCCAACCACTCCAGAGGAGCACTGGTTGCCATCAACCCTGAGCGAGCCCTCCACCCACCAGATGTGCCATGGCATGCACACCCATGGGGGAACAGCCTGAGTCCAGGGTGCTGGCCACCTGCCCCCAGGCTCTGCCCACTAGGTGCCCCCACCCTATGCCCCCGCCACTCCAGGACAGCAAAACACAGACTTTGTAAATAGTTTCACACTGGGAAGAGAGATTTTTTGATTGTTGGTGGGTGGGGAGGGTGGTGGAGGGAGCTCTGTTTGTTCAGTGGGGAGGAATGGGGGTGTGTCATGAGGAGAATAAAGATTTCTTCTTTGGACATGTGTCTGGCATGAGAGTGGTACTGGAGATGGGCAGGGAGGCCTGTGGGCTGCAAGGCAAGTGAGCTAGAGCTGGGAATGCTTCAGGGGGTGATCTGCAGCTGCTGCCGCAGCTTGTACTCCCACTGCCAAGCCACCTCTGCAAGCTGTGCCTCATCCACCCAGGCCTCATGGAACAGCTCTCCCTTGGCCTCACAGATATTATGCAGCACACAGGCTGTGATGATGACCCAGGGGAAATTCTTGTTGGCAACCTAGAGGTGGGCAGTGAGGGAGTGCCAGTTGCCCTTGAGGTGGCTGAAAGCACACTTGACCAATGCGTGGGTCCAGTCCAGGTGCCAGTTAAAGTGGGCCTGGCAGGGGTCTAGGTGGCCAGTGTTAGGGCCTCATCAGCTAGGAGAGAAGCGGGTAGGCTGGGTCTCTGATGAGCAGGGGTGGGACAACCACAGCATCTAGCTGCAGGCCCAGCATCCCCAGTGTGAAGTGCCCACTCTCCATGAGTCCCACCAGCCCAGAGTTCCTAAAAGTGTCATGCATGGGCATTATGCATGCTGCCTGCCCAGCCAGTGCTCACATGAGTGAATGTGTCCTGGTGGTCCATGATGGCCTACATGACCAGAGTGGAATCCTCTGTGGCTATAATAGAGGTGGTCTCCATGGGGCGGGCATGTGACCTGTATGTGGGTCCCATCCAGGACCCCGATATACTGGGGGAACCCTAGTGCACAGAACCTTGCCACCGCCACCTGGGAGTCATGGACATGGAAGACGGTGTCCACCAGCATGTCCTGGAGGGCAGTACACACATCCAGGATGGCCCAGTGGTGGCCTTGCCCATGCCAAACAAGGGCTGGCTGGTGCAGTGGGCCCAGAGACAGTGGGGCTGGAGGCCCAGGAGGGTAATGATGGCCCCAGCAGTAGCCTTATGGAGCCACTCATCAGTGTCCCTGGCATCAGCAGCTGCATGGTGGCTGTGGCCCTGGGAAGGCACATTGCAGGTGGGTAGGCAGTGGTTGGTCATGGGGGAGCTGAATGAATCAAGATGGCCATGAGCCAGCCATTGGTCAGTTAGACAGGCCAGCAGGATGATTGTGATGGCCAGCAGGTTCCTAGAACACTGCTTGTTGCTGCCAGGGCCAGGGACTGGGGCAGCCATAGTGCAGGAAGGCAGGGTAGGCACAGACAAAGTGACTGTGTGCTGCCTCTGCACATCCCATGCTGCTCCTGAGCACATGAAGGGGCTGCCCAGACAGCACAGAGCAGAGCTGCCTTTTAAAGAGGGCTGCCAGGTAGGCCTGTGTGAAGCGGCTAGTATTCACTTCGGATTTGGATTCAGCCAATTTGGGGGAGAATGATTCGATTTGGTGATTTGAATCACTGTCTCGAATCGATTCAGCTGAATCTGCTTCGGTGATTTGGCCGCTGCCAAATCGTACAAATCTCCAAATCAGACAGGACTCATCCCCCGCCCACTCTCCCAGCCATTTTTTTTTGTCTCCCAATTCAATTCAGATTTGGTCATTTGACCTCTGAATCGGGCCAAATCTTCTCTGAATCAAATCAGTGACCAAAGCTTCACGCACCCCATTATGCAAGTAACTGGTTAATCATGTAACAAAGTTAGTCTGGCCACGTATGCAAAGTAAGACTGGCCACAAGTGCAAAGAAATTATCACACAATTGACTAGATAATCATGCAATAAATTTAGACCAGCCACACATGCGAAATAATTATCACACAATAAAAATGACTATCCAACTATAAAAAGAGACAACCAGCTATCAAGTTTGTGCTTGAAAATGTGTAACAACACTATAACTGGTTTCTATCTAGCTTTAATTTGAACTTGTAGCAGGGGCCTTAGAGAAATCACTTACTTTATTAGTCTAGACAAAGATCACCATACATGTGTGGTTGCAGGAAGTACATTTTGCATGTGCACATGTATGCATCCTGTTCATGTGAGTAATTACATTCTTGACTATTTCTAAACCTAACTGAACCATTAAAAGTGATTAACAATCAAAGAATAGTGTCAGTGACATGCAAACTATGTTGTTATTGGTTTTGTTCAGTAATAATCCTTTTTCTTTTTGTAATCATGCATTACGGCACTTTTATTCTTTTTTTGCTCTACCCTGAGGTCATTGTAGTGGCCTGGTGTCCTAGTCGACCATCACCCCTTCACACACTCCCATTGTTATGCTATTTATTTTATTACGTTTTATTATTTAATTTGCCCAGCTTTCTTAATGAGTGTTTTAACAGCTAAATTAATAAGTAACAGAATAGAACAGACCCTGGTTAGTGAAATGAGAAAGTGTCGTATTGCAAACCTTGTGATCCAAAATCAATAAGAATCTCCTCCACTTCTATGGCTGAATTCATCATGAACTTTTCACTCCCAGCCTCTCTTTCACAGTAAGCACCAGTGCAGGCTTTAAAAGTTTCCATGTTCTCTTTTCAACTTCATTTTAATACTAAGATATAATTGGGATCTGTTCAGTAACAAATGAAAGAGAGGGTGGGTACACAATATTTATAATCCTAGGTTTTGTGCCTTTTCTTGGTGTTTAATTCTCATCTCAGAAGTAATAGTATCACTTAAGCATCACTTCTCTATGGTAATAAAAAGTATAACGCTGATGAGCAGGCTGAGCTGAAAGAGTAGAAGCACTGGAAAGATACCCAGAAAGCAGGTGAAATAGATACTGTCTGTAAAAGGATGCCATAAGGAATAAAGCGTTACTATCATTGTAATGCAAATTTCACACAAAAATGCTATCAGAATTCAAGTGTAAAAGGAAGCAGGACTGATGCTGCCAGGGCTATAATGTGACAGAATTTCCTCCTTTGCTACTGAAGACAAGGTTCTTTGGGTAAATCTGATATCTTTTATTAGACCAACTCAAATAGTTGGAAAAATTCTTCTTAGCAAGCTTTTGGGCACAATCAACCTTCATCTGGCTGAAGAAGCATCTACAGATGGTCTCTGCTCTTCCTGGATGGAGTGGTAAAGCAGCCAAAGGCCAGCATGTATGCAGGAAAAGCAGTCAGTTAAAATGTAAATTGAGGTGGTCAGTTGGTGAGAGATGGGGCAGGGAGGAGAGGGTAAATGAGTGTAGCTGTAGTCAAAGGATGAGAGACAGGAGGGAGAATAAATGGTAAAAAGGGGAGAGGTACCTGGGGACTCAGATGTTAGGCAGGTTATAATGTGTCATAAATCCAATGTCTGTATAGGCCATGATTTTTTGCATGCAGTAGATTGATGAAGTAAAGTTCATAGACTCATCTGTGAAAGGTATTTTGTAAATTCCCTCTGAGGATTCCAACTGAGAAAGTGAAGAGAGTGGTTTTCTTGTGAGAAATGTGCCCCCACAGGTAATTGGTTATTCTTGTCTTCGATAGATTTTTAGTGTGTGTTCAATCTGGTGCGCAGTTGTTGTTTGGTTTCTCCTACATATTTTCCATCAGGGCGTTTGGTGCACTGGATGAGATATATTGCATTTCTAGAGGTGTTTAAGCAACAAACCTCACCAACATCATCACCAGAAGCAAACTTCCTATAGCCCAAACACACCGAATGGATCCAGACCATGCCAGGACAAGAAATGTAAACCTGCCAACACATCTCCACCACCCCCACAATCAATTACTACACCCCACAACAGAGCCATCTACATTCCTGGCTCTTATACCCGCACCTCCAGAAATGTAATGTGGGGGCACGTTTGTCACAAGAAAACCACTCTCTCTCCAATCTCTCCCTTCTAATCCTCAAAGAGAATTTACAAAATACCTTTCACAGATGAGTCTATGAACTTCACCTACTCAATCTACCATATACAAAAAATCATAGACTAAATATAGACATTGGATTTATGACACATTATAACCTGCCTAACATCTGAGTCCTTCCACTTTTTACCAGCTACTCTCATTCCTTCCGCCCTCCCGCACCCTCCTGCCTCTCATCCTTTGGCTACAGCTACATTCATTCCTCCTCTCTCACCTACTGACTACCTCAATTTACATTTTAACTGATTGGCTTTCTTGCATATATACTGGCCTCTGGCTGCTTTACCACTCCATCCAGGAAGAGCACAGACCATCTGCAGATACTTCCTCAGCCTGATAAATGGTGTTTGTGCCCAAAAGCTTGCTAAGAAGAATTTTTCCAACTATTTAAGTTGGTCTAATAAAAGATATCGGATTTACCCAAAGAACTTTGTCTGCCTATGTCTTTAGACCAACATGGCTACAACCTACATTCTTTTGCTACTGACATTTTTTTACTTACCGTTTTTTCCCCCTTCCCTCCACCCTCCTACAGAAATCCTGTGTTGTTATTAAAACCAGTCCTCTTGAAAAGACAGGGAAATGGATGATAGAAGGATGTTCTCAACGCAGAGGTTTTATATGCCAGAAAAAGAGTGGTGAGTTCAGTTTCACTAATCTTGCAAATTAAAACACATTAACACTTCCATTTTTAAAGGGTTTTGTTTAAAATGTTGGGAGAGTGAGTATGCATGCACACTTGTGCATATAAACATAGTAGAGGAGATCTACAAAGACAATATATAGTGTAAGGCGAGTAAGTTGAATGATAATGGAAGTTATTAAGTAGTTAATAAGTAGTCTCAATTTTGGAGTGGTACATTGGATTATTTGTATATTTGGCAAGCATTAGTATAATACAGTGGCACTTGTTTGATCTAGTTATGATATGGGCCAGTGTTACATACACAGCTCCGATTTGTAGTTTATACCTCATCAACAGTGGTCTGTTCTGGTTCTGAAATCCTCAAAGAATTCCAATTATTCATAGTTAAGGATTTATAATGTGAATAAACATCTTCTAGGATCAATACTAAACTCATTTATACTTATGATTGTGTAAAACACATGTGTGCTTAATGCTTCCAACCTCAAAATGTGGTTTTGATTACTGCTATTTTGAAAAGCTCAGTTCATCATTGATATTAAATTAGAAGGTTTTCCTATTTACAATTAGTACTGTGCTGCTTTGTTTTTTAATATTCCAGGTGTTTGTTGCTCAGTAAGTAGCACACTGTACATCTAAATCCCAAAGATTATCTTTGTATATTTTTATCTTTCCCCTTTTTATTGCAGACTCAAAATTATATAAACCCTTGACAGCTATTCCAAATGATGGTTTTTCCCATTTTGGTGATAGTAGCTATTCACTCATCCAGTCCAAAATGACATGGGAGGAGGCACGAAAGAACTGCATGGATAGATCATCAGAACTTGCCAGCATTTTAGATCCATACAGCCAATCATTTGTGTGGCTATTGATGCTAGAACATGGGAACCCAGTTTGGATTGGTCTTAACAGCAATGTGGTAAGAATATCAGATAGGATGCAACTGATCCAGGTTATTTCAGTCTTCATTTTTCCTATTCAAATTATATGAGCCGCCATTACCATAACTGTATTTAGCTGGATTCCCCATGCTCTTAAACCAAACATGTCAGACTGCAGAGGTGACCTCAGCAACAAATATTGATGTTAGGATAATCTAGGCCAGAAATTTATCAAACAGAACCATTTAGTAAAGAGCTGATTTCAGTGAATGAATGGCTTTTAAATGCATATGCATAGAAAGAGAGTCTTGACAAGTGGTATTCAACATGTAGAGCTATGGTAGAGCTTGTAATCTAAATATAGAGCTTGGCCAAGGGGTTCCCATTATTTTCTACCACATGATGAGCTTCTTTTGCCTTCAAAAACACTCAAAAACTAAATTCATAGAGGAATTAAACCCATGTGTTTGGTCATGCCAGAGATTTAACAGAAGAACATGAAACATGTCATATTGGGTCTGACCAGTGGTCTGTCTGTCTCTGACACTGCAAGCATTAGAAGCTTAGAGAGTCTATATATGTACAGGGCATGTCTAGTATAATTCAGCCCCTGTCATATTCTTTCTGAGTTCATCCATCACTGGTTTGGAGATGTTAGAAGATACGTTCCCTGACTCTTCTTTTTAATAGATCTCTTCAGTGACATCACATCTAAAGTTCATACCATACAACATATTCCAATTTTTTTTGGATGCAGTAAACCATTGTTCTTGACAGAAACAATGTACAAAGGGGAACGAGAAGGAGTCAAAGGTATAACAAGACTGAAAATTATCCTGGTTTAATCTTCCTATTTTAACCATTATAATGGTTTAATCTTCCTATTTTAAATTATATTTGGTGTAACTTTTCCTTTGAAGAAACTGGAATATTATGGGTAGGAATCTTTTGTTACTGAGAAAATATTATATTTCCTCTTTTTGACACTGGGGTTTATAAATATTTGGATTGTAAGTGTGCTTTGATATTTTATCTTCCCCCATGTGGAATCATAGTCATGTGACTACATAACCATAGCTAAAATATAATGGCTTTTGATAGAGCCCTTCTATCTATACTGTTACTCTGTAAGGGAAAGTCAGGCTTATAGTTTTACTCCCAACTTTTCCTGTCTTCCCTCATGACACCTCTCTTCCTCGGACATTCCTAGGATGTCCTTCCTAGAACATCCTCATAATTCTTAAATCCTTATTTGAAGTAGAAGAGGTAGAGTAAACTTATTCCTGAGGAATTTCAATTACAGACCACTCTGTGCTCTCATTAATGTACAACTTCATATCTTATTCTAAGCACAGTTCACCCAGAGTATAGCACCATAGATTGTTCATCTAGTGCTATATTATTATTAATCATAAAACATGTTATTAGTATGTTTTTGTACTGCTGTCCAGAGGTGGACAGCAATGTACACAAATGTTAGTTGTATGTTTATGTTATTTTGCTAGGGTAGTATGTATTGCTATATGGATGTAATAAGCCAACCTTGAAGTTATCCAATTGATTTTATTTTCAGACAAATGGCAATTACAAATGGATAGATACGTGGAGAATGGATTATACTCAATGGGCGAGTAAGGAGCCAAAACAGACAATAGCCTGTGTCTATGTAGATCTTAACGGAATGTGGAAGACAGGGTCATGTACCAAAAAATATTTCTCTGTCTGCAAACTTTCTGATGGTAAGCAATGTAATTTAACTGTTTAAACTGGGGAGCATGGAGGTCCATTAGGATACATAAGCCGCCAGAGAACATACTAGTCTTAGGGGTTAGACAAGACCTTTGGGTCTTTCAGTACAGGAAAGCAAGACAACAAAAGCACAACTAAGAGGAGATCCTGGAGAACAGAGGTGGTATGTGTGTGCTGAGCACCTGAAAGTTGTGTCTGGGGGTGGAGGTATGGTTGTGCACACACAGGAGAGTCTTATGGCACATGGGCTGCTGCTGTGGTGCAGGCTCCTGGTCCTGCTGCTGCTGCCCCAGTGCCGGCTGCTTCTGCCACATAGGCTCCCTTGGGGCTGCCATACTGGTCCACACCATCTTAATTTATTGCAAAAAAAAAGTTAGTTCATTCTGAAAACTGTTAACATTCTTCCTGGAACTCACTCAGTTTGTACTCTAGTGAGGGCATTTTTCATTTATTTTTCACAACCTATAGACCTGAACAATTATCTGCCTGATTTAGTGAATAAATTATGTGTTATGGACAAGAACCCCACTCCCATCCCATGAACTCCATGTCTGGTGAATGCAGACTTGCTTCAAATTAAAATCTTATTAACTTAGCTACTGCCAGATTTAATGAAGGATGTCAATGCCTCCATGTTAGGTGTTGTGTGGCCCCTGGAGTGGAATCCAAAGGTCAGAGTTATGTGCCTTTTCTTTTCTATGTAATTCAGAGGAGAGTTAAGTATCTCAGAAGTGTGATTACTGAGTGAGAAGCTGCCTATACAGACCCAATAGTAACCAGTGAACATCTGAAATCATACCTCTTTGCAGAGCTTAGAGGCCTGACTCAGAGCTGCAAGGGAAGCTCTTCCATCCTTATGGGTACAGGAGCCTAGAACCCATTCCTGATTGTAGGGGGCCATGAATGTTCACTAAAAAGAGTAAGCATGACCTGGTCTTTTAAAATCCAGCTGGAGAAGGAACAGAAGCCAGGTGATAATATCTCTTCTACTTAAAAGTTCTTAAGAGGTAGAAATATTTGGCCAGGAGGTGGAAGGTGGGTTTTAATCCCTCCTCAGCCTTGGAGATTCAAACCTATATCCTCCAGTCTCTTAAGAGAACTGCCAGTATACAGTCTCTGTAACTGAAACTTGTCCGCTCGGTGAGTAGGGCATTTAGCCCTGTTATCAATAGTATTTCTGTTTTTTTAATCTAAGATTTATCAAAAATATCTTATCCAAAATTTCTGTTTCTAATATAGACTGTGTAAATAATTCTGGAAGGAGGGAATGGGACTCAAGAGCCCTTCTTCCCACCTGAATGTCCTAATTACTGAGCGACAGTGCTCTTCTTTGCTTGCCCTCTTTGACCTGTTCTAGTCAGTTTGGTAACTATCTAAACCATTGATTCTAATTACACTTACCTAATCTGGTCTTCCTGCAAAGCTTTAGTGTGACTCAAGGAGGTTCAACATTACCTAAAATTACCTATGTTCTCCTCAAAGAATAAGGAAGAATACATTAGAAAATAAAAAATTACGTGCAAAGCATATTAATTTTATTACTCTATGAGATTTTCTACCTTAGCAAAACAAAAGAAATGTAGCTTCAAGGCTGCATATATCTTAATAGGGACAGAAACTGCGTAAGAAATAGACTTGTATACTCATAGGATGAGAATATAATTTGGCCGAGCATTTACATTTCATTTATTCTCTAGTCCATTTTTTGGAATACATTTTGGTTTCACGAGACTACTTGTGAAACCACAAGTCTTTTTGTGAGAGAATTGAATTCAAACTACATAATTTCCTAACAGTTATGGCCCCGACTGATCCACCACAGCTCCCTGGAAAATGCCCTGAATCAGAAAGATACAGCTCTTGGATTCCTTTCCATGGCCATTGCTACTACATAGAGTTTTTAAAAAGTAGAAACTGGATGGAGGCTTCCTTGGAGTGCAGACAAGTAGGTAAGTGCTGACTTTTTGAAGAGTGGAAATGTAATTAGCGATTCACAAATAGTATTTTTAAGACTAGTTCAGCTCCTAATAAACTTAGTTCATTACTGACTCTTCACTATTAGTGTTTCATATTTACTATTTGTATTTCACTTGCCCAATTAAATTGGACTGATCAAATCATTATTTAGTTTTTATACATTAGCAAATAGCAACATGCAGAGTTATTAAGTGTCCAGGTCAGTAAGCATTGAGGACCCTTTCCCAAGGTCCTCAGCATCTGTGATTAACAGAAAACAGAAGCTATTGGGAAAGGTGGGGGAGCAGAGGAGAGAAAAACTCTAACTAGATCATCATAATTAAATCTCGGGGAACTGTTCTATGATGCTTAATTACATGTTTACAACATATCCCCAGCACTCAAGGGCTACATACAGATAATCAAAAAGCCCAAGGCTGAATTGATTCGATCTTCCCAGGTTAGTCTAAACTGCATAGATTGAACTGATAACCAAGTGAACAGACATTCACTTTTGATTCCTGAAATGCATTCACATGCCTGTAGTGGTGCAAGCCAGAAGCTGGGGGGCACTACATCATGCCTTCCTGCTGGGCTAGAGCAGATAGGTTGGGCCAAATCTATCCTACCCACCCTGCAAGGAGGGGGGGTGTAGGGGAGGTACAAAGCATCTTGGGTATAGGTGGATTAACAGATAGGCTAGCTCTGCCCATGTCCAGGAGTGGTACCAAATAGGAGCCCTGAGATCCTCATCAGCAGGGAGGAGAAAGCCGTGGTTTTAAACTTGGCACTGTTTTTGTCCCCAGCAGAGAGAGAAAAATTGTGCCAAGTTTAAAACTGTGGCTTTTGCATTTACTTCCCTGTGAGCTGGAAGTGGGGCCCCTCTGCCAATGGCGGGCAGGGCCAGGTACACCACACTGCACCATACCTCGGCAGGGGGGGGTTGGGGGTGGGGCCAGACTGGGAGCACTACATCATACTGCACCCCTGTGGCCTGGCGGGCAGTGGTGCTGAGGGGAGTATTGGGGGGCTATAGCTCCCCAAATTCATCTTAGCCTCCCCATAGCCAACCCTCCCAGTGCCACCCCTACTCACAGAAACATGGCTTGGTGCTCCCAGCCCAGCCCAGTGCATCTGCGAGGCAGTAGGGGATGTAGCTGGGCAGCAGCTCCCTGCAGGTAAGTGTAATAGGGGCCTGGGGCATGGAGCTAGACCATGCCATGGGCAACTCATGGTGCGGGGGGTGGGGAGCAGGGAGCTGCCTCAGAGTGATTGAGAGTGGGGGAGGGGGGAGGTCCTGTGAGGGGAAAGTGTGTGTGTGTGTGTCTGTATCTGTGTGTGTCCATGTGCAGAGTGGGAGAGCGTAGAGTGTGCACCTGTGTCTGTGTGCACACCTGTATATGTGTGTGTACATTTGGCCATGGTGGGGGAGGGGGGCTTGGGAGCAGGGAGAAGAGAGGTGGGCATGTGCCCCCCTACCCCTAGCCTGGCAGAGTCCACCCAGCCTCCCCAGCCAGCACCAGGAGGGGAAGGAGCCCCCTCCTCCACCCCTGCAGCCCAGTTCCCATGGTGGGACAGGGCCTCCAATTTTGTGTTTGCCTAGGGCCCCAATACACCTTAATCCACCTTTGATCCTCGGATGCTGGGGGACTGAGAGTTAACTTGAAACTGAAGGGGATCTGGGACAGAAGTTCAATAAACCAATTTAACCTAAATCAGTTATATCTGATACTACATCCATCCAGGTTTATCTTAAATCAATTTAACCCATTTTGAAAGCAGTTTATGTGCACTGAACTTCTGTTGTGTTACAGACTTGAACCAGTTTCCCATCATTTATACCATTTTATGTGTAATTTCTATCTCGAGCCAGTGGGAGGACCACCTTCACATGTGCCAAACTTGAAAATTTGTCAAAGAAATTGCTGCAGCTGACCCTTATTCCTAAACCACAGCCCCTCCCCTCCAGCCCCGCTGCTGCCTCTCACTCCTTACCTACTGTACATTGCACCCCAGCTTTGCCAGTGTCCCTCACACCTAACCCACAGCCCTCTTCCCCCTGAGTCCCACCAGTGTCCCTCACTCGTGACCTGCTGCCCTCTGCCCCTCCCCAGCCCTGATGCCCAAACAGCTCGCATGTGTGTGCTCTCTCTCTCTCTTTTACTGTAAGCAGCTGTCGGGGCCTGCGCATAGAGCACATGATCCCCTGACAACCAATCACCCTTTTCAGCTGTCCCCCAGCCCCAAGCAGCCAAGCCGAAAGTGCCAGAGAAAAACAGAGGGAGAGCAAAAACCCAGGCATTTGCTTACATTTAAAAAACCTGCCTGGGCAGAGGACAGGGAATCAAAAAAGAGGACAGGTCTGGAAAAATCCAGACGTATGGTAACCCTAATTTTTCACATATTTAAAAATAAACCCCTGGAATAAGTTCCACATAGGTTATTTAGCCAGTAGGAAAAGTAAATATTACATTAATGAGCAAAATGAAAGAAGAGATGTATAGGGGCACAGCTGCAGGGGCCAGAGAGACTGGCACCACAGGGGTGCAGCCTCAGAGACCAGAGAGCATGAGGCCACAGGGACGCAGCTACACAGGGCCAGGGGCCCAGAGCAGATTGAGGGAAGCCAGTGGCTGAAAGCTGGGCTCAACACAGTGGGTCTCAGTTGGACAGCTTAGCTACATAAATAGGGGTGGAAGCCTCATTGGCTGAGACCCCAACAGAGTGAACAAAAGATACATAAACTTCTGTGAGGCATGGGGCATGATAAAGGGGTAGTCTGGGGTCATGCAAATAGTCCTTAAGGCAGTAGCTCATCACCTCCAGATGTTTGTCAGCATAGACCAGATCTGGAAAGCCTTGAGGCAGCCTTCTCTTTGAGAACCCCAAGAAACATCAATACGTGGCAGGTGAGTGAAGGGGAGTCTGTTCCCAAAAGAAAATTCAAATATAAAGGGACTCTGGGGTGCCTCCAAGCTTTTTCAAAGGCTGGTGAGGATTCATAGATTCATAGATGCTAGGGTCGGAAGGGACCTCAATAGATCATTGAGTCCGACCCCCTGCATAGGCAGGAAAGA
>NW_005842334.1:1370385-1371091 GCF_000455745.1 Alligator sinensis | reverse complement strand
AACTGTGAAGAAGTTCTTCCTAATGTCCAATCTAAATCTGCTCTCTGCTAGCTTGTGGCCATTATTTCTTGTAACCCCCAGGGGCGCCTTGGTGAATAAAACCTCACCAATTCTCTTCTGTGCTCCCGTGATGAACTTATAGGCAGCCACAAGGTCGCCTCTCAACCGTCTCTTGCGGAGGTTGAAGAGGTCCAGGTGCCCCAGTCTTTCCTCATAGGGCTTGGTCTGCAGGCCCTTAACCATATGAGTGGCCCTTCTCTGGACCCTCTCCAGGTTATCCGCATCCCTCTTGAAGTGTGGTGCCCAAAACTGCACGCAGTATTCCAACTGCGGTCTGACCAGCGCCCGATAGAGTGGAAGCATCACCTCCTTGGTTCTGTTCGTCATGCATCTGCTGATGCACGATAAAGTGCCATTAGCTTTTCTGATGGCTTTGTCACACTGCCGACTCATGTTCATCTTGGAGTCCACTAGGACTCCAAGATCCCTTTCCACTTCCGTGCCACCCAGCAGGTCATTCCCTAGGCTGTAGGTGTGCTGGACATTTTTCCTCCCTAGGTGCAGCACTTTGCAATTGCAAAGTGCAGCAATTGCACTTTGCAATTCAATCCTTGTTGAATTGCATTCTGTTGTTTTCTGCCCACTTGTCCAACCTGTCCAGACCTGCTTGCAGCTGTTCCCTGCCCTCCGGCATATCCACTTCTCC
>NW_005842334.1:1364408-1369037 GCF_000455745.1 Alligator sinensis | reverse complement strand
CCTCCTGCGTCAGGTGGAGGTCCTGTATGCAGGATAGGAACGTGCGTGAATGGTGGGACTTTGCTGTCTGTGTCTCCCAGCAGATGTCTGGGTAGTTTAGGTCCCCCATGACTACCGCCTCCTTAGTTTTTATGGTCTCTGAGAGCTGCCTCAGGAGCCCCGAGTCTAGCTCTTCCCCTTGATGTGGGGGTCTGTAGCAGACCCCTACCACCAAATCCCTTTCTCCTTGCCCCCATGTAACTTAACCCACAATCCTTCTACTTTCTCCTCCTTCGATTCCGTCTTGATAAGGGTCGATGTATATTGCTCATTTACATAGAGCGCAACCCCTCCCCCTTTCTTCCCCACCCTGTCCTTTCTGTACAGACTATAACCCTCAATATGTACCGCTCAGTCGTGGGAAGAATCCCACCAGGTTTCAGATAGCCCTACTAAGTCGTAGGTGTTTTCTGCAAGCAGGAGTGCTAGTTCATCCTGCTTGTTCCCCATGCTCCTAGCATTAGTATTTAGGCACTTGAGCCCTGTGACTGGTGCCTTTTTTGCCCCCCAGCTCCAATTCCCAAAGAACCTCTTTGGGATGGCACCCTGTTACACTGGTAAAATGTAGATAGGTTACCTGGGGTTATCAGATGGCAGGCAGGTTATAATGTGTCATAAATCCAATGCCTATATTTAGTCCATTTTTTTTTTGTATCCAGTAGATTTATGAAGTGAATTTCATAGGTTCGTCTACAAAAGATGTTTTGTAAATTCCCTTTGAGGATTAGAACTGAGAACATGCTATGAGCACATGTTTTGCTGTATGTATTTATGTTATTGTTATCACTGATGGATTATGTTATGCTGGCTATGTATATCTTTATGGTTTTGGATATGGTTTAGCCAGGGAATTTAAAGAGTTGGCAGAACTCCTAATGATCCCTTGCCATTATGTTGTAGGGCCAGGACAATTGCTACTCATCATAGCAAATGGAAAGGAGCCTTGGTGGGATGGGCACTCCTGTGCCTTGTCAGCCTTTGAGGGGGGCAATCAATTCTACAATAGGAAAGGCATCTGGGAGTAATGAACTGTCAGTATGATGGTTTTCAGATATCTCTGCGTGGCCAGAAACTTTGAGAGGGTTCTGATGACTCATGAGCAGGGTGGATAAAAATCAATGATTATTTTTAATTAAAAAAAATTAGAATGTTTTTATTTAAATTGGATTTTTTAATATATATATGTTTTAAAATCATCAATAAAATACTAAATTTCTCTGTCATTTAAAAAATAACAGTTACAATTAAATCTCATCACAACCATCCTAAACCTACACTTACAGTCTCATAAAAATGAATTAATCTCTCTGTCACACACACACATTTAGTTACCTGCCAAACAAACATGGGCATTCATTTCAGTTTTTCTGCTCATGAAAATGGCTCTAGTCTGTCTGTCCAACCTAACTACCAACTCTTGCTTTTTGAAAGTTCTGGGCTTTCAGTTTCTGTTTCTCAGGAGACTAAAGTCACATGTGCAAAGACACAGGCTGGATAGGACTGTTGTTGTTCTGTGCTTATGTGGTGGTGGAGCTGGGCCAAGCAAGGTGGAGGAGTTAGTTAAGACACTGTCTTAAAGACAGAGAGATAATATAGGAAATGATGGAGGCAGAATAGAAAGGAACAGTGGAGTGGACTGGAAAGAAAACAGTAAGACATTATTCAGTAGTACACACACAGCTTCCTATATTCCCCCACACTTTTGCCACAGAAAAACTTTCTTGGCTTCTGGGCATAAGAGAGACCCTATCTGGGAATATTTTGAAGAAATTCCTTCACTGGGTAAAAAAGGAAAACATGTCAAGTGTAAGCAGTGGAAGAAGGAGATTCAGGGCCTAGTTGCAAGAATGAAACATCATAGTTAAAACTGCATATTGGGAGAAAATGATGTGGATGAAGATGTGGATATGTCTGAAGAACAATGTGGATCAACTGGTTAGTAAATTAAATAATTCACTTTGCAATGCATCGTTCTTCAAAACTCTCTCTATGCCTTCTTAGTTTAAGTGTGATTTAACAAGTAAATCCCCAAGCTGTTTGCTATGTTCTATGTTGCTAGAAAAAAAAAGCTTAGCTTAGCTAATCCTTATGGCTTGTTTAATTAGCTAACTAGGTTTAGAATATATCACCCAAGTTTATGGTACAGAAGGCTGCAGTAAGAGAAATCTAGAGTTGCCAGTTTCCACTGGGTGTCATTTTCTTATTTTATATTACATAATACATGCCCCTTATTTTGGAACATCATGGCCCCAGACCATAATGGTGATGCCATAAATCTATTCCCTATTTTACTTCAGCATAACTCAGCTTTCCCAAGGGAACCCCATCCTATCCTTGTTTTCTCAAAAAACAGAAGTGCCAGTGAGTTCAATGGGCTTACTCCAAAATTAAGTGCACTCTAAGTGCAGTCAGTCTTAGCTTTTGTGGTAATTTGGAATCGGAGCTGCATCCTTGCTGAAAAAAAAATGTAAATGATGCACTGAATAATAGAGTGAGAAGGACTGAGAAGAATGACTATTCGAAAATCATTTTTGTTTCAGGATCCCACTGAAGCATAAGAGAGTTTGACTACCTATCTGCAACAACTTCTGAGTCATCCACGGGTACTTTTAACAGCAGTACTGCAACTAAATGTATTTCAGACAACAAAGTATCAATAGCAAGCAAAGGATTTCAATCATCCAGTAAAATCACCACCATGGATAGGCTTGTAGTAAGGACCAGCAAATACCAAGAAGACACCATAGATGAAAAGATTACTTGGTTCATTTATGCCCCAAATTCTCCTTTTCGCATTATTAACAATAAACACTTCATTAACATGGTTGAGTTCTACGACCAGGCTACACTCCACCTGGCAGAGCAGACATTGGTGGAAGGTTGCTAGATTCAGTGTATAAGAAGGAACTGGTACAGTGTGCAAGAAATACTGAGGGGAAATTTGCCAGTTTAAGCCTTGATGGGTGGAGCAAGGTACACAATGATCCAGTAATATATGCCTGTGTGATAACAGAAGATGGGGTTGCATGTCTTTCAGAAACAGTAGATACATTGGGAAATGCCCACACAGCTGAATATTTGAAAGAAAAAGGAGTGAAAGCTGTAATAAACTGAACAAACATTCAACTGTCATGTGCGCAGTTTTGTCACAGACAATGCTGCAAACATGGCAAAGATGAGAAGCTACTTAGAAGAAGAAACGGAAGGATGCTCCTTAATAACATATGGCTGCAGTGCCCACTTAATGCATCTTTTAGCCAAAGACTTAAGTACTTCTCCAGGACAAAAAGAAAATATTGTTGAAGTCACAAAATACTTCCATAACAACCATTTTGCTTCAACTTCACTGAAGAGAGCAGGAGGATCCAAACTAATTGTCCCTCAAGATGTTCAGTGGAATTCTGTGGTTGATGGCTTTGAACAATTTAGTAACAATTGGCCTATTCTCATAAAAAAATTGTGAATAAAACTGTGGTAAAATAGATGGAAGTATCTCATCCAAAGTATCTACACTGGATTAAAGAGGAATGTAGAGAATATGCTCAGTGTACTGAAGCCTATATCCATAACCCTAAACAAACTTCAGAGAGATTGTTGCTGCATTGCTGATGCTGTTGAAATTTGGAAGGCACTTCAAGAGACATTGAAGAAAGAAATACCTAACCAGAAAGTTAAATTGCAGGCAACAAAGAGCGAATGCATCAAGCACAAACTCTACCTCATTTTCTTGCAGACATTCTTAACCCCAGATATAAAGGTAGATGCCTAACTTCTGAAGAAGACGATGCTGCCATGGCATGGGCATCTTAAAATCACTCCTCAGTTATGCCAGTCATAATACATTTCAGGGCTGGAGGGGGACCATTCAAACAGTACATGTTTACTGATGATGTTTTGAACAGTCATTCCCCTGAATTGGTAGAAATCATTAGCCAGGCACCTTAACACAGAGTTCCTTCAGTTGCTAAGCCAACTTTTCACAGCAGCAGCTTCCTCTGCAGGCACAGAGAGAATATTTTCATCGTTTGGTATTATTCACTCAAAGCTAAGAAATTGCTTGGGAGTTGAAAAAGCAGGAAAACTTGTATTTCTGTTTCAGTCTATGAATAAAAATGACAGTGGGAGTGAGGAAGATGAGATCTAGTTATAGAAGTTTTAAGGAAAGCGTACGTTTAGTGTCATCAGACTAAATGTCTGTTAGACGTTGTCATCAGACTAAACGTCTGTTAGACGTCTGTTAGAGTTAATAAAATTTGAAAATTAAAAAAAAGAGTTTAAGGACAGATGTTGTAAAATGCTCTCTTGAGTTGTAAATTAACATGTTTTAATGATCAGATTTGAACCATTGTTTAAGAAATATGTGAAGAAGTATCAGTGGGAAACTTGATTTAAATCAGGGCTTTCTCTTGATTATTTAAATCATGATTTCAATCATCACATTGTTTTAAATCAATCTGCCCTGCTCATGAGCATTACAATTATGCGAATTGCAGAGCTATCTAGCCTAGAGTGTTTGTCGTTGCATCTCAGTGAACTCTTTGAGGGTTCACTGGTGCCAGTTATCAGGACTGGTAGAATCAGCAGGAAGGG
>NW_005842334.1:1348119-1364377 GCF_000455745.1 Alligator sinensis | reverse complement strand
GCTGATTTTTAGAATGCTGGCCTGGGTTCTCAGGGGAGGCTAGCAGTAGCCAGATGAGAGGATAAAAATCTGTACTTGTTTTCCATTTCTATCTCTAAACCTATAATCTGTTTTGTTTGCATAATTCTTTCATCTTATGTAATAAATCCTTTTGTTTGTCTCCTTAATGGTTGCATATGAAAGCAGTGACTTCTGGGCAGGTGATATTCCAGGCTGACCCACCCCCCCAGAAAGAGGCCCATAACCATCAGTGGTGGCCACCTGGAGCAGGCAGAGATTCCTCACTGTAGCTGCAGTCTAGTATAAGGGCAGAGGAACAGAGGTGTTTAGATAGGGAGTTATCTCAAGCCAACGTTTGTCTATTCCTTGGAGCAGCACATCGAGGAGAAACTCAGGGCTCTGGGGTCCCACACAAATAGGTTTGACGTGACCACAATGGATAGTTTGTGCAAAAATCAGTAGTGTGCCTCTCAAGATTTAAATTAACCATACAACTTAAGAATATATGCTATCATGATGCTTCAAAAAGGCAAGATATTTTTTTCAGGCTAAAGCTTATATTGTGTCTTGTTCCTTAATGCTTTTCAGGTGCTCGTTTGGTTTCTGTGGAAGACCATGCTGAATCCGTCTTTCTGTCAGATAGCATAAAGTCACTTAAAAAAGAAAGAAAAAGGTTTTGGATAGGAATGAACCATAATGTGAAAGGTAATTTCTTAATTTAAGCATGTAATACTATTGCCTGTAAATAGGCAAAATAGGTTGTATGCATTTCGGATCTTGCATATTATGAGGAAATTAATATTAGACTATTATCTCAGATATATCTTTACTATGTAGGACAGATATTGGGAGACAATCTTGCACATTTTCATTTGTTTGTTTGTTTATATATTTATATGTTTGTGTACATCACTGTCATTAAAGTGTTTGGGCAGATATTTTTCAGAAAGTAAAAATGTTCTACGAAGAAATTAGAGAAGAATATTTTACATGGTTGATGTTTAGTTAATTGATTATAACTAATATTTATTTAGGTATGGATTTCAGGATAAAAATATGATAAAATGAGAAGGATGAATAAAATACTAGAAATAAGTAAAGGAAATAGAAGAGAATGATCACCTCTATATAATACAAATTTTCTTTGACAGAAATAATAATGACAATTAGTATCTGTTAATCAGAAGCCAATCACTGTAGCTTTTTAAGATCTTAGTTTGCAAACAAGATATGAGAGTATAGTCTTTATTTTCAGGAAAGATAATCTAAAGCCAGCTTTGAGAACTGCACAAGGCTGAAGATTATGGAATGAGAGATGTTACTTAATGTTAGAGTTGACCTAGCAGTGACAATTTGTTTGGTGATTAAGTGAAAACATTATAACATACACACATGCACACACACACGCACCAAAATCAAAGTGCAGAATTCTATTACTAGCTATGATGCTGGATCTGTCAAAAATGTTTTTTGACATTTTAAATGTGTCTAAACAGGCATATTATCCAAATACTTGTTTTTAATATTAGGCCAGAGGATATGGGAAGGCAAGACTCCAGTGGATTTTGTCAACTGGAAGAAAAAAGAACTTACAAGTCATGAGAAAAACTGTATTGAAGTATATGCATCACTTGGGTACTGGATTAGTGATCCATGTTCTCAGAAACAAGGATATATTTGTAAAAAACCAAAGAGTAAGTACATACTTAAGTATAGCTTTAAATATTAGCACCTAGGGTGATGTAGGAATGTATGTGTGAGTCCTTACCTCCTCATGTGGGGGCTAGAGTGGTAGTAGCAGTACAATTTGCTGCTTTCTTAATGCAAGCTTCCCCAACCTGGACTGTGGTGGAAGTGCAGGATCCCTGAGGGCTGCTATTCTGGTGCCTCTGTTGCATTGGCACCCAGGGCTTGTGCTCCGCCCTCTCAAGTTACACTATTAATATTTACAATACATAAGAGTTATGTTCATGATATTTCTGCAAAAGTATTCTATAAAACTTGTGCTATATCATATAACATTTTTAAGAATAACTAAAGCGTATGTATTTGTGCATGTCTAAAGAAATCATAGACATATTATAGGCTTAATGGCAGGCTAGTTTAACTTCCATTGGTTTCCACGAGGCCAAGATTTCAGCAAAAAAACCCCAAACTTCTGAGTTTGAAGCAAGAAGTCTGTTTTTACCTCCTCCTAAATTTTAGGGGAAAAAAATCTTGCTGTGATTTAGGATCAACCTCCATGGAGATGAGGTTCATAATTGTATTTCAGTTATGCTATTTCTGTAGCATGCTATGATTTTGGTCCAATAGGGTCTCTGATAATAGTGTTTGCCAAAATGTTAGCCGAGTCTTAGAATAGATGTTTTTTGGAGGAAATGTAAGGGGTCAGTATTTGTTTGATTAAATGGGAGAGACTCAACTGGTACCTCCCTTCAGAACATAACTTAAATATATTTTGTGAATTGGAAAAGGTTAGTGAACTTGTAATGTTTATCTTTTAATTTGGTTATTGAATTACCTAGAAATCCCCTAAGGGTTGTTGGTTGTAGCTGTGTTGATCTAAGCATATAGGAAGACAAGGTTCTTTGGGTAGATACGATATCTTTTATTAAACCAACTAATAAATGATGTGGCTGAAAGCTTGTGTTTGTGTCTGAAAACTTGCAAAGAACAATTTTTCCAAATATTTAGTTGGTCAAATAAAAGATATCACAGAAATGCCCCAATACTTTAATCAGTTTACAAAAGACCTTATATAACCCAATTGCCTGCAACATGAGCAACTAGACTTGATGACTCAGGAAGTCCCTTCCCCTGGGTATTACAAGCAAGGACCTATCCCATATTTATCACCCAACTGAAGCCACAGTTCTGCCTGTGTGCACTTTCTGAATGTGTTTTTAACATTATCTCAGTAGTTATTAGTAAACAAACCTCTAGTAGACTTTTTTCAGCTGGAATGAAGGAGAGCCTTCAAAAATGAGAAGTGTGCTGGAATGTATCATCTGGATAGTGAAAATTAGGGCTGTGTGAAGCTTCAGTAGCCAATTCAATTTGGAGGAGATTTGGCTCAATTCAGGGACCGAATCTCCAAACCCGAATCAAATCTTGAGACTAATTAAAAGCTCTGAATCAATGTAGAAAAGATTTGGAGATTCAGCCATAGACTAAACAGGCAGCTGATAGCTGCCCCCAGCTGGTAAGTCTGTTGGGGAGGGGTAAGGGAGGGATTGGGCCTGGGGCTGGGACAAGCTCCCCAGTCAGGGCGGCCGGGGGGCGGGCGGCATGTTACTTGGGGAGGGGGGCAGAGGAGGCACTGGATGCAGGTGCAGCAATGCTTGGAGCGGGGCCTCTGCCCTGCTGTTGCTTGCCCAGCTAGCTGAAGCAGCGCCAAATCTTTTGGATCTGATTTGGCTGAATTGAATCAGGACAGTGTTTTGAATTTCCAGATCCAAATCACTGTCCTCCAAATCAGCCAAATCCAAATCCAAAGCAAATACTTGCTGCTTCGCACAGGCCTAGTGGAAATTGTGCTTTCAGAAACTGCTTATGTACTTCTAAGTACCAGAGCCTGATACAGGACATACTGGAAAACCTGCAAGAACTTGATTCCCTGCCAGATATCTTGGTTGAAAATATTCACATGCTTATCAAAATTAGCCATTTAGAAATTCATGCATTCTCAGTTGCATCTTATGCGATGGCATAAAAAGCATGTAGAACGTAGAAGTAGGTGCTTTCAGGATTTTATGGTTGAATCTACTTGAGATCATGCAGCATAAATATTTTACTTGTTTTCTTTTTAAAAGTTATTGATGCTGGACTAACTGAGAAACAACCAAAGAATAAAGGTAGGATTTATTTCCTTTAAAGAAAATTAAGGCAATTCCTAAATACAATAAAAGCATAATTATTTAGAATGAGTTTTGGGACAGTATAATTATTTTAAAAGCATTCCTGAATAATAAAAACAATATCTTTATTTTTATATAAATGCAGAAAAATGATTTAATATGAAGTTAAATTGGTTTAATATAACCTTTTATTTTTCCTTTTTTGTTTCTGTTAGCAAAATATCTCTATGGATTTAGAACATGTATGTTTAACGTGCTTCCTGTAGAATTACATTTACAGATATCACTTTGGTTTAGAGATATCACTATCAGAATATTGCTATCTGTAATATCATCCACATGTATAGCAGTTTTTGTGTATTTGCAGGAGAAAAAATGGATAAAGGTGTTCTTACATCTTCCACCAGCATTCATTGGTTCGTAGTTGTTTTGGTCCTTATTCTAGTAGGAACGGGATGTGCAATATGTTGCTACTTCAAGAAAAAAAGGCAAAAACAAGAAGCTATTGCAACTGAAATGAGTAACATACAAGGACATGTGGATTACCATGAGTGAGGTGAACACAGTCATTCACAGTGAAAAAATGACTGGCTAATATATGGCAAATGTTAATAAAATTAAAGCAACTGGAAGAAATTAAATCATAGACCAGCATTACTTTCTGTTACCAACTTAGTAATATTTTTATTGTATGTATGTATGTTTGCAAGGTATACACAATATAATGGATACTGATTATTCATTTTATAGTTGTGCAACACTTCTAAAAGTCAGTTAAATGAAAATATATAGTGTACGCTATTTATGAAGTAGGCAAACACATAATATTTAAATATCTAAAACACAACATTCACTTACATTCCAGATTTTACAGAGGTCTGAGCTGCTATCACTCAGGAAGGGCATCTAGTTATGCAAATTGTGAGAATTTGCCCTGAAAAGTATCCATCCAGCTCCACTCCAGAGATCTTAACACAGTTTTAGCAGCCAGGGCTGCATGTAATCTCTGCATTTAAAAGATTATGGGGGAAATGTTTGCCCCAGTGAACTCAGTGGGAAAACTGCCATGGATTCCAGTTACTTAAGATTTTATCCTGCATATCTGTTTCAGTCAGAATAACCTTGGGAGAGCTATAGCCATATGTTGATAAAATTCAATAGAAAAGCATTTATAGATTGTTCAGTATATCAGTTCAGAACTACAGTGTGTCTGTAATATGTAAAGACAGAACATTAAAAAAAATTCCAGCTTCACAATTTTAGATTTACAGAAATCTGATGATAAAAACATATAGAACTTCTGTCCCATGTCAGTTACAAAATTTACATTTCACCAATATATTGGTAAGAAGAAGTTTCTTTTCTTTTGTGCCATCAACTTCAGTTCCATTAACTAAATAACACTGGAAATTTTTCTACAGTCTTCTATTTTTTATAATATTCTGCAAATACAAATATTTTCCTATAAAATTCAAATCAGCAGTAAAAATAATTTAAGAAAGTGATATGTTCTTTACACAATCCTATTTAAGTAACAATTCATTAAATGGACTTTTTTGTGATCCAGCTAAGCATTTATTTGTGGCTATGACCTGGCTTTGGCTTCTCACTTTCTAAATTAGAGAAATAAAAGAGGTATAAAATGATACTTAAATGAAGTCCTTTTTCATTTTTGTTTCAATTTAATTTGGTTGCATATTTCATTACAGATCTTTGCAAACACGTCTATACCACTCTGATTGCCATATGATACATCTGTAGAACCAAACTCAGTGACCCATCTACATTAAAAACCCTTGACTTGCTCCCCACAAGCAGTCTAGCCCCCTCCACATGCTCACCTGATCATCAGAGTCCAAGGCTGGGCTTCCATCTAGCCAGATGGAGGCTACAGTACAGTCAGAACTCATTGATGCTAAGCAAGATGCCCACCAGTGGCCCTTCTGTGTACCACCTCCTGCTTCTACTGCCCACAATGAAAGTACAGGTCGAGATACAAGTAGTGTATGTGATTCCTAGAAGGGGTCCTCTAGAGAAAAACAAAACGTTAAACAGAGTCCTTCTAGGAATCAGTCTGCCCACTACTTGTCTTTTCTTTTTTACTTCATATATTCAGATCAGAAAGGTAGCAGGGGCAGCCTGCATGGCTGAAGGTGACCTTAGTGTTACCTCAAAATAGAGTTGTTGATGTAACCCTGAGGTGTTCAACCTCCAGCCTGTGGGTCAAAAGCAGTCCACAGAGTCATAGGTATCTGCTTCCTGGGGCCCCTTATGGACGGGGAAATTTGTAAGTGGGGGAGCAGTGGCAATGAATATGGCCACCCTCCAACACTGCCAAATTCCTGCAGCAGGCTGGGGCCAAATCATGCCTCACCCTCCACTCCCATAGCTGGATTGGTCAGAGCCATGCCTTTTCCCCACATGAGGCTGGATTGGGGCTGGGCTGTGCCCCCTTCCCCTGCAGGGCCAAGCCACACTCCTGCCTGCCCCCCATACGGCCAAGTTGGAGTCAGGCTGCACCCTGTCCACCTCTGGGTGGCCAGTAGGACCCTCCTGTGACCGTCCCATGCCAGATCAGGGTCACCATCTGGCTCTGACCTTTGGATGGCCTAAGTACTGGCTGTCTGGCTCACTGGCCAAAAAGGTTGAGCACCACTGATAAAACCTATGTGATTCCCTGATCAACTGAAAAGCTATAACAATGCTTGGATTAGAATGGTGGGGACAGTATTGCATATTTTTGTACCTCCCCTATTTTTATCTTTGCATATTCTTAGGGAGTTGGAAGGCTAGTTTTGGGGTTCAAACGAGCTCAATAAGGTGTTTATCCAGCCACATCTTGAACACCTCCACAGATGGTGATTGCACCACCTCTGTTAGGAGTGTGTTCCAGATTCTGGTAACCCTTAAAGAAAAAAAG
Source organism: Alligator sinensis (assembly GCF_000455745.1). Taxonomy (NCBI): domain Eukaryota; kingdom Metazoa; phylum Chordata; order Crocodylia; family Alligatoridae; genus Alligator; species Alligator sinensis. The sequence continues at coordinate 1,357,600 of NW_005842334.1, read as the reverse complement.
TTTTTTCTTATGTCAAGCCTAAATCTTCCCTCTATTAGATTGTGACCATTGGTCCTTTCCTGTGAAGAGTTGCTTCCCCAGAACAAGATGGGATCTGATCCCTAATCCAAACAGTTGTGCCTCCTGCCATGTCATACATGCATAGCAAGAGGCACAATTGTTGGGAATGAGGATCACATCCCAAATACACCACTACTAGCAGAGAGCCTGGGGCTCCCCCCACCTGAAGGCTGCAAATCTATGGGCCCCCCCACCAAGACCCTGGGATCTTTTCCTCAAGCCTCTCCCCAAGTTTCTCTCTGACTCCAAGATTCCCAGTGGACATCTAAAAGACACGTGTGCAACTGGTCCAGCTGCACACATGGTTTTCTGACAGCCCAGAACTTGAGGACCTTTTAAAATGGTGTGTGCAGCTGGGCTGCACATGCAGTTTTCTGCTACCATGGTGCATGGCAATCCCAGGATCAGGTCTCTAATCCCAGGGTCCCATACATGCAGCCCAGCCCAGCCCAGCCCAGCCCAAAAAACTGCCCAGACCCTGCAGGACAATGCAGTCAGCTCTCTGGATCACAGGGAGCCCCAGGGTTCCCCATGACTTAAGAAGTGCCTTGCCTGCAGGGGTACTGCAGGGCATAACATTGCCAGATTCCTAGAGGGAGGAGCCTCTCATCTCTCTTTACTGGAGAACCTTGCAACCCATTCCTCTGGCAGTTCACTTTTGGCAAGGAGCAGAACTGTCTTAGTCCTGATGCTGACTGCTTCCCCCATGCCAATTCTGTCAATGATTGTCAGAACAGGGCAGGTTGCTACACATTCAGTTAATGATACCAATAGATCCAGGGAGGTGCTTCTCCCTCTCTGGCATTGGTGAGGTCACAGCTGGAGTACTGTGTCCAATTCTTGGCACCACGCTTCAGGAAGAATGTGGATAAGCTCAAGAGGGTACAAAGAAGGGCCACGCATCCTATTAAGGGCCTGGAGGAAAGGTCTTATGAGGAGAGACTCCAAGAACTGGGCCTGTTCAATCTGAGTAAGAGAAGACTGAGAGGTGACTTGATAGTTGCCTACAAGTACATTAGAGGTGAACATCAAGATCTAGGGGAGAGGACCAATGGGCACAAGCTAATAGAGGAAAAATTTAGGCTGGACATTAGAAAAAACTTTTTTTCCGTAAGGGTTACCAGAATCTAGAACATACTCCCAGCAGAGGTGGTGCAGTCGCCATCCTTGGAGGTGTTCAAGATGAGGCTGGATAAGCACCTAGTTGAGCTTGTTTGAGCCCAATAACTTCCTGCCCATGGCAGAGGACCGGATTTGATCATTATGCAAGTCCCTTCTGGTCCTTTGATTCTATGATTCTGTGATACCATACAAATAAACCACATATTTTGTGGAATATCTTCATGGCTGTTTTGTCATTTTATGGTACCATAAATCAGCTGCACATGTAGCATTGTTACTATTTATGGCATGATTAACATGCTAATTTAATCACAAGTATAATGTAAGGAGGATAAAAAAACACATGCTATTGAAAAAATTGCAGAAAGGCCTTCCAATCATGGTAAAGGGTCCTGACATCAAAGGCCTGAAGAGAAGAATCTTCAGCCAGAATGCAGATCTGGAACAGGACCTAAATGGGGGGCAGGTACCCCCAGAATAAATCTACAATGAGAAACAGGTTCTATCTAATGTCAATTTATGCATATTGTGATCCATCTAAATTCATATTTGATTAAACTCTCATGCTGATCCTTATATATCATCTGAGGGATCAAGGTAGGCCCAAAAAAATTAAATAGCCTAAAAGAATGATTATAAGAAAACTTTAATAAACTTATTCTGGAAGTATAGTGAATTATGGAACTTTTTTATACAGAAGGTAGAGAGGCCAACTAGGTAGAATCTCTTCTTGATTTACTGCTCAGAAACAAAGAGCATTGGTTGAGAATGTGAAGATGGAGGGTAACTTGGGTGACAGTGACCATCTAAACCCAGCCCTCTTTCCTGCCTATGCGGGGGGTCGGACTCGATGATCTATTGAGGTCCCTTCCAACCCTAACATCTATGAATCTATGAAATGATAGGCTTCAAGATCCTAATGGGAGAAAGGAAGAAAGAGGAGCAACAGAATAAGGACACTGGATTTTGGAAAAGCAAACATAAACTCAGTGGGCACTGGTTGGTAGGATCCCCTGTGAGGCAAGTCTGAGGCGAGGGGATCCTACCCACTAGGGGGTAGGATCAGGAGGGGCAGGGGACTCCAATACACCTGCTTCACCCTCCAGTGGGGCTTGAAAAACCTCCAGACCAAACTCTCTCCACTTCCTTTCCCCCTCCCATTCTGGAAGCTTTGCAGGCTGGCAGGGAGGCAGATACAAGTTACAGAAGATGCAGTGTTTTGAAACATCTTCATCAGACCTCTCATGCAATGAGGGTTCAGATTTTCACTCAGTCAGCCATTTTTAAATGGTCTGCAGCTGTGCACTTGTGTTTGGTCATGGTTATAAACTGCTTTCTGTGGCCAGATAGGGCAAACATTGTCACTTCTGTCTGTACCTCAAGTTCAGGTGTTTGAGTAAACAGATCTCAATGCTTGGGATACTTGGTCTCACAGTAAATCCATTACCATTAAAAACGTTAAGCAAGATTTTTATTTCAACGGCACCTCTTACACTCAGATGTGCTGGAGCTGTCAGTGCTGCTGCTATTATCGGAGCCTGATCCACACACACAGAAAAGGAGAGAAAAGAACAGCACAGAGAGATGCAACTTCTGTTCTGATGCTGACTCCTATTTCCAACTTCACAACTAGAGAAAAGCTGGCACAGAACATAGTTTGCCACACCAAGACCAAGAGGAAAGAGAGAGAGAGATTCCTTTAAGTATACCAGAATAGTTAAAGCAGTACAATTTTCCTGGCTAGACAAGGAGCAATTGTTCTCTGATTATGTCTTTGCAGATAGACAATTGGCTGCTGATTAATTGGCCCCGGCTACATCTATTTACACAACTTTGTTTTTCATTTTATTTTATGGTAAGTACCCTGATTGAAAAGATAAAGGGATCTGCTCTAAAATATCTTTCCAACTGTTTTACAAACATTAATAGCCCAATAAGTGTGCTTAAGCTTAAAGGGAAAACAGAAGATAAATCCTTGAACTAGATCAATAAGGTACCATAATACTGGTAGAACAGATGTTTCTCTGTTTACATATGCACTCCAATGCTGTACCTCAGGGTTTTCCTGCCTCTGGGGACTTAGCTGCACTTGACTTGCACACTGAAGCTTGTGGGTAAGCAGTGGAGACTGGATACCCTCCATGTCTGCAAATTACCAGCGTGCCAGGAAGATCTGATAAAATTTTAAATGCTCCCTTGAATGAAGTTTTTAAAAAAAAGCTGCTGTTGTTATGTCCCACTCATTTTACTTTGGAGTTTGGCAACCAATGCCATTAGTGAACATTCAGTGTCAACAATGTCATGATGTTGCTCTTAGAGATGTGTCAAGTACCAGAGCATGATCTTGTTCCTTTTAAAATTAACCACAGTAGCAATACTGTGCCAGTTTTTGTGTGTTAACTGCAGAATCAAGCCAGCAAATTTGTCAGGTACTTAGAAAGAATTTCAACAACATTTCACAGGAAAAATTCTTCTGCCCTCTTGTTCTTTCATTTTCCCATCATAGAACTATTTGTGAAATAAATGCCTTTGCTTTGCTCCTTGTGTACCCCAGCAGTCCACATGAGAGGTAACATGATGCAGTGGTGTTGTGGTGGGCTCTGTTATTCTGCTCTCCCTGCTTTCCTGAATCATGGAGATCTGCAGAAGTAAGGACAGCAACATATTAGAGTAGATTTTGCTGTGCAGATTAGGTATCACATAGTTTCTAACTCTGTTTTAGTCAGGAAAGTTTAGATTAGATATTAGGAACAAATTTTTACTAGGAGGGTAGTAAAACACTAGATGATCTAGTTGGGGCTGGTCCTGCTTTGAGCAGGGGGTTGAACTAGATGACCTCCTGAGGTCCCTTCCAACCCTAATTTTATATGATTCTAAGACCTGGGCAAACTGGTACTGAAGTCAGGCTATATGAAACATTGCTTTTCAAAATCCTCACAGAAGTGTTGCAAAATATGCATTTTAGTTAAATCAGTGTCCTTTTAAGCAGAAAAAGGACAGAAATAGGTAACAAGGAAGATGATGGAAAAGGAAATGGAGACATGAGGTTCTGAGAGTAGGAACATGAGTCTCACTTTCCAGTTGCTGCTCAAGATTTAGCTAAACCATGAAGGGGTGGTAATATCAGTTGGTTCACTCTCTTCACTTGGTTAGGACATCTTTCAAGATCATGGCCCAACAGTGTCATAATGGATCTTCAGGTCCCAGGAGATGGTGAGGATGGCAGCCAGAATGGTGAATCCCATTACTTTCAGTTTATCTGTCCTCCTGGGACCAAATTATGGTCTGCAAAGAGAGATGATGGGTGGAATATTCCATCTATTATTTTGTCTAACAATTTTGATTATTTGCTTTCCAGTGCCAATCTCCTCTTATTTATTACATATGATCTTAACACAATTATTGGTTGGTATCAAGAGGCTGACCTACTCTTTCTATCCTTAACTTTCACTGTGCTACTCAAAAAATATTCTTTTTCTGTATGCTGTGATTTAAATGCATTTCAGCACTGTTCAGAAATGAATGCAGAATAAAATATTAGTAGCCAATAGTCATTATCACTAGTCAATAGTGTGTGTGTATGTATGTATACTCATGGTATTTTCATATATCTGTATCCTATTTTTTATCTGTAGATCTGAAAGCCAGAAAGGACCACTGTGATTACCTAATCTGACCTTTTATAGATTTGTGGAGAATTTCAGCCAGGAATTCCTCCAAAAGCACTCTCTCTCTCTCTCTCTCTCTCTCTCTCTCTCTCTCTCTCTCTCTCTCTCATCAGTATTCTTGTATTATGTGGTAGTAATTTCACATCTTTCCTTGCCAGACTTTTTCCTGCTGTGGATTTATTGGTGTGCAGTAGTTTCAAATGATTAAATATTATTTTTTTAGTGCTTTTTCGTTTTTGAACTGAAAGCAATTATTTTACCCTGGAAGACATCTTATTGGGTTTACCCCAGGATGACCAGTATAACCTACTTAGTGTGGGGTCCCACAATTGTGGGATTACATGAAATTACAAGAAATATCTTGAAGAAAATCATAGCTTGTATCTGGGTCATATTAACTGGAGTATTGTTTGCAAATCAAGGGAAGTGATGCTTCTTCTTTACTTGGCACTGGTGAGGTCTCATTTGGAGTGTTGTGTCCAATTTTGGGCGGTATGCAGTGCACTCATCTGTTTAAGATACAGTGCTTTTCAGTCTCCCTCCCTGCTTCATCAGACTGTCTGCAGCAAACTGACAGGCAAGCAACCCAGCTGGGGCTGGGGTCTTTATCACCTGATTAGCAAAACAATAGTTTCTCTCCACATCACTTAAAACTTCTTAAACAGCTTACTGGCTGACCTGTTGATTAGCTCCAAAAGCCCTAAGTGGTCACTCTTCTGTCTGCCTGTCCCAGTGAAACTGGAGAGACAGACACACACAGACACCACTTAGCATTAGCTAGCATACCACATGCTGGCTATGGTCTGTGCTGTGGCAGAAAGGAGGAAGGGATCTCTACTTAAGAAGCAAGTGGTGAGGGGAGGGGAGAAGGGGGACACGGGGAAGCTAGCAGACCCTGCTGTGCCTGCATGTCTGTGCAGAACTCCAGCCAGGGAGCAGAGGGCAGGGGCCAGCCCTGCTGTGGAACAGAGACCCCACCCAGCCCAGACAGCATGCTGGGATTCCTGGAGACTCTGATTTAACTTAAACCAGCAAGGGGTCTGGAACAGACATTGCATAAACTGGTTTGATCCAAATCAGTTAAGTCTGATACTACATTCAACCAGGTTTATCTCAAACCCATTTCAGCCATTTTCAAACTGGTTTATGTGCATTGAATGTCTGTTCTGTTACAGGTTTAAACAAGTTTCTGATCACTTAAACTGGTTTATGTGTAATGTCTGTCCCTAGCAAGGGCTAAAAGCTAGTAGTAGGCAATCACTGAATAATAGTCTGCCTGACTGGGAGGCTGGGAGCCATCTGGAGGTAATGACCAACTAATGAGGGTACAGCAATAAATAGGGAAGAGAGGGAAAAAGCTGTGTTGGGGAGAAGCTGACTTGTTCTTCTTCTAACATTTGGAAAGGATAGAAGGGTTAGGTTTGGTTTGTTGTGCATTCAGGGTTGTATTGGAAAAGAATAAACTGGCCTGAGAACTGACTTGTCTGTCTACAACAGCAGAGAAAGAAATCAATTTACACTCATTTCAGCTGAAATCTGGTCAGAGCTCATGTTTGGTAGTTGGGAAAACATTGGAAAGAATTATTAAGTCTCCTGTCCCCTGTCCTCCCCCCACGACCATAAAAAGCAAGCTGTGAGAGTCATTTTGTAAGCCTACTTATTCTTATATATGTAATTCCTGGAGCAAATCACAACAATGTAATTCATCTAGTCTGCAGTATAATTGGCTAAGAAAATCTGATGTGGTGCCACAAATGATTACACTTGAATCTTAGAAACTATCTATAAACTGTATCGCTCAAAACAAGATGATCACCTGGTGAAATTCAACCAGAAGAAAGAGCATATTCACTCCTTGCTGCCTTGACAACAGTGTCAACTGAGTCAGATACCTAACACTGGCTGAGTTGCTACTTATCTAAAGCTGTGAAATTGATAGAAAACATTTCAAAAGATAATGTTGTACTTCATTCTGTTTCTCAGTATCAGTAATTTAAATCCACCAGGCTGGTTTAAAAATATTTCAGCTACCCTAATATGTATGGAAAACAAATATGCACCCCAAAAAAAGCATTCTTCTCTTTCCAGCCTACTGTATCATGACATAAAATCATGTTGTCCATCCTCCAAAGGAGGCAATTATTATCCAAAACAAATATACACTGCGGGCATAAACAAGCTACCTGTGCCAGTTTCAATCTAATCTGACTTTCGATGTAAAGGACGACACCCTATCACAGCACATACTGGCACCTACTGACTGAATAATATACTGCAAGCTCAATTATTTTCATAAAATATGACTTCTGGCTGTTAACAGAAACAAAAATAAAAATCAAAGTTGTGTTTTTCCCACTGGTTAAAGTATGGAAACCAGTTCTATAACGCTGATTTGGGACCAACATAAAGTCCATTAAGAGGTCAAAGAACAGTTTTCCATTTAGTGGGGTAACATTTCCTGTGAATATTTTCTTAGCTTAGCATGTCAAATAAAGAAAGGCTGGTTTCTTCCTGTCTAAAACTAGAATACTAAGCAAAGAAAAAATACTTAGCCATTTAATTAGTCAAAATAGAGTATGCTAGCCATTTTTTAGACTCAAGGAACCCCTGTTAGACTCAAGACACCTCTCAGAATATACCAGCTCTTAGTTTTCACTCATTTTTTGGCTATAGAGAAATAATAGACTAATATTTCTGTTGCAAGATGCTCAGAAAGACCAGATTAAGATATATTTGACACTATAGATGTCCTATGTGAAATCTCTGGGTTTATTTGTGAAACATATGTAGGTGTTTGCACTCTGTGGCACCCTTAAAAAGATATCATGCCACCCTAGGTTGCCACAACACCCTGTTTGAGAATCACTGGTCTAGACTCTCAGAATCACCTTTTCTTTAACTTGAGAAGAATGAAATGTAGTGTGTCAAGAAATGAGTTGGAGTTAATCCAGCCCCATAATTTGAGGTGAGGAACAAAAGGGCTTCCTATTTGCCTGTATATGGTTAACTCATTCTCCTTTTATTAGCTTCATTAGGTTTTGCTTCTGCTCCCAGATGGTGTTGTGGGCTATACTTCCTGACAGCACTGTTGGTTTCACTAATGTTTCCAGAAAGGCTGGTATGAAATCAGATCAGAAGGTAGTAATAATAAAAAAAAAAATGCTGTGTAGGGTATTTTCTGCCGCTCCCCTCTCCTCTGGGTTCACAAATTTCATTTATAAATATATCTCTAACAAGACTGGGATCATTTATAACTTAATCTTGTATTGTTTATTCCTTATGTACCAATCTTCCAGAACTGTCTCTTTAACATCTCTCTTTTGGTTAAGTTAAATTAAACTAAGTGACTGCTTGGTATCTGGCATGTGTACAAAGGAAATATAGGACAGTGTTTCTCAACCTCTTTAGACACAAAGCACCCCTTGTTACACTCCAGGCGCTCCTCTGGAAATGCTAGTTCTTAGCATTCACCTGTTTTTTGACTATGGAAAAATAATAGAGCATTTCTTTCTGTTGCAGATAACAAAGATTACAACAGGTCACAAGGTTTTTAATACTATGGATTCCTACTTGAAATATCTAGGTTGATCCTGTGAATCATGTTTGCACACCTAACAGTGCTAAGAATGTGGCACCCTGCACCATCCATAAAAGGATCTCAAAGTACCTCAAAGAATGCTTCAGCAACCTGGTTGAGAATCACTTATACAGGATTCCATTCAAGACAGTGCATTAAAAGTTGCCACCAGATTACTTTTCCTACCTCATAAAATAGTAAATATACATACCCCAACATGCATTGTCAGTGGAAATAGTCCATCAATATGAGAATGATGGTCTTCCAGTAAATAGGGAGGTCATGAATGGGTATGTCTACACATGCAGTTAATGCACCTGGATGTTCTTTGCAGAAAATTCAGACACATTAAACTGCCCCCATGTATGTGAACATGTGCCTGTTGGGAGCAATTTTGCTCCCAATGGATGCAGTTTATTCCAGGGCTGCTCCTGCCCTACTCTGCCCCACTGTAGCAGCCAGGGGGTGCTCTGGGCTTCCCTGAGTGCCAGCTGGGGACTGGCAGGGGGCAGAAGAGCTGATCTGGATCTCCACAGGGGGTGGGAGGGATGAGGTTGTCCTGGCAACTGGGACTGCTGCATCCCAACCACATGGAAATTGGGTTGGGATCCAGTTCCCATGTGGTGGGCAGACAGCTGTCCCTGCAGCCAGCACAGCTCCTCCAGTCTCAGAGTTTTTTCCAGGCAGCAGCAGGCCCTCTGCTGCCTGGGCTGGCACGGAGCAAATTGCCAGGGGCTGCCTGGGCTGACTGGTCAGTGTCTACATGTATGCTACTGTGCAGTAGCTAATGTACTGTTAATCTGGTACCTGTATTTCTTGGTACTAGCAAATTGTGCATTAGCCTAATTTACTGTGCAGTAAAATGCATGTGTAGATGCTGATGCTTTACTGTGCATTAGATTAGTCTAATGTGCAGCAAAGCATCTCACGTAGATGTGCCCACTAAGTCTAAAGATGACAGAGGTGGCTGATCCCAGATCCTCATGTTTGATTGTAGATGTGGCAAATAATTCCAGGAGGAGGGAGTAGATTCTGGTGATGTTGGATCACAGCT
>NW_005842334.1:1342403-1347965 GCF_000455745.1 Alligator sinensis | reverse complement strand
TCTTTCCCTTTGTCTCTGTTGTCTATCAAACTCTATAGTGAAGTGAATTTGCTTAAAATGATTCATGCTTTGTCATACATCATGGTGCCACTGGGGATGATTCAGTGCTTGGGTTTCCCAGGGATTAACATTAATATTGCATTTCTTCAGAATGGCCTTCAAGGTGTCTTTGAGTCTTCTCTTCTGCTCACCTCTAGAGTGATAAATATCAGTGATTTGGGAGTATATGACTTGTTTTTGGAGCCAGCTGTTGGGCATCCTTAGGACATGTCATGTCCACCAGAGCAGGTACTGTATTAAACATGGCTTCAATGCTGCTGGTGTTTGTTTGAGATAGAACACTGGCATTCATTCTTCTGTCCTTCCAATTGATATGGAAGATTTTCCATAAAAGCAAAAATGGAACATTTGCTTGCTAATGTTGATGATAATGTTCCAAAGCTTTCAAGTGTTTCTGATATGCCATCTCAGTTTCACACCCATGCAACAGGGTAAAGATAACAGTGGCTTGGCAGACAAAAAGTTTGGTTTGGGTTCTGATATCATTAAGAACATGGTTTTGGAGTGTCTGAAGGCAGCACTGGGAGATGTTATTGTTATCTATGTTTACTTTTTGGGAAAGGTGGCTACCCAGGTAGGGGAAATGCTTAACATTCTCCATGGATTGCCCTTTTATTGTAACATGTGGAGGAGAATCTGGTTGGTTTTGGTGGGTTGATAAAGGATTTTGGTTTTCATGAAGTTGATGAAAGAAACCCATGCATTTCATATGCTTTACAGAAGCAACCACGAGTGATCTGGAGTTCTTCAGTTGAGTGGATGCACACAGCCCAATTGTCAGCATAGTGAAAATCATTAATGGAGGTGTTAGTTGTCTGGGATTTGGAATGTAACTAGTTGATGTTAAAGACATTCCCATCTATGTGATACTGAATGCTGATTCCAGGTGGAAGTCTATCAGCAATGAGATGTAATATAGCTGTGATACAGATGGAAAAGTGTTCGTGCAATTACAGATCCTTGCTTGACTCCAGTTCTAACAGGGATGCAGTCTGTTTCCAAGCCATTGCTCAGGATCATTCCATCATGTTGTTGTGAAGAAGTTTGATAATGGTAAAAAAATTTGGTGAGCATCTAAATCTCATCTGGATCTTCCATATGGCTTCTCTATTGATTAAATCAAAGGCCTTGGGTCAATGAAGGCCAAATAAAATCTCCATGTTCCTCAAAGCACTTCTCGTGCAACAAAAATCATATGTATTATACCTCTGAGTGGTCTGAAACTATACTGGGACTTAGGTAAAAATCTCCTCAGTGAGGAAAGTGAGTCTATTGAGGAGGATGTGGGTGAAGATCTTCCCAGCTATGGACAGGAGTGCAATACCATGATAATTGCTGCAGTACAATCTATCTCCTTTCTTGAACATGATAATGATTTTGATATTTTTCAAATCACTTGAAATAAGTTGCCATTATGGTTGCCATTATAATATAAAGCCAATCCCTACACTCAGCATATAACATTTGAAATAAACGAACACAATAGAATGCACTGAGCGACCCAGAAGAAAGTACTAATTCAGAAAAGTTTTTGTTGGTGTTTCCTCTGACATTACTGTCTTCTTTATAACGTTGGGTTAAAGATAATGTTGAACAGGGATTAGTGACTGCACGTTGCAACATGGTCAAGTGAATTCTGACACTTCCTGAATATTCACTGAAGTGGAGTAAATTATTCTACTATACAAAATAAATATTTCTCTTTAGTAAATGTTTGAACAACTTGTAGCCAAAAATATATATATATCTTGGCTATTAACTAAATCTCATATATGAGTCATTGGGATTAAAGTAATGATTTCTTGTTTCAGAAGCATAGATAACTCCCAAACTAAACACAAATATATTTTGTAGCTGTTAGTTGTATTAAAATTTATGCTTTGTATAACCTAAACTAGCTCTTAGCTTAATGATGAAATGATAATTGCAAACATTTGAAAAATTCTGATTCCACCCAGCAGAGGGCAGTGGTACCAACTGCTAGCATGTTATAAGCAATAAAGAGTATAAAAAAGTTATATTTTTAATCTTTATATTATATGTAAAAATATTCTATATGTTTTAAGAACAGCATAATAAATGTGTGAAAATGAAATCTAACAAATAAGACCAGATTGGAATCTTTTATTCTCAATTTAACTGTACAAGTCTTGTTGGTTCTGATTAAATTGGACACCATTTGCAAATTGCCCTTCATGTCAGGTTTGGTTTCACAGAATTTCACCAGTGAGGCTTTACAGAACCAGAATCGGCCTGTTTTTTCACATCACGGCCATGAGCCAAACTTACACCTTCTATGCCAATGCTTTTACTTTTTATTAGTACTAATTCTGAAATACCTTTGGCTTTTCTTTCCTGAATAGAGATGGTTTCCTGAGTCAGATTTTAAATGTATATTTCCATTGTTAATATATAAAAAAGAAAAGGGAAACATGAAGCTTTGTAAAAGGTTGCCCAGAAGAGGGTGATTATTCGTATTTTTCCATTTTTGCCTTTTTATGCTGTATAAAGCTCGTGTGGAAACTTTTTTCAAAAACAGTTAAAAACATTTCTAAATTCCTAAACAATTACTATCTTGTCAAATGATTTCCTGAACAAGGCCTTAGACTATAGGCCTATGCCATGTCTCTGAAAAAACAAAGAACAAAACTCACAGGCAGTAGTATAACTTGGGGAGACCAAGCAGGGCACCAGCTTAGAGGGGGTACCACAGTGGCGGTCCCTAGGAAGCCCACACTGCAGCTGCCACCACTAAATCAATCCATTTTCAGGGAGCTTGTGCTGAAAGAGCAGTGCACAACTGCAGCTGCCTCCTTCCCATACCACCCAGGGCACCAAATTTTAATTTATACCTCTCCTGTCAGGCAGGAAAAGGGAAGCCAAGGTGGCTTTCAGCCACTGCCATGCACTACCAGCTCTAGGCTGTTCAGCATACATTTTATAGCCATGAGGCTGTATCAGTTTCCTAAATGCCCATTGTGGGGAAGTGTTGTCTGAAACCTTCCCAGTATTATGGACCAGTGCCAAACACATGGGCACAGAAAAGGGTGCAGAGAAATGGATCATTCCTCATGCTTATATCTAGGTAATTCTTCTCTGTGAGTTACTTCTTAGTGGTGTCCAGGAGCAAGAACAGGAGTGAGGCTCACACTCTAGGTTTCCTTTAATGTCCTAATAGAATTACTTTAATATTTTTCTGCCTGTTAAAAAAGTATTCTAAACTTTATAGGCTATAGTGCACACAAGCCTGCATTATAGTGGTTTCAAAGATATTTATTAATAAAAAAGCAGAATTTTAATTATACAGCTGAATAGATCCTAGAGCCCCTCAACAACTCACTGAAACAGAGTCCAGATCGTGGATCTTTTTCATGCTGCTACTCTGAGTCTTCAGCTGTAGTAAAACAAGTCTTTGCTTCTCAGAAATGCACTCAGATAAGTGAATATCAACTCAAAAAGGCTTATAGTTACACAAAACTGGTATTTTAAATGGAAGCCCTTCATTCATTACTAATAAAACCTTAGATGCTTAAAAAACAATATCGTACATTTTGCTGTGAAAGCTGTTTGTTTACTTCTTGGGTTTTTCAAATGACTGAAATCCAGCTAGATTCAACTGTTTAACTCTGGTTTTCTTGTGTAAGCAAAACGTGGTTTTAGCTGTTCAATATAGTGGAGAGAGATTTCATATTTTTTAAACAAAATTAAAGCTTGGGCCTCCACCATGGTGACTTGAGATCCCTCATAATCTCTTAATATAGACAATACAGTAAATTATGTTATACATCACTTTTAACACATTTTAAAGATAAACCGCCTTAACTCACTGTTAGTAACTAAAACTTTTTGAACTTCAGCTTATGAAAGTTTGTGCTATATGTCCACTTTGGTTAGTCTATAAACTATAAATTTACCCCCCCCCCCCATTAATATTTTGTGGATCATATACACCTAGAGTTTTGTCACTAATAGATTTGTCGGAGTATTTATTGTCCCAGACATTTACTGGGATATAATTGATAGTTATATAAATAAATATAGTAACATCTATCTGAAACAGGGGACCCATTACTTTAAGAGGGAAGAGCAGTAGCCTAGAGCTGCATTTTGATGGTTGCATCTCAGTTTAGGCCAGCTACTAAGCAAGCAGCTCTGCCATGCAAACTGTAGCAGGGAGGATCAGGCTGCTCCTTGAGCTAAAGGGGGACACCTGGGCGTAGTAAGGCAGCTAAGGGGGACATGCGACCAGAAAAGGGAGGGGGAAAAGCTCAGCCCTGAGCCAAGGCAGTCAGTTAAACCCTGCTCCCCAGATAGAGAAGAGCTCCTGACTGCATGGAAGCTAGATGTCAAGAGAGAGTAATGCATGAGACCCCAGCAGCATGCATGGAGGCAGTATGTAGAGACCCAAGGTAGAGTACATACATATATTAGAGACTGAGTTTATGTCTGCATTTTGTGTTTAAATTACCAGAGGACTGAGTTTTACCTGTAGGGTAGGCCTGTGCAAAACTTTGCTTGCTGATTTGAATCAGAGCAGATTCGGCCCAATTCAGCAGCCAAATCTTCTAATTGAATTGGGAAATCCATTAAAAGGTCCGAATTGAATCCAAAGCCTCCAAATCATTTTGGAATAGATTCTGAAAAATTTGGATTGGCCAGGGAGAGGCAGGCACAGCTAGGTAGCTGCAGGTTCTCCTGTGGCTCCTCCGGCTGTGCCTGCCCCTCCCCGGTCAGGAGGAGCTGCAGGAGAAGCCCCCGTGGATGCCCTGCCCAGCCCTATGTCCTGCCCAACCCCAGCCTAGTCCCGACACTTAAAAAAAAAAAGCCCCACAATCATCAGCTGCATGGGAGTAAAAATAAAAATAAAAAACCCCATAGCAGGGGCTATGGGGACTCTGAGACCATGTGGCAGAGCCCCCCGCACAGCCCCTTCTCCCCAATCTCCCCCCCAACCCAGCCCAGTCCCCAATGTCTGCCCCACCGGGCCCCAGCATTCCAGCAATTAAAAAAATAGAAAAAGCCCTGCACTCACCGGCTCTGGCAGTGGGGATCAGGGCCTCTGGGCACTCATGGTAGAGCCCGCCCTGCACATCATGGGGCAGTGGGGATCACTCTCCCCCACCTGGCACCTGCATGGCAACTGCCCCATGGTGCAGGTTCAGCATGGCTCAGCAGAGTGCCATGCACTGTCTGGGATCTGGGGCAGCTCCACGTGTCAGCTGGACACTGCACCATGCACTGCACCCAGCACTGCTCAGCCCCAGTGGCCCCAGCTCCCAGACAGTGCATGGTGCCCTGCCAAGCTGCACTGCACCCTTGCCATGGGGCAGCTGCTGCATGGCTGCCAGGCAGGGGGGCAACTCCTACTGCCTCCCACTGCCCCATGCTGCATGGCAGGGCCTCTACCACAAGCACCCAGAGGTCCCAATCGCCACTGCCAAAGTGTGGGTTTTCATGGATTTTTTTTTTTTATTTCTGGACTACTGGGGCCAGATGTGTGTG
>NW_005842334.1:1327944-1342372 GCF_000455745.1 Alligator sinensis | reverse complement strand
GGGGGGGGGGGGGGGCATCAGGGAGCGGGAGCTACACAGGCAGCCCTGCCAGGAGGCCATCTCCTACAGGCAGTGAGTGCGGGGCTTTTTTTGTCTTTTTTTTCAAGTGCCAGGAGGCTGGGGCTGGGCGGGGGATGGGATCAGGCAGGGCAGCCATGAGAGCTTCTCCTGCAGCTTCCCCCACCCAGAGAGAAGCAGGCACAGCTGGAGGTACCGTGGGGGCTGACTTGGAGTAAGACTCATGAGGCATGGGGAGAGTGATTTAAATCACGGAATTGAATCACTGCCCTCCGAATCAGCCAAATATGAATTGAATACTTCCCTATTCAGACAGACCTACTGTAAGTGTAGTGTGGAGGCCACAGGAGAGTGTCTGAGGAGCCCTTTGTGTTTGGGCCCTGGAAGAACCAGGGACCCAGAGGGTAGAGAGCCAGATGGGGGCTTAGGCCTAGAGGGCTGATGCCCAAGCCAGATGGGGCTGCGGCCAAGAAGGCCAATGCATGAACAGCTGGACTGACTTGGAGGGCCAGGATCACTGCCAAGAGGGCAAATTTAGTGCCAGCAGGGTATGAGTAGGGTGAGGCAGTCAGTGAAGAAACTTTGGCAATAGATGGAGGGTTTGGCAGCGAGGAGGACCAAGGGTCCAACAAAGGAAGGGATGGGAACCTATGGTAGTGCCACCCGGATGACTCCAAGGCTCTAGAACAACCTCTCTATGTGTTAAAAAAAGTTTCATCAAGGCAGATGAGACAGCACAAGGGAGTACACTAAAAATCTGGAGTGAGGGGCAGGACTAGTTTGGCCATTAGGGGGTGCCAATGCCACCCTCAGGTCTGTCCTGTCACTATATCCTTATGTTAAACCATTCTGTATTGCCACTGTTTTTCACTTAGAACTGGCCAATGCACATGGATGCACATACTCTTCCTGTCTTCTCACCTCCCACCCAATGAACACCTTATTAAACTACACTGCAAAAAGAGGGACCCTCTCTTCTCATACACAGCTGAATGGGGACTATTGGTGGCATGATAAAATGAGGAATAAGCTACAAAATTATTCCACAAAAATGTATAACTTTGTAGCTTGTTCCTGTCATGCCATTAATTGAACATGTGGCCAGGAGCTCTCCTGTGGATGAAAGCCCTGTTACCTGGCTGGGTTCACAGGCCCAGGAACACTCCATGCACTCCCACAGCTGGAGGCCCACAGGTGATAGGGCTCACAGCTATGGGACCACCCCATATGCAGAAGTGTTATAGGGTGTTCCCAGAAGCTGACTGGGTTCCCAGTCACAGGGGACCACCTGGCCATATGTTCAATTAATGGTGTGATAGGAATGAGCTACAAAGTTATTACACATTCTTATGGAATAATAATGGCTGCTTTCAGACATTAAAGAACAAAAAACAAAAAAAATTAATTTTGCTGAAAGAAACAGTGCATTAATTCAACCCAGCATCTCTAGCATCTGTAAAGATCAGACACTTCAGTGGGGCTTTGACACTTTTAGCTATAGCTGATTCAATCAGCTATTAGATAAAAGTGCCAGAAGGCACCCAATCTTTACAGATAACATGTGAGCAGGGTTGAAGTAATACACTGCCTCTTCTGGGCATGCGCAGGGCTCAGCACAGGAATACACTGAATTTAAAGTAAAGCACCAGGATTTGGGAAGGGGCGGTATGTCTTTGTGACTTATTCCTTCTTTTATCATACCATTAATTTTTTATCACACCATTAATTGATTGTACATGTGGTCAGGACACAACTTAAGGAATGCTTAACTTGTTAATCATGTCTTCAATGTAACATAGCAGGGGCCCTAGATCCAACAGTGATCCCATTATTAACACAGATCTCACAGGCCTAGAGTTGGAAGAGCATTTAAATGTATCTTTAGCATTTACGAATGTGCACAAGTTGCAATTATTTCAATGCCAATCTTCCTACACCCACGCACAGAGTTAACCATATTGTAGGAAACTGTTTTTGCTGGATTAAGGCAGGATATGCAGTACCTTGCATGATTCAAACTTTTAATTCTTGACAAATGTGTTTGAACTAAAGTAAGGAAGGTCCTAGAATTATAGCAATAGCTTTACTCAGTTTTTACTTGTTCTACATGCAAACAAACCAACCATAAATTATCAGTGTAGAGATTTAAAGAGTTGTTAATTTTAGGCTAAGAGAAACAACACATAAGGAATTACTTACACTACCATGAGTGGGTACAGTAAATTTCAATATCTCCTTATGTCCACTTTGCCTCAAAATAGCAGAAAAATATAGTAGGACTGCCTTTTCTCTAAATTCTTTCTGCCACGATCTCTCAAACTGGAGTCAATCTACAACTGGTCTGTGTAGTTTTGAGGCATTAGATATGTACTGAAATTATGGTTGGTGAGTGTTGCCTTTGAATTTGGACCTGGAACAGACTAGACTTGCTGCCCCAAAGCAACGTACCTCAGCTCTAGCCTCACTTCTATGCAGATCACATCTCATTTTTTAATAAAAATTCTGAGGAAAGGACTTGCTTGATATAAATTAAATAAAAATTACCAAGTAGGCTGCTTGCAAACGTTAAAAAAAAACAACAAAAAATGTGCTTTACGGGAGTGGCAATGCCTTAGGTGGACCCAGCTCCGCAGTGTCTGTGTAGATCAGACATTTCAGCGGGGCTTTTTCGGGCTTTTAGTAAAGCTGATTCAATCAGCTATTAGATCAAAGTGCCCCAAAAGCCCCACTAAAACACCCAATCTATACAGACACTGCAGAGCTAAGTCTAGCTAAGGCACTGCCTCTTCTAGGCATATGCTGGGCTTGGTGCAGGATGGTGCCGAATTTAAAGTAAAACGCCTCCTTTTTTTTTTTTAATGTTGGCAAGCAGCCTTAATACCTAATGCATTTATGGTTTTCCTTTTAGGCTAATGAATAACAACTGTTTTGTTCTGCCTTCACTTGGCCCCATCCTATTTTACAGTTGATGGTTGTGCATTGTATTCAAGTGCATCTACTGCTTGTGAATACAAAAATAATGCTTATATAAGGAGGTCATTAAAGATGAGATTTACTTTGACATTTATAGCATTCCAAAATCTGGGAAGCATGGAGGAGGAGAGCTCTGTCTGCCCTTTTACAGGCTGTAGCAACCAGATATGACTGCCAGAAAAGGGTGGCTGCTCAGTGATTATTGGTAGAGAGAGGCTAATAGGGCTATGTCTCACAACCTTTTTTATTTTTAAATATGCAGAACTAGATAACTTACACTAAAGAAAATTAATAGAATTGGCCTCAAAGCCCTGAACTATTAAGGTTGATTTTCTTTTTAAACAAAGCTTGAAACACTAGGGATTTCTAGAAAATTAAGAAAATCTAATGTGCCAATATTTCAAAAGGGTAAACCTGGTTAGCTAAAGGCCATTTCACCAGACATTAATCTTAGCCAATTCACAGGAAGTCATGTATTGAATTTAATCAGTAAAGAATTCAAGGATGGTAGTATATTAATGACAATCAGAGTTTTATGGGAAACAAACATGCCCAACAAATTTGATATGAAGCTCACAAGTTTTATTGATAAGCCTTAACATAGTATGCTTAGCCTTTCCTAAGGCATTTGACTTAATCCTGTATGAAATTCTGATGAACTATATCACTAAATAACTAAAGCCCATATTAAAGGAATTAAACACATGATAACTCAGGAGTTACCAAAAACGCTTGAAACTGGGGAGTCAATCAGTGGGAAATAATCTTTCAGTGAGGTTATAGCTAGTGGGATCTCCAGGGATGTCACTTTGGTTCAATGCTATTTAATACCTTTATAGATAAAAGAAAATATAAGATCATTACCAGTAAAATTTAGAGATGATCCAGAAATTGATAGTCATAACTGATGATTGAGAACAGGTCACTTATACAGACTGACCTGGATTGTTCACTAAGATATGTTCATTTGAACAGCTTGTATTTTAATAGTTAAATGCAAGGTTATATATGTGGGAACAAAGAATGTAGGTCACAGAAGATGCAGGGACACCAGTAGGATAAATAGGTAATCAATGAAATACAAGTTACAAGAGTAAGGCCAAGGTGATGAGTGTAATCCATGGATATATAAACAGGGAAATATTAAGTAGGAGGAGGGAACTGATATCCCCTCTGTATATGGCATTATTGTACATACCGTTTGTAGATGACACTTTTTAATGGGTTTAAAGCGGGTTAAATGCCTTTTGCACCACTTTAATGGCATTGCTGTTTGCACGTTCGGCAGCATATTGTGCATTAATTCCAGTCGCTGTAGCACATTTGGTGGTGTAATGCACTTTAAATGACTTTGGGATGTAGCAAATGACTTTGGGGTGCTACAAAGTAAAACACCTCTGAGGAGTTTTAGTTTCCTACCCTACAGCCACGGAGGAAAGCACCAGGCTCCGTGCAGCTCAGGGGCTGTGCAAGCAGACCATGCAAGCAGCCCGGCAGCAGCCCGGGGAGACAGGCTCCACAGAAGGAAAAAAAAAAGTGATGAGCCTGATCTCTCCCCAACCCACCGCCAGAGCCTGCCTGCCTGCCTCAGCTGTGCGGGGAGCTGGTGCTTCCCTTTGCAGCTGTAGTGCCCCCCAGGACTGCCCAAGCCAGGTGCCTGTGGGTGGGTGCCACCTGGGGTGGGGGGTGCTGCTGCCACGGAGGGAGGCACCAGCCCCACCCTGCAGGTCAGGGACCACTCTGCCCACCAGCAGCTCCCTCTCCCCTCCCTGCTGCTGGAGAGGCAGGTAAGGATTGGGCTCAAATATGGGTGTACATGACAGGAGGGTTTACTTCACCCTAAATTGAAGTGGTGTTTTAAAAAAAAAACCACTTCAATTTAGGGAGAATTAAGCCCCCATGTCATCTACAAATACCCATTGAGAGCATTATTGAAATACTCTCTTCTCTGTGGGCTGAGTCTTGTAGTGGTGGAGAGGCTTACATATCTCACTGAGCCTCAAAGATATGTCACCCAGAGTCTCACACTTCTAGCAGGGTCACTCACAATGAACAGAACTGAGGGGAGGTTACAGACGTCAGTCCAACCCCAAGTCTTCAATCGCAGATTAGGTCGAAGAAGATGTCAGGACTTCAATGGCTGTAAAGACAGAAGAAGGCTCCCTTGCCACTGGACCCAGATCTCCACCTTGTCAAGATTGTGTGGTTGCTGATTCTGCACACCAGCTTCCTCATGTTAAACAGTCATGTGCAGTCTTCTATCACAGGAAATAACACACTCTCCTGTACCAACCTCCAAAAGCTCTGCAGTGATAGAGACAGGACTGGTGAATATGGCAGTGTCTGGCCATGAATCTGCACACAGGCAAAGGTAGCCTGATGGTCATCTTGCACCTGGGCTGAGAGAGGGGTGCAATTTGGAAGCTGCTACCATAACTGAGCAGTTCTATTTAGGATCCCTTCTGGTCACTTCACATGGGAAGGGGCTAGAAAAACCCTAAAGGCTGTTTTATTTGCTCCTGGATGGATAACTGCTTCCAGAGGGATTGCTCTCTGCAGTTGAAAACTTCATAAGAAGACAATGATTTTCACAACATGGAATGTTCACATCTTGATGGATAACCAAGACAATGAACAACCAGAAAGAAGAACAGCTATCATCTCTAGGTAACAAGATACATCAGCATTGCAGTTCTGAGTGAGACAAGATGACCAGATAAGGGTCAGCTGAGGGAAGAGGGTGGCGGCTACTCCTTCTTCTGAAGACGGAAATGGCCCAGGACAGACATGTTCCTAGCATCAGTTTCCCTGTCAAAAATCAGCTCATCAGTCAACATATTGAGGTCCCATTAGCAAATGTCTTATGACTTTTGTCTTATGACCCTTTGTCTTACGCTTAACAACAACCAGTATGCCACCATCATCAGTGTTTCCTCCAATGTTTGATGCTGATGATGACATCAAAAAACAATCCTACTCCAACCTTGAACACATACTGACTAATACTCACAAGAAGCACAAGATCATTCTCTTTGGTGACTTCAGTGCCAGAGCTGGATGTGACATGGAACTTTGGAGTGGCACCATTGGGAAGAAAGGAGTAGAAAAGGAAGCTCCATTGGGCACCATTGGGAAGAAAGGAGCATTTTCAGACAGAGGAACAAATACAAGACCACCTAGAGACACTTCACTCTAAGTACTAGCAACTCCTTGACTATGTTATTATAAGAGCCCCTGATTGAAAGGATGCCCCTATCATGCAAGCCATACAAGGAACTGATAACTGTTGGATAGATAACTGTCTTGTCAGATCCATTATGAACATCCCACTTGCTCTGTAACACCAAAACCAGCCCCAGCTGTCCCAGGTGGCCCCAAAGGTCAGCCTAGCAGTCCAGGGCTGCTCCTGCTTGTCTTAGTGTGCTGCAGAGGAGCTGACTGGGGCACAAGGGTGCTTCAGTGTGGAGCTATCTGGTGATGGCTTAAGAAAGGTATTTAAAGGTCTGATTTTTGGGACTAGGCTTATGGGGGTGGGGGGTGTTTGTGTGTGTGTATATGCATTAAAATGGTTCGGGATGGGCAGCAGAGGTTAACTGATTTTTAAAAGTCTGGGTCTCGTATACAGTTTTCTGAGCCTTCAGAACCAGGCAGGCTGTCTAACACAAGAAGGCCAGCAGATACACACGCAGCCTGGGAAAGTGAGGGCATGTACCACAATGTTCCATAACATGAAATAAGATGGCACCAGCTCACAAGGCCAAAGAGGGGAACCTGAAATTCCTGTTTTGGGAAGGGTGTGCATGTGATGGGCTGGGCATATGCTGATGTAACAGGATGTGGACAGCTTGACAACCACAGAGAGAGAGAAACCAATCAGTGACACCCAGGGATGAACAGTCATCAAGAGTCATCAGGAGGGAAGGCAAAAGCAGAGACTTGAGAGCAACAAAGATTCCTCCTCCCCATTCTTCTCCTCCCTGAGAGGGGCTCCAAGAAGGGGTCCTGTACCCAGGAGGGGTCCCTGAGGCCACCATGAACAGACAGCACACCACCAGCCCATCTCATCCACCCTGGAGGGGGGAGGGAAGCGGGTCTCGACATCCCACCTCCAGGCTGATGACGTGCTGACATCTGACACCTAAGAGAGAGCCTTAGAGTGAAGCCTGCATCCTGGCCAGACATTTCTTGACTTTGATGACAGCTCTAGAATTGGTAGCTATAGAATTGCTTGATTGTCAATATTTTTTTCTTTTTTCTTTCTGTGTATAAATAAATTTTCCTATTGTTGAATGGAAAGGTCGTGGTGGATCTGAGGGTGGGTCCTTCCCCAGAACCAGGCATCTGGGTCCTAAATCCAAAGCCAGCAGCTGGAATACAGCCCCTGCACTGAAGCACTCTCTTGCCCAAACCAGATGGGTCAGCATGTACACATGTGGGGCTGCAAAGTAAAAAACTCTGCATCAGGATAGTACTTGTAGTATTTACAAGTACTATCCTGCTGTGGAGTTAATTAGCACTGCTTGTGTAGACACAAGATGTTTACTGTGGAGCTAACTAAGCAGCTCCTCAGTAAATGTCTCAAGTAGACATGCCTAATGTCTCCATAAAAAGCTCTCTAATCTGCCCACAAATGAAAACAACACTGAGGAACTTTGGAAGGAGTTCAAAACTGCAGTCCATATGCCCTGTGCTAAATCCATTGGCTATGCCACCCATCGACACCAAGACTTATTTGATGAGAGTGACACTGAGATCCAAGCCCTCTTCACTGGAAGAGAAGGACTTATTCATCTCAGCAGGAGAAAAGGACGTATCGGCCTCTCAAAGCCAAAGCTTACAGGAGGATTTAGGAAACCAAAAACTAGTTGTGGCAAGATAAATCTAAGGAGATAGAGCTCTGTGCTGACAAATATCTCATGCATAGCTTTTTCCAGGCAATGAAAGTCATCTATGGCCTAACTTTACATAATCCTACTTTCCTGTGATCGCAGGATGGCTTCATAGATTTCATAGACATTAGAGGCTGGAAGGGACCTTGCCGTCCACCCCCCTACCATAGGCAGGAAGTCTGCTAGGGTCAAATGATCCCAGCAAGATATCCATTCAAACACCTTTTGTATGAGTCCAGAGTAAGTGCTTATACCACTTCCGGGGGAGTCTGTTCCAGACCTTGGACACTTGGACTGTAAAGGAGTTTTTCCTTATGTCCAGTCTAAATTGGCCTTCCAGAAGTTTATGGCCATTAGACCTTATTATCCCTTGGGGATCCCTGGTGAACAAATGTTCTTTCAGATCTTGGTGTGCACCCTCCTTACTTATATACTTATAGGCTGCCATTAAGTCTACCCTGAGCCTTCTCTTCTCCAGACTGAAGAGCCCCATGTCATTCAGCCTCTCCTTGTAAGGCTTGCTCTCTTGGCCTTTGATCATGTGGGTGACTCTCCTCTGGACTCTCTCAAGCTTATCCTCCTGAAGGGCAGGCCCAAAACTGGATGCAGTACTCTAGCTGCAGCCTCACTAAGACTGAATACAGTGAGAGGATAGCATCCCTGGTTTTGCTTGAGATGCATCAGTGGATGCATCCCAGTGTTTGGTTTGCTTTGCCAGCTATGGCATTGCATGGGTGGCTCATGTTCATGAGTGGCTCATGGTCAGTCAAGACCCCCAAATCTCTTTTGGTCATGGTGCTAGCATTGCCAAGCCTATAAATATGATGCTGGTTCTTACTCCCAACATGGAGCACCCTGCATTTCTCTGCATTAAATGCCATCAGGTTTTGGTCCTCCTACCTTGTGATCCTGTCCAGGTCAGGCTGTATCCCCAGCCTATCCTCCAGTGTGACTGCCTTTCCCTATAATTTAGTGTCATCCATGAACTTTGCCAGTCTATTCTGATGCCCGAATTCAGATCATGTTGAAGAGTATTGGCCCAAGCACTCAGCTCCCAAAACAAGTGCTCTACTCCCAGTTTAGTAATAGCTTGAGATCTCATGGTGGCCAGAGGAAACACTACAGGAACACATTGAAGGCATACCTCAAGACAGTGGATATAGATGTCAAAACCTGAAGCTATGCTTCAGCTCAAACAGAGTATAGCTTTGATTTAGAAATTGCTGCATGGGGTTGTTTGGCCAGTGCAGTAAGTCAAACTAGATGATCATCAGAGGCCTAACCAGCAAGCTGTGCGCTCTGGGCAAAGCCTGGAGGGAGGGGTTGCTGAGCACCAGGGACCAGAAGGGGAAGTGGGGAGGGGAAGGTCCTTCCTATCCTGGGGAGCCAAGTTCTCAAAATCCCTGGCTGCTTCTGGCATGGAGCTGTCTACCCACCCCTGGTGTTTGCTACAGCTGTTGGCTGCTGATTTGGAGGTGTGAGGTGGTGTGGTGGGCCCAGTATGGCAGGGTATGGCAAGCCGAATACTGGCTGGCAGGCACTGCCTGCTAGGGCTGTGCAAAGCTTCAGTCCCTGATTTGATTCAGCAGAGATTCGGCTCAATTCAGTGAACGAATCTCCAAATCTGAATCAAATCAGGAGATGTTTTAATCTCTCTGAATCAAATTAGAACCCTCCAAATTGATTTGGAGAGATTCGGAAATATTCAGAGATTTGGACAGACACAGCTTTAAATATTTTTTCTACATACCTCTAGGTAGCAGGCAACTCGTGAATGCTGTGATGCTGGGACAGATGCAGTGTCCCACAGCAATGTGGGAGGCTCCCCAGCACACTCAGAAGCAGACCCAGAAGTGGACCAGAAGCACTTTTGGTCCACTTCCAGGTCTGCCGAGAGTGCACTGGGGAGCCCTGCCCCTCATATCCTTCCCCAGCTCAGCAACTGGTGCCTCCTGTGTCTGGGGGGGGGGGCACCCAGGGTCCCTCCGTGGCTAATCGCCGAGCCAGGGGACTGTGAGAGAGCCCCCCAGTGTGCTCCCCAGTGGACCTGGAAGTGGACCAGAAATACTTCTGCTCCACTTCTGGGTTCACCGCCAAGCACATGGAGGTCCCCCCCACGCACTCCTGTGGGATGCTCCATGTGCCCCAGCATTGTAGTGTTCATGAGCTGCACTGGTACCTCAAGGTATGTAGAAAAAACATTTAAAGCTGTGTCTGTATCTGAATCACTGATTCTCTGAATTGGCATCGAATCTTCAGATTTAGATCCAGCTGAATTGAATCAGAGGCAGCAATCTGAATCAACTAATTGAATCACTGTCCTTGATTCGGGCCAAATCCAAATCCCCGACTGCCTGCCCCCTCTTCCCTCCACAAGCCAGCATTGGACCCACTGCACTGAATGCACCCTCCCACATCCTCGAATCAGGCCCACCCCTCCCTGCACCCCCAACTCCTGCTCACCACCAACTCTCCCCACAGCTCCTCACTTACCTGCAACTCCCAGTGGAACAAGCAAGGAATGAGAACCTACTCACTGCTGCTTCTCTCTGGGCTGGGCTGCACTCAGCCCAGAGAGCATCTGCAGTTTGGCAGCAGTGGCAGTGGTGGGCAGGTTCCCCTTCTCTGCTTGCTCTGGCAAGACAGTGCCAGGAGCTGCAGATGAGGCATGGGGCCAGAGGGAGAGATCTGGATCCCTGGGTAGGGGGACATGGAACATAGGTGGCAGAAGGCCAGGGCTAACAGGGCTCAGCCCTGCCAATTTTTTTGTAGCAGGCAGTGATAGCAGCAGCACCACAGCACCACCATCCCACAATGCTCAGCACTGCTCAGTGTGCAGCCACTCCTCTGCCACCACCTACAGTACGAGCGCATTCTGGCCCTGCAACGGCCCTGCAGGAGGGAGGGGTGGGGGTCAGGCAGGGCTCAGCCGCACCAAAATAATATTTTCCCCCACCACTTATGACAGGGGATGGGGAATCCCATGGAGTACAGGAATGGGGGGAGTCCCAAGGGGCAGGGGGGGCAGATTGTGTGAGCACCAGGGTTGGATGACCCCAGAATGGGAGGGGAAATTCTTACTTGCAGGTGCTCCCCCAGCTGCCTCCACTGTTACTGTGGAGGAAGCTAGAGCAGTTGGGAACAGTGCCTTCTGGGATGCTGGAGGACCACTCCCAATTCATTTTGGGGCCTGTGGAGCAGTCATACATGACTGCAACATGAGGTGCCTAAAACCAATTAGAAATAATCGTCAATGGAAGATGATTATCTCTAAAATGCTCACAGGGCCCTTAGCACATTTCCTTCCATAATTTGTGGACACTCCGGCTTTAACGGCCCTTAACACATATTCAAATTAGCATGTAACAACACCATGTTACACTGCATAGAGACACATCAAGGTAAAGCAAGGACAAAAATAGCCAGGTATATGAAAGGTAATTTTTTTACTTGATGATCTTTAATCACAGTCTGCTTGAAAAGATAGCATGATGTTGAATTTTTCCTATCTTAAAAGGTTCTAGAGCCTGATCAAAAGTTTCAGATGAGTTTTTCATTGGAGAATATTTATTCACTGACAACAAAACATTTCAGATGAAAATGTTGATTTCAACAAAATATGTTTAAAATAAAAATATTTTTAATATTTATAACATGACATTATTTTACATAAAATTGTTTCATTTTATAAATTATAAAATAAAAGGTCACCATCTATATAAAACATTTTAACTGACCTAAAAACAAAAACCTTTCTAAAAAAATTACTTTTGCAGATATCATGCTTTGTTGACTTGATCTAGAATGGAAACAAATTTGAAATCACAGAATTTCCTATGAAATGAAATTCCAGTTCCTGTAAATCTAAATATTTTATACCATATATGTTGCTACTAATGTAATTATAGTTCAATTTGGTTTTCATTACCCTTAGTTTTTCCCCCTTTTTCACATTAATCAGATAATGTAAAATGTTAATCTTTGAAGGAGTCTTGGAAGGGTAGATTTTAGCTAGCAAAAGGTGCTTGCTGAAAATTTAGCTAAGAAAAATATGTCAATGCTGTGCTAAAAAGTTTTATTTAGGTACTATATTTTTTGAATTGCATGAAGATTTTAAATGTAATTTTGTAAAATATTATATTTTATTTAATATATGTAACATTTGTGCTCAATTCGTGGACTTTCTGAACTATTGCAGTTCAGGCCCTCATTACTGTTACAGGCTGATTATAATGTGGATATGTTCCAGTGACTGAAAGAAGCCTGGTCAGAATTCCTGTGAGGAAAACGGATTTTCTGGGGAAGAACCAGAGAAAGAAAGCTCAATGCTCAAAAATATGAAAGAGATCAAATAGACTATACAAGCAACTGCTTGAATGTGCATTTTTTTTCTGGACAGTAGGCTGTTGTGAAATAAGGTACTCTCTAATATAACATTTAACTGTGATTTGATATTTCCTTTAACCTATTCGTCTTCCTTGAAACTGAAAGTACCTGAAAAAAGACATTCAGAGACTATAGACTGTAAAGGTCTTTATTAGTAGCAGCCTCCCCTGGTAATGACTATTTTAGTTTGGTAATTAAATCAGAACTGAAATGGTCAGTTGATTCCCTTCATGATTAACATCACAGCGTAGGATGCTGTCACAAACTCCTGCGTCTGGTAACTTGTTATGCAAGAACTGCCGTGCTAAAGCAGGAAAGGCAGAGTCCAGCTAGTCCTGTATCCTATCCCTGACAGAGCTACCCCAAGTCACTCCAGAGGAAGGTACAAGAAACTTCATGTTAGGGAGACTTGAAATAATCTACTCCCACCTTTGTTTTTCTCATAATAAAGACTGGTTTCGACCCTGAAGCATGACATTTAATGCATTTTCTAAGACCTGTCAGTATTATAATTATTATTTCCTTCTGTCTGGAGGTTTCTAGATAGCTTCTTATTAATACCACATTGCAATGACTTTGTCATGCCCACACTGATTTAACATAGTTATGGCACAATAACATTATTCTGAGAAGTACAGCTCCTTAAAGTAGCATATTGACATCACAGTGCCAATTAATCAGAGTTTCTGGTACTGTCACACCTAGAAATGCCCTTTTTACTATGGTTGTACCAGACAATAGCCTGATGGCATTATAGTTTGGTTTCTTTTGTTCATAAATAAATTACACAAGTACATCCATGCTGTCACTAATGCAGGGAAATCTCTACAATCCATGGAAATGAAATCCTCTCTTCATTATCATTTTAGGGTGCAGATGAAGAATTACATCTGCATCTGTTACTCTATTGCCTTATAGCCACGGAGTCACTGATAGTAATACTTAGTCATATTATGCTTTGATTTTTGGTTACTAAAGTTATTTGTTTGTTTGTTTTTTTAATTTCATCCCCCATGGCACCCTTTATTTCCTACACAGATGGAAGACCAAGTTCAACTCATCTTCCCTCACCGCCCCCCAGCCTCCCCAAAGAACAACAGCGGGTCTTTTTAAGAAATGTTTGCTTCCTTTACATTTTTTTCACTAATAGTGTTGTTAGAAAGCAGAAATAGCATTTGATAATTCTGACCCTATCAATAAAGACAAAGCTGGAAATCTTCCAAGAGCTGATATTTAGTGTCTCATCCACGGGATAGTAGAATCAGATATCTAGATTATGCTTCACAAGAATGTAGCTCCAGATCTCAAGGAAGTGCAATGACAGAACCATGTACAGATAGCTTATTTTCAGGCTTAAGTAACAGTAACATCAGGATATCCACATGAATTTATCTAAATGGCACCAGAACAGCCAGAGCTTTTGCATTTTTGTATGTAACTTCATGCTGTTGAGCCCCAGCTCAAGTCTGGGATCGTGCCCGGTATGCAAAGGCCAATAAAGATACCAGGGGTGAAAGTATAAAGAAGGTTTATTGCTAGCAATAAAAGGTGCGAGCGGAATAATTTCATGTAACAAGCACACAAATCACTAATTCTAAGCATCTTTTATACAGGGATTTTGGACCTTCATAAGCATCCTTGTTTGCTAATTGGTTATAAAGGAGTGACGCAAGGAGTTCTTCACTGAGCATGTCTCTATACCTGTGTTTTAGCCATGTATCTCATTTACATACATGTATGTTTCATTAGCATGCTTTTTCCCCACCTAGGGGCATGATTTTTAGTATTTTAATGAGCGCTTTGACCCAGTACTCTGATTCTGCTTTTGTTTTCAAGCCTCCTTTATCTAAGACTGTCTCCTCCTTATCATTGCAGATGGACATTCATCACATAACATTCCCTTTTGCTTGGTCTCTGCATGGTAATTTCTAGGTCACTCCTTACATTCCCCTCTCTGGAGCATTTTTAATTATTTTTATTATGATTGCTCCATTCAATTTGACTTAACACAAATCTAGTATCCTCAGCTTTCTTTGTTTGCAAAATCATTTGATTCACCTTAGGCCTGAAGATAGATATAAAAACAGGTATGCATTGGATACAGCAACAAACCATAATCCCTATAACACAAAATAAAACAACCATACTAAATAACTGTTTCA
>NW_005842334.1:1317809-1321465 GCF_000455745.1 Alligator sinensis | reverse complement strand
AGAATACTTACAGAGATAATCCCAGGCAGGCGTACTGACGGTAGGCCTTATGCCCTTTCTACCCTCTCACCCAGGTGCCTGTTACTGGTACTTTCACTCTATGGCGTTGCACCGTTAGGCTACTGCCGCCTCAGCGATCCAGCTCCTCCTGAAGCAAAAGTCTCACCGGGAAAAGAGATCCCGGGGCGCGCCTGACATTTGATAAGGAGGAGCGGTCATCTGGTCGTCAGTTAGTCCGGGCAAAGCTTATCTAAGCTTATCTGGTCCCATCTGGGTCGCCAAAAACTGTTGAGGCTCAAGTCTGGGATCGTGCCCGGTATGCAAAGGCCAACAAAGATACCAGGGGTGAAAGTATAAAGAAGGTTTATTGCTAGCAATAAAAGGTGCGAGCGGAATAATTTCACGTAACAAGCACACAAATCACTACTTCTAAGCATCTTTTATACAGGGGTTTTGGACCTTCATAAGCATCCTTGTTTGCTAATTGGTTATAAAGGAGTGACGCAAGGATTTCTTCACTGAGCATGTCTCTATACCTGTGTTTTAGCCATGTATCTCATTTACATACATGTATGTTTCATTAGCATACTTCTTCCCCACCTAGGGGCATGATTTTTAGTATTTTAATGAGCGCTTTGACCCAGTACTCTGATTCTGCTTTTGTTTTCAAGCCTCCTTTATCTAAGACTGTCTCCTCCTTATCATTGCAGATGGACATTCGTCACATTACATTCCCTTTTGCTTGGTCTCTGCATGGTAATTTCTAGGTCACTCCTTACAATGCCACTTTAGCTGCTACATGTGGTGAAAAATTAATGGTCAGTGAAAAGGTAAGTGTAGCTCCTTTATATGCCCAGATTTGAAATCTGAATTCAAGCTTGCAGCCCTCCAGCTGGCCCTCACACGGCAGATGATGCTACTCTGTATTAAGTAATGTATGATCAGTGTCCAGTAAATTGGACAAATTGGATAAAACTAGTAGAAAGCAGGAAACCCATACATTTGAGAATAGGGTCTCAGAGGAGCAATTTTTGCTTGAGGATGTTCTTAAAGAAGGAGCAGTGTTGAGAGAGTTATAACTGAAAATTTTTATACAAGTACATTTATATTCTGTGTCTAATTTTTTGGATTGGAATTAAATTCAGTTTCAGACATGGCTAATAGTTCCTGTATTTGTACTAATTCCTAGCTAATTTTCTAGAGAGTATATGAAACAATATCTGATTTTACTGAAGGGGAACCAACTGAGCAGTCACCACAGGAACAAATAGGGTGTTTTTCTTTCTTTAATAAAATTACTATTTTTTCAGACAAAATGCAGAAAACATCTGATATGGTGCCAAATGAAAAGTTATTTTTTAAACTGGGGAAGATCGGTAAGAATTGTAAGCTGGGTAAGAAATTGATAAAAAGGACATAACAAAATACATACAAAGGTTGTGTTGAAAGAGAAAGTATCAGGCTGAAAGGTGGTTACTAGTAGAAGATCAGTCTTGGAACTCATCTTCTTTAATTTTTTCACTAATATTCTTGAGACACAAAGTAGGTGTGTATTCATGAAATTTGCTGATGCTACAACATTGGGAGTCATTTTCAATACAGAGAAGAATAACAATATAATCCAGGAAGAATTGGATGAATTTGAGGGATGGAGTAATAGAGATTGAATTAAAATCAAAAATACAAAATGTAAAGACACTTAGGTATTAATAAGAAATTCTACACTAATCTGAGAGCTTGTAAACTCAAAACAATATAGGAAAAGGAAGACTGATGCATACTAAGCCACCAGTAATGTGCAGTTCTGAAAAAGGCAAATGTGATCTTAAGCTGTACCAGGCTAGGCATTTCCAGTAGAGATAGGAACTAGGGGTGTGCGAAGCGGGCCCTATTCAATTCAGATTTGGATTCGGCCCAAATCAGGGACAGTGATTCAATTCATTGATTCAGATCACTGTCCTTGATTCGATTCAGCCAAATCCGAATCTGAAGATTCGATGCTGATTTGGAGAATCAGCTATTCAGATACAGATACAGCTTTAAATTTTTTTCTACATACCTTGAGGTAGCAGGTGCAACTCATGATCGCTGTGATGCTGGGATGCATGGAGTGTCCCACAGGAGTGTAGGGGGGCCCTCCACATGCTCGGTGGTGAACCTGGAACTGGAGCAGAAGTACTTCTGGTCCACTTCTGGGTCTGCTTGTGAGCTTGCTGGGGAGGCCCCCAATGCCTCCTTGGAGCATTGATCACAGGGGGCCCCCCGGTCCCCCCCCCCCCCGACCCAGGAGGCACCAGTCACTGAGCTGGGGGACATGGGGGGGGGCACCCCGCGCGCTCCCTGGTGGACCCGGAAGTACTGCCAATGCACTTCTGGGTCTACTGCCAAGTGCACTGGGGAGCCCCCCGTGCTTCTGTGGGACACTCCATGCACCCCAGCATTGCAGCATTCATGAGCCCCTGATACCTAGAGGTATGTAGAAAAAAAATTTAAGGCTGTGTCTATGTCTGAATCTCCAAATCTTTCTGAATCTCTCCAAATTGATTTGGAGGGTTCCAATTCTATTTAGAGAGATTAAAGGGTCCTCTGATTCGATTCAGACTTGGAGATTCAGCTACTGAATCAGGCTGAATCTCTGCCGAACTGAATCAGGGACTGAAGCTTCGCACAGCCCTAATAGGAACCTGTTAATGCCATTATACCTGGCATTGATGAGCCTTCATATGGAATACTGTGTACTGTTATGGTCACACATGTTCATGAGACAGGTTCAGGGAAGGATATGTCTACATTATTCCAGCAGAGAGCTCTGGCCATGACAGCCCTGAGCATAAACTGCCCATCCACGCCCATCCACACCCCACATTTGCAAATGCTTCAGTAAGGCTGCTCCAGAGTCATCCCCAGTGGCCACTCCCAAGCCAGTGACCCCTCTAGAGACTAAGGTCTCAAGAGTCACTACAGAAAGACACCCAAGCATCTTATCATTAGTTTCTAGATTTCCAGCATGTAAATGGGAGGCAGTAGGTGGGGCATGCTTAGGAAAGGCTGGTCAGGACACACTGCTGCTGTATTACAAACATGTCCCACAGACATTTTCAGTCTAGAAAACCAGCACTTAAAATTGGACATAAGTGCCGTCTATAAGTACGTCATGGAGATAAACAACAGGGAGTAGGGGTGGAGAGATCTGTACAGACTAAAGGACAGCTCCCACAGGAAGTTTTCTAAATGCAATTTTCTAAATGTAGATCTCATTTTAAATCAAGATTAGTTTTAGTCATGCTGCCTCATATTTCCTTTTATATGTTGCTCTTTTTTGTAAAAGGCCTCCATGAACAGAGAGCACACAGGCATAGTAAATGGTTTCTAAATTTAAGATTAGAGAGAAGTCTCTTTGTTGAATATCCACAGTCTCTCATACTCTTGAGGAATTGCTTTGAACTAATTGCAGGAAAGAAAAAGAATTAATTTCATTCAGAACAGCAGAGACAATATAGTGAAAGCCAGAAAGAAGACACACAAATAATTTCATTAACAGTTCAAGATAGACACAGATATTCACAAGCGAACAAGGCAGACAGATATACAAAAGGATTCACACACACACACACACACACACACACACACACACACACAGACCTTTTGCAGCACAG
>NW_005842334.1:1316159-1317704 GCF_000455745.1 Alligator sinensis | reverse complement strand
CCCCGGCCCCAACACCAGACACTTTCTATTCCTGAGCAGCCATGGCATCAGTGCTGCCAGTGGAAGCCCTGATGATGTTAGGTGGGAGCAGTGTCTGCACCTAACGTCCCTGCACCTGCTTCATCTCTGCTCAGTCCAGAAGTGGGCACCGGCAGTGGAATCACTGCCTCTTCCATCCCAATTTCAGTTCTCAGCATAAGCCTCCCACTGCCAGAGGAGCTGGAGCTGGAACCAGGAATGCTGAGCGCACTGGCTCAGGCAATTCTAGGGACTGAAGGGGAACGAGTTAGTGTTCTACACCCCTCACATTTCCCCTAGACCCAGGTGTCCTCCGGAAAGCAGCATCTCAGAGGAGGCTGAGGTTGCGAAGGCAAGTGGCTCAGCTGAGGCAGCTCCTCCTGCTGTTCAGCCTCAGTCTGCTGAGAAGTGGGGAAAGGCAGGATCCTCGGCCTCAACCTAGAAGCAGGAGAGTAGTGTAGTGTGGGATCATTTTGAGGTAGAAGATGATCCCAGGTTTGCCATCTGCCAGCACTGCCGAAGGCACATGAGCCATGGCAAGGACTTGAGACACTTCTCCACCACGGCCATGCTGCTGCATCTGAGGAGGCACCACCCCCTTGCCCATCTTTGTGCTGCTCAGCCTGGCACCAGTGCGAGTGTGCTGAAAGGGAAGTCCCCCGCTCACTCCAAATACCCCTTACTCCCAAAGCAGAGGCAGGCCACCCTGAACCAGTGGAGGAAAGGTGGACAGAAAGTGGGGCACGTTCCCAAGGTGTGCAAGATCACCCAGAGCAATGAGGAGATTGTTACTCTGGATAGCCAGCCCTTCTCCCTAGTTGAGCAACCAGGGTTCAGGCAGTTCATAGCACTTCTGGCCCCATTTTACAAAGTGCCCACATGCACCACCTTTAGCAGGGCAGTGGTCCCCTCCCTGTGTCAGGCATGCAGGGAGTACTTGAGGGAGGAGCTGCGCAAGGCAGGGCCGCAGGTAGCCTTGCACTTCACCTCCAGCATCTGGAGCAGCTGGGGTGGTGATCACACCTACCTTTCCCTCACAAGGCACTGGTATGATCAGCCAGGCCATTGGTGGGCTCTCCTCCAAGCCAAGGTGCTGGATGAGTCCCACATGGCAAGGGAGATCATAGTGGCCATGAACCGTATGGTGCAGGGGTGGCTCATTGGGCAGGCTGACCTCACCTGCAGGTTCATGGTCACCGACAACAGGGCCAATATGGTGAAGGCTGTCCGTGATGCCAACCTTGTTGGCATCTGCTGTGTGGTACACAGGCTGCACCTAATAATGAGGGATGCCTTGGAGGCGGACAGGGCTGCCAGTGATGGAGCTGCCACCAGTACTGCTACAAGCCAGCTGATTTCAAAATGCAGGAAGGTGATGGGCTACTTCCACTGCAGCATCAAGGGGGGCAAGATGCTGTGGGAGAAACAGGCAGAGCTCAGCAACCCACAGCACAGAATCATACAGGATGTGGAGACTTGGTGGAACTCCACATACCTGATGCTCAAGAGGCTGGTGGAGCAACAGAA
>NW_005842334.1:1308403-1314500 GCF_000455745.1 Alligator sinensis | reverse complement strand
AGATAGTTGGCAGGTTTTGTGTTTTGAGCTGTAGGAAGTTGGCTTCAGTTCTGGTGATGAGGTTAGGTGCTTGTTTGAATGTACAAACCACTTTTCAGAGCTGGGCCTATGAACTGCACTTCATCAGCCTCCTAGGTAGTAGGTACACTAATTCATGGACTCAATATACACAGTGGAGTTCTGGCACACTGCAACCGGCCAGACATCTGACACCCCAGGCACCTCTACACTGCACCTGCAGTGCTACATCCCTCTTTCCCCCCTACCCCGCACCCCAGCCTGTCCCTCACCCCCTGACACCTCCATTTCCATTTTCACTGACTGGCTTTCTTGCCTGCATTGTGGGCCAGGCCAGCCTCTGGCTTCTTTACTATTCCTTCCATCCAGGACCAACTCCAAGTACTTCCTCAGCCTGACAAAGGGGTTTTCAACCCTAAAGCTTCCAAAGATACATTTTTTAAGTACTCCTTTTTTTTTCATAATACACACATAGACATAAAAACACAAGATAAGCCATCAGACACCATGAATAACATCATATTTCCAACACCACACAACATTTTTACTTCTTGCTGTAAATTTCTTTCTAAAATGATAGACTCTGTGACAGTTCCATGTGGGTACCTTTGATGCTGCTGCTGCTGCTACTGGTGTTGAGCCAGCTAAGTTATTGTTCCTGTTGTCGCATAAAGTGGAGGACCGGGCGTAAGGCTGTAGGGGAGGAGGAGGCCTCAGTGGGGCATGCTGCCATGTTGTGCAGAGGCCCCAGCACCAGGAAGGGCGCACCTTAACACACACACAGTGTCACCCACCCACAACACAAGTTTTGCCTGTCAGCAGCTTGGGATGCAGGGCCCCAAATGACAGACTCCCCCAGCGAGACTCACACAGCTGGCAGACAGGCTTGCCATGCCCTGGCAGGGCCCAGCACTCACTCAGGCTTGCTCTAGGACACACACAGCTGGCAGGCAGGCTTCGCAGCCTGGCAGGGCCCAGCACTCACTCAGGCCTGCTCTAGGACACACACTCACAGCTGGCAGGCTTTGTGGCCTCAGCAAGAGCTGCCACCCCTCCAGTTTTCAGCCTGCTGCGCCTTAACACACACAAGATCATATGTGTCACAAGTTTTGCCTATCAGCAGCTTGGGGGACAGTTCCCCTCCAACCCCTTCATCAATCTTCTTGAAACTTGGCAGGCTTTGTGGCCTTGGCAAGAGCTACCACCCCAGCAGTTTTGACCACCTTGTGTTGTAATACGTAGATGTGACAGGAACTTTGCTTTCATGCATTTGGGGTACAGTTCCCCCCCAACCCCTGCACTGATCTTCTTGAAACCTGGCAGACTTTGTGGCCTCAGTACGAGCTACCACCCCTGAAGTTTTCAGCCCCCTGTGGTGTAACAGCCATGACATGTTTAGCTTTCAAGAATTTGGGGTACACTTCCTCCCAAACCCCTGCACTGATCTTATTGAAACTTGGCAAGCTTCATGCTCTTAGCAGAGGCTACCATCCATGCAAGTTTCATCCAAATCATACAAAAAACAACAAAGTTATAGATCTTCCATTGATTCCCCATTATACCCTATGGCCGGATCTCCGAGGCGGCTCAAAAGCTTCGGAGCCGCTTCGGAGGGATAGAGGCAGAAACCCAGTCCAGAGCTCCGGATCAAATCATGGCCATCCAAAGTGGCTGGATCTGAAGCAAGATCGGATCGCTGCCGACTCACAGAGCCCTATCCTTTAGCATGATAAAGTAGAAATTGTTCCTGATCTGGAATTATACAACTACATGATGTGAAACATTAAGAGTAGTTATTTTGTATTTTCTTATATTATATCTAAGCAGTTTCTTATATTTTAACAAATGATCATTTTATACTTTATAAGGCAGATGCTATTTTCTCAGGCACCTGAAAAACAGTTAATGCAAAAGCTGATTAGCTCTCCCTCCTTGCTACTTCTTAGTAACTTAGTCTTATAGCCACAATGATGGCATTTTATAGAAAGAGAGGCATTAATGAATTTTCAGAGACTTGAAAAGGTGAACACTGCTGCCTAAGTCCACTTAGGGTGCATCTACACTTTAGTCCCTCCAATGGACATTTATGCATGGGCTCCGGAGGTGCTTTAATTAGAGTGGCTTCAAGAGCTGCTCCAATTAAAGAGAATCTTGTGTATCAGCATCCCATGCTTCAAAATGGTGGCAGGATCACTTTATTTAAAGCATGTAGAACAACCTTTAGTTAAAGTGCACCTACTGCCATTTTGAAGTGTGGAGATGCTAATACACTAGATGCAGGAGGCTGCTGGAGCATGGTAATTGTTTTCTCCAATGAACTGGAATTACAACAGGTCAGAGTAGCCTCCTTGCTTATGTATAGGTACCGTCCAGTGTGAAGTACTAAAGAAATGCATGTTAGGTTGAATGCACGTGGTTTTTAAGTGATGCTTAATGTGCAGTAGCTTATTTTACTGTGCAGTAGCATAATTGCACAGGTTTTTTACATGATGCCTTAGGTTACTGCACATTAAAGCACGTGTAGATGGACCCTTAGGGCACATCCACACATGCAAGCACATGCACTTGCAGCAGCTCAAATAGAAGTGGTGCAAATTTGAGCCAAAGCTTTTTGCCTCAGCTCACGTGCTTGGACATGCACATTGTTGTGGAGCAAATTGTGCCACTTGGGGCAAAATAACCCTGCCTGGCTCCTCCCAGATCTGCAGCCAGGGGGAGCTAGAGCCCAGGGCCAGCACCTGTGCTGTCCCCAGCAGTATAAAAAGCTGTCCTGGAAAGTAGCTCAGGGCTACTAGCTCTCAGGAGCTTCTGGGGCCCAGTCAGTTGGTACCTGGGGACACTACCCCTTGTGCCAGCTAGACTGCTGCAGCAGCCCTGAGCATTCCCTGCACCCTCTACCCACTGCTGGGGTCTGGCAGTGGGGGCTGCTTCCTGGCTGTGACCTGCTGCACACCTGCCAGACTTGGATGGGGACTGCAGAGCCGGTAGAGGAATCTGCCCCGAGCGGGTAGAGAAATCTGCCCCTCGGGGCCACCTGCCAGTGGGCTGTGGCTGCAGGGTTGGCCTCTGTGTGGCTCTACTGCCATGTGTGCCCTCTGCCCAGCCATCTGGGCAGCAATCACCCAAAAGTTGTTCTGGGTGTGGTGGCCTGCTTTGAATTGTCAAAGCCTGTCCTCCTGGCTCCAACTGGCCAGGAGGTCAGATACAGCCAGCTGGGTCCAAGGTGCCAGCTCTGAGCAGGCAGGGTCCTAGCAAGAATTCTGGTGCTCCCTATTGGAAAACTGAAAAACCCCTGATCAAAAAAATCCCAAAGTCACTTTGTAAAATATTCCCAAATCCATGTTCCTCCACAATTAAAACAAAAGACCACTGTACAGGGAGAGAGAGAGAGAGAGAGAGAGTGAAACAGAAAGAGCAATCAGTTGGACAATGTTTTATTGATATATCTACAGTGTTAAAGCAAGTCTCTTATCATAATAATAGAGTGAACTCTAAATACATGTTTCATGAATTCATGAATATATATTTTGCTGCCCTCCCACAGTGGCAATGGCGCCCACACAAGGGCTACGGCCCCCCAACAAGGGGTTCAGCCTCCCAACAGGGGCTATGGCCCCCACACAAGGAGTACGGCCCCCCAACAGGGGATTCAGCCCCACAACAGGGGGTTCGGCCCCAAGCAAGGGCTATAGCCCCCAACAGGGGATTCAGCCCCCCAACTGGGGGTTCGCTCCCCACACAAGGGGTATGGCCCCTCCAACAGGGGGATCGGCCCCCACCAAAGGGGTATGGCCCCTCAACAGGGGATTCAGCCCCCACACAAGGGGTACAGCCCCCCCAACAGGGGCCAAATGGTCCCCACAGGGGCTACCACCCTCCCTGCAAGGTCCACATGCCCCACCCCAGCCCCCCAATTGCTGCCCCACCTGGCCACATCTCCCACCAGCTGCTGCAGCCCACCAATGGCTGCCCCACCCAGCCACACCTCCCATGTGTTTCAGCACCAGGGTGAGGGGCCAGCCACGGAGATGCTCTGGTAGCCAGAGCATCTCCCTGGAGGACCCAGCCTCCAGTTGCCTCTGGGCATGCTCCGGGACCATGCCCTGCTCCGCTTTTTTTAGTTTCAGTTTTTTTAGACCCCTGGAAAAGTAGCCCTTAGTGTATTCATATAAATGTTTAACTTGTGAGAAGGTTTTTGGTTGTAGCCGTGTTGGTCTAAGGGCATAGGCAGGCAAGGTTCTTTGAGTAGACGTGATATCCTTTTTTAGACCAACTGAATAGTTGGAAAAAAGTGGGAGTCTGTGCTGTTCACTGTGAACTGCACCCAAAAGCTTGCTAAGAACCTTTTTCCAACTTCTCAGTTGGTCTAATAAAACACATATTACATCTACTCAAAGAACCTTGCCTGCCCATAACCTGTGAGAGTTTATGTGCAAACTTTCAGGTGGAAGGGCATATGTAGACAAAACAGGGGCCCTAAATTGAAGTGGTGGGTTTTTAAAAACACTGCTTCAATTTAGGGCTGATTAAACCCCCATGGTTTACACCGAGCACCAATCCCTGGGGGACACCACTGGATATGGCCCTCCAGGATAAGGTCATCCCATCAATTACAATTCTCTGGGAGAGGCTTCTAAGCCAGTTGCCCACCCACCTCACTGTAGACTGGTCCAGCCCAGTACCCTTCAGTTTGTTTGAATCTCTTGGGAAACAGGACCAAGTTCTAAGTAAATGATGTCAACCTCATCCAGATGGCTAGTTACAGGGTCATAGAAGGATACTAGGTTTGTCAGGCATGATCTACCCTTGATAAAGCTGTGCTGGTTTCTTCTTAACACCCAGTCAGTTACCAGCTTGTGATTGATGGCCTCCTTAACAAATTTTTCAAAGATTTTACCCAGGACCAAAGTCAGGCTGACTGGTCTGTAATTTGCAGAGGCATCCTTCTTCCCTTTCTTAAAGATGGGCACCACATTAGCCCTCTTCCAGTCATCCGGGACCACTCCTGAGTTCCATGACTCTTCAAACAACTTGGCCAGTGATGCTGCTATAAGCTTAGCCAGGTCTTTCAGGACTCTTGGGTGCAGGTCATCTGCCCTGAAGACTTGAAAGCATCCAAGTGTTGTAGGAGATCCCTCACCTGTTCAAAAACTGATTTAATATATTCTCTTGTGTTCTGTCTTTTCGTGGGCATTGACTGTGGGCTGCCCCTGAGCATTCAGTAGGGGTCCCACAGTAGATCCCAATTTTTTTTCCTTGCTCTCTATGTATCTATAGAAGGACTTTTTGTTGTCTTTTATACTGGTTGCCAGCTTGGTTTCCATGTCTGCCTTAGCTTTCTGTGTCCCGTATCTGCAGGCCCTGGTGATACAGGTGTATTCTTCTCTGGTTACTGATCCATTCTTCCATTGCTTATGTGCTTCTTTTTTCTTTTCAATAGCTCCCTAATATCCCTGTTAAGCCAAGTGGATCTCTTGGTTCCTTTTCTGACTTTGTCCACATGGGGATGGTCTGTTTTTAAGCTGTGAGAATTGCCTCCTTAAGGAAGCACCACCATTCCTGGACTCCCAAATCTTCCAGTCGCTGGTCACAAAAGGTCTCTCCAACTAGCTTCTTGAGTTTGCCAAAATCTGCCTTCCTGAAATCTAGGGCTTCCATTCTGCTGACTGATTTCCCAGCCTTACAGTGGATGGTAAATCTTATCAGGTCATGATCACTGTTGCCCAGAGTACCACCAATCCTCAGGTCACCTATGATGTTCTCACCCTTGGTCAGCACTAAATCCAGTGTGGCCTTACCCCTACTAGGCCTTTCCACAACCTGTGTCAGAAACAGATTGTCTATTGTTGCCAAGAAGTTGGCTGACCTGCTAGAGGAGGCTGAGTGGTCCTCCCAACAGATGTCAGGGTATTTGAAGTCACCCATGACAATCATGTCTCTAGTGCTAGCTGCCTCAATCAGCTCTTTGGAGTATGCTTGCTCATACTTCTCATCTTGGGAGGGAGACCTGTAGTAGATTCCTACCATCAGGTCTCCCTCTCCTGATTCCCCTTGTATCCTGAACCACAGGGTCTCAGGG
>NW_005842334.1:1302234-1308393 GCF_000455745.1 Alligator sinensis | reverse complement strand
TTTCCCTACTGTCAAATGTGACCTGCAGGGAGGCGTACCCCTCTTTCACATAAAGGGCCACACCTCCTCCCTTCTTCCTGACTCAATCCTTCCTGTAAAGCCCATAGCCCTCAATATTCACTGCCCAATTATGTGTGTCATCCCACCAGGTCTCTGTCAACCCAATCAGATGGAATTCCCCATCATCCAGAAGGATTACCAGTTCCCCCTGTTTATTTCCCATACTTTTGGCATTCCCATAAAGACACCCGAGTTTGCCCCTAGTTGCCTCAGATTTTCTGTCAAGCTGCCTGTGTCTCAAGATGTTGGTACTTATCTGGACATCCATTGCTTGAACACCCTCCCATGTATGATTGTGGCTCGAGGATTCATGCACAGCAGTGAAACCTTCTCCCCAGCCCCAAGACATGCCTAGTCTAAAGCCCTCCTCAACAAGTTGGCAACTCTCATAGTGAAGAGCTTGTTCTCCCTGTCTGTGAAATGAATACCATCCCTTGCATGTAGACTGCTATAGTTAAACTGCATAGCAAGGTTGAAGTATCCAAAGCCCACACAGTAACACCATCTCCTAAACCTTTGGTTGGCTTTCTCAATGCACTCCTCCCTCTGATAGCCATGGCCTCTGATTGGAAGGATTGAGGACAAGACCACTTGTGCTCCTAGGTCCTTGAGCTTCTCCCCCATGGTCTTGTATTCTCTCATGGTCCTCTCAGGGCTACTTCTCGCTGTGTCATTGGTGCCCACATGGACAATGAGCATGGGGTAGTGGTCAGTAGGGCAGACCAGTTTAGGGATCTTTGCCATAACATCTCTAATCCTGGCTCTTAGAAAGCAGCAGACCTCCTGAGTAAAGGGGTCTGGATGACAAATGGCTCCTTCTGTGCCTCACAGCAGGGAGTCTCCTACGAGTATCATCCAATGTTGTTTCCTTGCTGGGGTTGACTGATCCAATATGAATGCATTAAACATCGGTGGTGTGAGGGCTTTGCAGCTGTTGTGGGACAACTGTTGTTGTGGAACTGTGCTCTTTGATAGCAAAACAAGAAGGGCAATATTTTTGTTCTTTTCCTCTCTTCTATGCTATTTTGGTTGAAGGAAAAATTACTTTGCAGTGAAGCATATAATAGTGGGTGGCTTCCTGTGTGGCCTCATACAAATCATTTGTTTCCAGTAAAACTTAGTTCTCCATCTTAATTTACTTAGATTGTAAATTTGATGGGACAAACACTGTCCTTTATTTTCTGCATGGGCAGTCAGCATCCACAGGAGAACTCTGAAATCAACTAGGCATGGCTACAGTATAAATACATAAGAACAGTTACAACCACCTCCTTACAAGTGAAAGGAACACTACCATAAGCAGAAAGAAGGTTTCCTTAAATACATGCAGCAATTCAGGACTTATTTCTTTTTTGCATTAATATAAGTGGCTTTCCACTAAACCTGGGTAGTCTTTAGTTTGAAACTCATCACCTGTTGTCTAATACAGGGCATGCTTCAGAGCTATAGATTAATATGTAATGTCTACAAAAAGGCATGTGTGCTGCACATATCATGGGTAACCTCTGGGTGTGTGGCATGCAAAAGATTGAGGAGGGGACAGGAAGCACAGAGTATGATAGGAAGAAGAAACCAGAGCAGGGGATCAGGGAGATAGCACAGGGGAGGATGGAGAAAGCAGAGCAGTAGATTAGGAAGAAGAAGGGATTGGAGTAGCACTTGTG
Organism: Alligator sinensis; assembly: GCF_000455745.1. Taxonomy (NCBI): domain Eukaryota; kingdom Metazoa; phylum Chordata; order Crocodylia; family Alligatoridae; genus Alligator; species Alligator sinensis. The sequence continues at coordinate 1,306,669 of NW_005842334.1, read as the reverse complement.
GAGGGTCCAGGACAAATTTGTGGCACTCCTGCCAAAAAGGTTTCCTCCCTCTCCCTCACTGTCCTAGATAATGTATTTCAGTACTATTTCATAGATTTCATAGACATTAGGGCTGGAAGGGACCTTGGAAGATCATTGGGTCCAGGAAGTCCAGGAAGTCAGCAGGGACCATAGGATCCCAGCAAGATAAACATCCAAATATCTCTTGAAGGCATTCAAAGTAGGTGCTTGAACCATGTCTGATGGCAGGCTATTCCAAACCTTGGGGGCTCAGACAGTAAAGAAATTCTTCCTTATGTCCAGCCTGAAACAGTCTTGCAGGAGTTTATAACAGTTAGACCTTGTCATCCCTTGGGGCACTCTGGTGAACAAACGTTCCCCCAGATCCTGGTGGACACCCCTTATAAACTTATAGGTGGCCATCAGATCGCTCCTGAGCCTGTGCTTTTCCAGGCTGAAGAGTCCCATAGCTCTCAGCCTGTTGTTGTAAGGTCTGTTTTCCTGACCTGTAATCATGCATGTGGCTCTTCTCTGGACTCTCTCAAGCTTCTCCACATTGGATCCCAGCAAGATAAACATCCACATCCAAATTGTGGAGCCCAAAACTGGACGGAATACTCCAGCTGCAGCCTCACCAAGGCTGAGTACAATGGGAGAATGACATCCTGGGATTTGCTTGAGAAGCATCTATGGATGCAAACCAGCATTTTGCTCACTTTACTAGCCACAGCATCACATTGAAGGCTCATGTTCATCTTGTGGTCACTCGTGATCCCCAAGTCCCTTTCATCCATAGTGCTAGCTAGCGTAGCAATGCCGAGCCTATAAGGATGCTGCAGGTTTTTCTTCCCAAGGTGGAGAACCTTGCATTTTTCAGCGTTAACACCATCAGGTTCTTGTCCGCCCATTTCCTGACTCTGTCAAGGTCAGCCTGGATTGCCTTCCTGTCCTCAGGTGTGAATGTTTTACCCCAAAGTTTGGTATCATCGGTGAACTTGGCCAGTCCACTTCTGACTCCAATGCCCACATCATTAATGAAGATGTTAAACAACATAGCCCCTAGGACAGAGCCATGAGGGACCCCACTGGTCACAGGGCACCATGATGATTGACTTCTTTCAACCACCACCCTCTGTGTCTGACCACAGAGCTAATTCCCCAGCCAGAGGATCGTGGTGGACCTGAGGCCGCAGTTGGCCAGTTTTGCCAAGAGGAGATCATAGGATACCAGAATGAAGGCTTTTTTAAAGTCAAGATATATTATGTCAATCTCTTCCCCCAGTCCAGGTAATAGGTCTCCTGGTCATAAAAGGAAATGAGATTGGTCAAGCAAGACCTACCTGCAACAAACTCATGCTGGGTATCCCTCAGGATATTGCTGTCAGCTAGCCTGTATAGGATGGCCTCTTTGATAATCTTTTCTAAGACCTTCCCTGGGATAGAGGTCAGGCTGATGGGCCTATAGTTTGCCAGATCCACTTTCCTCACTTTCTTGAAGATAGGCACCACATTGGCCTTCTTCCAATCTTTGGGCACTTCACCAGAGCACCAGGAGTTCTCGAAGATCTGTGCCAGGGGCTGAGCTATGATGCTTGCCAGCTCCTTGAGTACTCTGGGGTGTAGATTGTCAGGGCTGGCTGACTTGAAGGTGTCCAGCCTCTCTAGGTGTTCCTTCATGAGGTCAGCATTGATGGAGGGCAAGGAATCTCCCTCACTCAGGCCTCCCTGTCCTGGGCAGAGGCATCCCATGGGACTGGTGAAAGACTGACTCAAAGTACCCATTTAGTAGGTTGGCTTTTTCCTGGGCATTGGGCATCAGTTGTCCCATCTGGTTTAGCAGGAGTCCAATGTTGCCCTTGCTTTTCCACCAGCTCACCACATATCTAAAAAAGGACTTTTTATTATCCTTGATACTTGTAGCCAATTGGAGTTCCATCACAGCCTTGGCTTTCCTGGTTCCCTCCCTGCAGGTCCAGAGTAGTGCGGAATATTCCTCCTTGGAGGTAGATCCCGTCCTCCATCTTTTGTAGGTCTTTCTTTTTAGGTACAGGAGTTCAGCTAGTTCCTTGCTGAGCCAAGGGGGCTGCTGTGCCCTTTTGCTGCCTTTCCTCTGAGATGGAATAGCCTTAGCTTGTGCATCTAGGATCACTCCCTTGAGGAGCAACTGCTTTTCCTGAACTCCCCTCCCCTTGGGGTCATGGTCCCTTAGGGCCTCACTGACAAGCCTCCTGAGCTTGTCAGTCAGCTTTCCTGAAGTTGAGGACTTCTGTATTGCTGTTTGATTTGCCAGCTTTATGGCAGATGGTGAAGGTGATCAGCTTGTGGTCGCTGTCACCCAGCTTCCCTTCAATCATTAGGCCACTGATTAGGTTGTCCACAGTTGGCAGTACCAGGTCGAGCAGTGCTTTACCTCTCATTAGCCCATAGACTTCTTGTGTCAGATAGAGGTCATCCACGCATGAGGGGAAGCTTTGCGACCGCTCGGATTTGACCAAGCGCTCTTCCCATGAGATGTCTGGGTAGTTGAAGTCTCCCATTACAACCATGGACCAGGAGCATGAGGCCTCAGCCAATTCCCTGATGAACTCCTGGTCAAGCTCTTGACTTTGGGTGGGAGGTCTGTAGTAGACTCCCAGCATTGTGTCCCCTATGCCATGTTTCCCATGGATTTTAACCCAGAGGGTCTCTAGTCATCCACCCTGGTTGCCAATATTGTCTTGCAAGGATATGTAGCTCTCCTTGACATAGAGAGCTACACCCCCACCCCTTTTGTCCACTCAAATTCTCCTGTACAGGGTATAGCCATCTATACCCATGGTCCAGTCATGGGTGGAGTCCTACCAGGTCTCCATTATGCCTATGGCATCATAATTATTTGTGTTAAGCAGGAGGACAAGTTCCTCCTGTTTATTCCCCAAGCTCCTGGCATTCGTGTACAGGCAGGCAAGTGTCCCCTTAGGGGACCTTGCCTTGCCTACAAATTGTTCCAGGGCTAGGGCAGGAGTGGACTCCCTTAAGTGCCTTGGCCTGCTGGCTTTGCAAGGGTTGCTCAGTGGGCCAGCAGTGCCAGTAGTCCCTCCATCCCCAGGTAGGCTTAGTTTAAAGCCCAGTGGAGCAGGTCAGCCAGTCTGGCTGAGAAGAGCCTCCTCCCCAGCAGAGAGAGGTGGAGGCCATCTCCTCCCAGCAGCTTGCTGCCTCTCTCACCAAAGACTGGACTGTGGTCATGGAAGCCAAAGTCTTCCCGATGACACCAGTGCCTCAGTCTTTGGTTTACTACCTGGATCCACCTCTCCCTCCTCAGCCCATAGCCTATGACTGGGAGGATCGAAGAAAACACCCCCTGCACCCCCAGACCCTTTAGCACTGCTCCCAAATCCCTGTAGCACTTCATGACCCAGGTGGGAGCCTCTCAACCATGTAATTGGTGCCCACATGAACAAGGAGGATAGGGTAGTGGTCAGTGGGCTGGAGGAGCTTAGGGATCTTCTCCGCAATGTCTCAAATACAGGCTCCTGGGAAGCAGCAAACTTCCCAAGCTAAGGGGTCGGGGCGGCAGATTGCCATCTCAGTCCCCCTCAGGATGGAGTCTCCTGCGACAAACACTTTGCATTTTGTCTTGGGTAGAGCAGGGGCAGTAGCTACACTAGAGCCTGTCTTGCCTGTGGGAGCTGGCAACTCAGCAGGCCCTGCTGCAGGCGGTTTGTACCTTTTGCAAAGCTCCAGTGGGGCAGAGACCTTGGTGCAGCAGGCCTTGGGGCCCTTGACCACCTTAGTCCAAGCCCTTGGCTGGACAGAATGGGAGGTCCCCAAGTCCTCCCTTGTCCTGGAGGGAGACCATGGTCTACCCTCCATCTCCCAGGGGAGAAGGGCCTGGCAGTAGGAGTCGATCTCCTGCTCACAGTCCCTGATGGCACGCAGTCTCTGGACTGTGGCCTGGAGCTCCTCCAGCTGGCGCACCAGAGACCCCAAAATTATTAATTCATTTTAACTCATTAGGCACCCATACACATGCAGCAAAGCTGCTCTGACGTGCTGTAATTACAGTGTGTCGGAGCAGACTCAATCGAGTTTACTGGAGCATGGTAATTACTGTGCTCCAGCAGACTCCAGCGTCACCTGTATCAGTGTCCCCATGCTGAAAAATGGCAGCAGGGGTGCTTTAACTAAAGTTTGTTCCCTATTTTTCAGCACAGGGACGCTGATACATGCAATGCTCTGGGTGGTTTAATTACAGCAGCTCTTGGAGCCACTGTAATTAAAGTGCCCCTCCCCCCACTCACAGAGTACATGTATAAACACCATTTATAATTCTTAAAATATAACATATTGGTAAGACTGACAAGACAGGCCGATGAAGCTGAACATCTTGTGGAGGTCTTAAAGTGCTGAAATTATTTATGGAAATTAATTTATTGGCATTAATGTTATATATTAC
>NW_005842334.1:1299616-1302224 GCF_000455745.1 Alligator sinensis | reverse complement strand
GTAGGGAATTAAATCTTTTCATATCTCAATACACTCTCTTTGGATCTAATTACATCAGACCTGCACACATCACCCTGATAATGTGTAAGAAATTTGCAGTACCACAGGTTTTTTTCTTTAATTGCTATGATTTTTTTTAATTGCTATGATTAATCTGAGGGCTCATAGCTCATTGGCTTAGTTCATCAAAATAACTTAGTATTTAAGGAACGAGAGTTCAGTATCACTAGCGATGTTCCTCAGCAAGCTACAAGCTACCAAAGGGCTGTTGCTAAGCTGATGCATCCGTTGTCTTCCACTTTGCCTTACAAATAAAATGAAGCTGTTTGCCAAGGTGGTGGGGTTCACAGCAATGTTTTTGTTATCAAAGAGCACAGTTCCATAAAGAGTTTTACTATTCTCACATCACTTAATCATTGATATTTTAAAAAACAGCAAATTGCACAGTGCCGCTATTCATGGCATTTGTGAATGGTTGACCTGCTTTTGTTCTCCCAACAGCTGTGTAGGTGGAAGAAACAGTGAGATAAGTTGCAGTAAATTCTTACGAGCTCACTTAAGAAAAATGAGCATTCTCCTCTTCCCCAACCAAAACCATGCCCAAATCCTTAAAAAGAAGAAGGTAGCTGCATGAATTTGCCATGTTCCTTATAGTGACATTTTATATAACTGCTGTCTCTAACATTCATTAAAAATTGAAGTTCTGAACTTATTTTCTGAAGCCAAAATAGATTGGCCTAAGAACCATTTTTAACTATCTACTGATAAAATTGGATATGAATTTCAGGGCACTCCAGTTAGAAACATAAGACTGGAGTGGGCTTTCTGGGACATTGAGTCTAGTCCTCTGAATCTGCATGCAAATATTTAGCAAAGGTAAGAATTCCCCAAAACCAGCACTTGAAACCTTGCTCACAACTACTAATCACAAAACAGAAGCCCTAAGAATATCCTTCTACATTATCTACTGAAATGACAGAAAGGTAATGGGTTAGTATATGCTCAGAGGACCCTAAGAGAAAGCCAATATGACCTAGGAGAAAATTTCCCTAAGTGTTCAGTACCATTCTAACTGGAATCACAACACCCTCTTCTAAGGACCCTCAGAGTTTTCTAAGTCTGGCCAGAACACTAGAATACCTTGGTCAAAACTCACCAGCCTTAGCTGGAGCTAACATTTTGCTGCTTCAGAGAAAGGTGAAAACAAGAGCAACTCAAAAGAAAACAAACCAAAACAAACTACTTCCTCTTTGCTCCCATAGCTGAGCTATTCCTTTTTTCCATTTCCAATGATTCCTGTTTCTTTGCCAGCGTTAAATGTTTGGCAAACATCACCAAACTGGGTCCAAACAATTCACACAGAATCCCTCTCACCCCCTTTCTCAGCCTGTGTTTAGCATGGCCCCACCCTCCATGAAGCTGCCCTGCACCTTATTTGCATATTTATTTTGGACAATCCCAGGATTCATGACAAGAACACCTCTTTACAGTAATGAGTGGGGGGATAATTAGCACATGGATCCTTTGTCAGGGGTGGGTACCTGGAGTACACAAACATACCAAGCAGCGCTCAGTTATGGGGTCACCAGAGCTTGAAATGCTGCTGACTCTGGCAGGGCCCAGCCCAAAGAACTGTGGTAAATCATGCTTTTTGGCTTTGGATTAATATCATACATAGTTTGTACTACATGTAAGTGGGTATGTCTACATGTGAAATTAATTTGATGCAGTAAACTCTGCTGCAGTTCATGCTGAAATGTATTGCTCCCAGGCACATGGCATTATGCCATTCCTGGGGTAGCAGTAGCAGGGCAGAGAGTGTAAATTTACACAGCATGTAAATAGGTGGAAATAGAGGTTAAAGAAGGGAAGGGAGGGGTGAAACAAGGGGGAAATAATGCCAAAGGTAAATATGGGAGACTCTACTGTAGCTGAGTTCTCCAAGGTAGAAAAGAGGTGGGCAAAAGAGGAGACTCAAAGCATTGAGTCTATTTAAGGAGTGCAGTCACTCAGTTTTGGGACAGAGCGAAGATGAGGGTAAGAGTGAGACCTAAGTATCAGTGGTGCAGTAGCATCTGTAGAGCAGTGTGAGTAGGTAGGAAGAATGCTTTTTCCCCCCTGCTCTCCATTTTCTGCAGCAATCCCATTCATTCAAATTTGATTCAGGCATGACATTGGAGTGGAGAGAGGGTTGAAACTCTTGTTCTATTTTTTTTGAAGTGCATTCATGGTCTGTTCTACGTGAGCAATGTCCCTTTAAAAAATGAGAGTTCTCTACAGATGTGCAAGATAATATTTCTGATTTGATTTCATATATGCAACCAGAACAAACATTTCAGTGAAAACAGAAAGACATGTTTTCATGAGATACAGAATTACGCACAGCTTGCAATAAGATCGTGAAACTATTGTAGAGTGCTTATGTGCATTATTCACCACAGGGGGATATATTGTTCAGTAGACATTATGCATCCTGCCATCTGCTGATGCTATTTAGGGAACGTTTACATAAAATGATAACTACTAAAATAATTAGCTAATTCATTTAATAATGTGATGCCTAAAACCGGCCAAAAAGAACATGTACTAATTCCTATCCACCTCCATT
>NW_005842334.1:1299053-1299606 GCF_000455745.1 Alligator sinensis | reverse complement strand
CTCCATAGCAACTGAAAACTTTTCAAGGCTGCAATAAACTAATCCTCTCCAGCTTCCAGAGCACCATCAAGGAATTTTAAAAACATGGGACATTCCAGCAGCTAAATACTTTGGGGGATTCAAAAGGCCATAAAGCTAGAGATATTCAGTCATTCTTTTTTTTTTCTCCAGAAGGTAAGAAAATAATGTTAAAAATGGTTGTGCCCCTATAATCGTGATGCTTTCTAACCTCTTTCTAACTGCTTAGTTGAAACCAAAATTATTTTTTAAACGTCAAAGCCTTTCTTTACATCTACTCCACAGCCAACTATTCTTTGATTGAATGCCAGTTTGTAATTCAGCAAAATTGTTAGTGCAATCTACTTAACATTCTGTTAGAATAACCTAATTATTTTTAAAAGTAATCAGACCTGTATTATTTTACAGTTAAGAGAAGATGATATTGTATATGGCTATTTAACCTATGTAGTTTATTGTTAACCAATATATGTATAGTACCCAAGAACTGCTCACCAGCAAAGGGAAAATTCATGGCTGGAAAACAAAAGTTAAA
>NW_005842334.1:1283380-1299043 GCF_000455745.1 Alligator sinensis | reverse complement strand
TCCCCATTACCATGCTTCTCTGGCAGGATTAATTAGAGTTAAAAGAAATCTGACAGTGAGGTAGCATATGGGCAGGATAGTAGTCACTTTGACTATTTGGAATGCTCTCTTTGCATCTGGAATTTTTAAAGTGAGAATTAGTTGCCTTTTGTGTAGTTTAATTTTTTACAAGCTGTTTGAACAACATTATGATGTCTGACTTGTAACTTTCCTCTAACTATAAAGCAGTATAAATTCTGGTTACCATATGATTTTTCTTTTTGTTTACAACTCATGTTTGTTAATGCTTGTAATGTGTTTTGAAGATGCAGACCACTATATATCATTACTAAATATCATCGTTACTGTACATTTTTATCAGAGTTATTTCATCACACTTTATTTGTACTTAGTGTACATGAATGTCGCCAGTCCTTGGGAATCTTTGTAATGGAGTAAAAGTAACGGTATTTTCTTATACTTACTAAAGAAGATTATTGTCAAATACAGTAGCATAACACTGAAATGAAAAATGACCATTTAGAAGTTTTGTGGTGGGGGATGGGTAGTCTGATTCACCTTCTTATCCATAATTCTACAGAATTTTTAAGGCCACACTTATCTTAGTTTCCTGTTATTTCAGGCTGTAAAGTTTCTACAGACCCCCTGTTGTTCAGAAACAGCTTGTCACTGCAAATCAGCTTAGCCAAACAATTAATAAATCCTTTCAAACATATTGCAGTCACTCTAATTAAAGGGTTTTTTTTCCTTTGCCATAGAAATTCCTCCGGTTTCAAGTCTAACTTGTGAAGTGCATACCACATTACAGCACTCAGCACAGACTTGCGCTACAGAAAGAAGAAGAAATGTGCTTTCTGACCAAGCATCCAACTTTTTGGGTGGTATATTCAGTTTTCATATTCAGCACAATTACTGCAGAAGCACAGCCTAGGAAAGAGCATAAGCAGGATGGCAGCTCTGTGCTGATGGAAGTTTTACGCATTCTTTCAGCTGACAACAGCACTGAGTTCCACAAGAACCATTCACGGGAACTGATCAAAATATTGCTGGAGAGAATTGAATGTCCACAGCGGACTAATGGGATACAGGAGGACTGTAATCTGGTTAGTGCCTCAATTAATGAAGGAAACATTTAAATGAGTTCTAAAATCATTATATTAGGATGAAGCCACCTTGAATCTTGGCCCTGTAAGAAGTTCAGTCTTAAACAGAAATGAACTTCTGAAATGCTTTAATTGCAAATTATTTATATGACTGATCTAGTCTTGTAAAAAGAAACTCCAAATATCAAGCATACTTAAAGACTTAGTATCATTTACTTCTCACATATCGGTAATAATTTTCCCCATATAATTTTCAGATATTTTTTAAACTCTTCAGTCTACAGTGAAAGCACTAGCTTGAATTTGCAACATCAAAGGCTGTTCATGGTAGGTAGAGATAAATGAACACAATGCGAATGGCTTTGTAAAGTTTTATCATTATTGTTTTCACTTGGCCCAATGCAAGGCTAGTTCATATCCACAGGCCATTTCCTCCATGCCTCTAAGGAATGGGTGAGGTCTTGATAAAACTGACAAGTCAATGGAGACCAAGAGCAATGAAACTACAAAGCTTTCCAGGCTCTGGAAATGGAAAAAAAAATGAGTATCAAAATTTTAGATCCACAGCTTTAGAGAGAACTTAGTCTCAATTTACCAGGCAACTAAGGACTGGGGGCACCTATACACATGTTGGATGTCTGCTCCAACACATCCTAATTAGGGAATGAAGGCACAGCAGCAAGCTGTGCTAGGGCAGACAGACAGGCAGCTCAGAAATAAAGAGCTGCAAACAGATGAGCTAAGCTGCAACAGGAGAAAGCAGGTTGTTCATCAGGGTCAAAATGGGAAATCCTGTGTCTGGTTGTAGAATGACCTGACAGGAAGTGGCAGGGCATGGAAGGCACATAAGGCCAGTACCTGAGGCCAGTCAGTCAGTCTGGACTTGCAGGTAGAAAAGGGAAGAGCTGCTGAGCAAAAGGGCTACAAAAGACTGACCCACTGAGAACAGAAACAAAAAGGGCTCACTTTGGGACCCTGAGGCAGCCTCCCTTTTTATAATCCAATTTTTCCAATGAAGATGTGACAAGTAGAAAAAGAGGGAGGGTACCCAGGAAGTCTGAGTGGGCAGGAGCTGTATGGCCACTTGGGCTAGGGACAGACATTACATATAAACTGGTTTAAGGGATCAGAACCTAGTTTAAACCTGTAACAGAACAGATGTTCAGTGCACATAAACCAGTTTGAAAATGGCTGAAACCAGTTTGAGATAAACCTGGTTGAATGTAGTATCAGATTTAACTGATTTGGCTCAAACCGGTTTATGCAATGTCTGTCCCAGACTCCTTGCTGCTTTAAGACAAACTAGACTCTCCCAGCATCCGGACATGTTCTCTGGGCTGGGTGCTCCCACAACAGGGCTGGCCCCTCCCCTCTGCTCCCTGGCTGCAGCTCTGACACAGGCTGTGGCCTGCTCCCCCCGTTCCCCTGACCACTTGCGGCTAAGCAGGAATTCCCCCCTCTCCCCTGCCTTGCAGAGAAGTGCCTATGTTTTAGCTAGCACACCACATGCTGGCTATGGTCCCTGCTGAATCAACAGGTAGAATCAACAGGCAGAATCAACAGATAGCTGGTAATATCCCTCTGTTGTTTTCTTAATGGGGTAATAAACACTGAGTTCGGGGTAATAAACACTGAGTTAGGGGTGATAAACACTGTTATCAGTTCCCTGTTGGGCTAATTAGAGCATCCTGCTGGGGTCTGGCCATGGCCCCCCTCAGCTCAGTGCTATGGAAGGGAAGAGAGGGCTGCTCTAGCACCCCCCAGCTTCTAGCCTTAGCCACTGCAAACATGTCCCTACATATCTGGGATGTCTGCGCAGTTACAAACTAGTTCAGCCTAGCCAGGTTAAACTAACCTGCAAAGATTGAATCAATTTAATCTCTGGCTTTTTGAATGTCTATCCCTTGCTCTGGGGGCATCATGGCTACTCTTGCAATGAGTAGCCTCAGGCCCATTACACCTGTAACCTCAGGCCCATTACACCTGCCCATATAGCAGTGCAGAAGCAGCTATGCTTCTCCCTGGTTAAGAAGCCCCAAACAGCACAGCATTCTGGAGGATGCTGCTACCACGTTACTGTGTAACTACGACCTATGTTTGCCTCTGCCTATATTTCACATTGGGTATATTTGAAAGGATGGGTTGGGTTAACAAGAAGCTCTAGATTATATTCTGCCTCTCCAAAGGGAGATGTGCTGTTGGGATCCAGCTCACTGATGGAGGACAAATCTACCTGAACCTAAACTAGATGTCTAAATAACAAGACAGGGTGGAAAGAAAATGGGGAGCAAGAATTAGCCAGCTTTTGTCCAGCACATTTTCAACTTCTTAATGAAGTGCCCCAATTAGCAGGCATTGGGCTAAACTGAGCTGAGGGCTCCATCACTCCTGTTAATAATTTTCAGAAATGGAATTTCTTTTCTGGAATTTTCTTATCCATAGTTCTTCAGTCTGCCAGAGTTTCTTGGTCTTCCAGGCCTTTCAGTTTACAATGAACTTTGCCTAAGGTGACAGTGAAAGGGGCATAAGTATGGGAATAAATGGAGTCTTGCAGAGGCATTTTGTAATATTGCTGTTTTAACATATTCTACCTTCCCTGAAAGTGTAAGCCATGCCATGCAGAGAGCCTGTATAAGGCATGTGCATTATTTCACTCTTTCTCAAAACATGTTTTGAGGAGTTAATCAGTGTGTAGGTCTTTTCCTGGTTCACTGCACAGGGGTGAATATTACATAACTACCTAATCGGAAAAATTCATACATATTTTTTAAAAATCCATAAAAATACAGGCCTAATTCTGCTGTTTTACAGTGATACAAAAACAGAGTAATCCTGATTCCTTTCACTTTTACTCTGATGTAACTGAGAGACAAATTTGGCTCTTTGTAGACTTAATTCTAAAAACTTCATGAATGTATGAGTGGAAGTTGTGCAGAAATTAAAGAACAGTTTGGTGCTAGTGACAGTTGTCTGCAGTGTAGGCAAGAAAGCTTGTTTAAGTCCATGGGGATCCTTGAGCTGGCTCCAGTGAACATTGGATCAGCCTTAAATGGGGATAAGGCTTTAGGCACTGGTCCCATTACTCCCAGGTAGAGAGGGTTATAGAACAGAATATGGCAGGGGGGGAGCTGCTTCTAATATCGCACAATTTTACTTTTTTGCCTACTGATCATAATTTTACCACAAAGTTCTGCATTGGTGCAGGCTAAAGACTAGGCCTTTAATAATAAATCTGAGCTCCCCTCTTCTCTAATCCTAGGTATAGAGATTAATAATGATGTTATTTAAACCTAATTTCCATTTCTTTAATAATTCACAGTGCCTTGAACCAGATGCTTTGTTATTAATAGCTGGAGGAGATTTAGAGGACCATCTCAGTGAAGAAGTGTTCCAGAGAATTTCTCTCATTCTTCTCTACTATATTATTCATCAAAGAGATATCTGTTCTTCCAAGATCAGTCTGAGTAACAAAGACTATAAATTTTACCTGCATAGTTTGCTCAGTTTAAGGCATGATGAAGACTGCTATTATTTTTCACGGAATGAAACTGAAGATATTTTGGCTGCAATGAGGCAACGTTTTAAAACTTCTGAAAACCAGGTAACAAAATATCCAGTAGTTATAAACAACAAAATACTTGACAAAGATAAAATGGCTGTGTGCTAGATCTGCCATAAGGATGCACTTGACTAAAGTGTTCTCTAAAAGACTACACCCAATTGGCACAATTTAGGCAATTCCCAAGTCGATCTAACGCTGCTTCCAACTGAATCTGAATCAGATTCTGGTCACTGTATCCAGTTCCCTGCTAATCCCTCTCCATTCCACCTTCTCCCCCCAGCTGGATGTAACAGGGAAGTCACCCAAAGATGTGGCTATCTCCTGCCATTGACAACTATATTTGAAGCTAATTTTACCTAACATGGTAAACGCCTCCTGGTGGAAAGAGTTATGCAAAAAAGACTAAATTCACATTTGGAAAGGCACATAATACATTCATTTATTTAACTATAAACATCCTTTTAAAATAATGAAAAAGGTGTTGCTTACCTGTTATTTATTGTTGTTTGTTTATGTTTGAGCCTGTGGACTAAATAGGAACAGGGTCCTGTAGTGGTTGGAACTGTACAAACAAAGAATAAAAAATAGTCCTGCCCAAGTAATTTACAATCTAAGTAATCTAGTCTCACAGTTTAAAGTAATGAAACATATTTACTAGATTTTCAAAGTAGCCAGATATTATGACACTTGGTTCCCAGCCTGTGACCTGGGGGCAGAGGCTCTCCAACATTATTCATGGTCAGAAGATACAAGATGTCAGGTTTGCAGGGAGAAAAAAATAAGAGGTTTCCCTCAGCATGTCACTTGTTCTTTATTGTTGCCCATGGACTGAGAAATTCTGGGAACCATTCGTGTAAGAGATCCATTGACCTGTGTGAAAAGCTTATCAGATCCTTTCATGTCACACAACCTTGGTTTTGTAATGAACCTGAAATTAACTTTTTTCCCCATCTCCCTGCTTTTTAATTTAGACTGTACTCTAGTAGCAGTAGTGAGAGCAAACAGGTTAGATGCCTTTGACTAGGCAGCCTGAGCAGAGGGCCTGCAATTCCTTTTTCCATTAGTGTCCTTTGTGTAATCATTTCCCATCATAAATTATTCATTGACTAGGATGTTTGGTTCTAAGTCACAGTGAAAGTGCTGATTTCCAGGAACTTGAGCAGTATCTGAGCAATTATAAAGAGGCATTGGTGACTATTTGGCATGTCAAGATTGAGTAACAGTCTATCAAGTGCTTTACTGTGTGGTCTGTTTATTTACAGTGCAATCAGAAAGCCTGTTTAGTAACTGTGACTTAATCATGCACTAAGATGAGGACAGAAAGAAACTTTATCTAAGATGCTGAAGAACTCTACAGCACATCTAATGCCTTTAATCATAGAACCCAGGGTTAGGGGAAGAGACATTTAATCCAAGGACCAGAGAAGAGAATCATTTTAGTCAGTTGTCTGCATTTTATGGTTGTATAGCAATTGTGTCCTCCTCAATCACAACCACTAATTTATCTAGTTAGAAGCAGAGAAAGATCTTCAGGTTGTATGGTGAGATACTGACTGTAGATCAGACTTTTTATGATGTGTACAGTATGAGATGTGTGTGGGCTTAATAGATATTTACTGCATCTATGGCTTTTTAAACTCAGTCCAGTTAACTTGAATAAGACCCTATTAACCTGTATAATTTTGTCCTTACTGCTGTTTGCAAAAAGTTAGCAGTATGCCATTAGCCAAGGCAAGGTCACTATGACTATGTATCTGAATCTTTTGTTTCCAGAAAACAGACAAGCATGTTGGAATAGTATAATCAGGAGACTACACCACCTTTAGAACAAAATGAAAATATGATTCTAAATGTTTCTGATGAGAGTTGATCAAGGAGTTTCAAGGTTCAGACCAAAAGTTCAAACCCATTTGCAGAAGTATGTTTGTGTATGATATGTACTGTAATGAGGTTTGGTCACTGTAATTGCATGCTCAGTGTACTTTCACTCCTGTCATTATGATAACTCTATATGTAGTTGTACTAAATGCATGTAGGTATTCATTCACAAACTATCCTTTTCTTTACATTTATCTCATACATTTCCTCCTCTTTGGCTCTCCTAGAGACTTCAGCTGTGATCAGGGCTTCATTGTAGTAGGCACTACAAACATGGCACTACAAACATGTACTGTGAAAAAACAGCCTCAAAATGCTTGCAGTATAGACAAAAGAGACAAAGGTTAAGGAGAAAGTGAGCATTTTTCACACCCATTTTATAGATGAGCAATAGAAGTAATTAAAGCTGTTACCCAAGACTGAATCTGAAGTCTGTGGCAGAGGTAGAAACTTCATCTAGATTCTCTGAGTCTCACTCCTCTTAGTCAAAACATCCCTTCCTCTCTTTGCTCTTCTGCCCATTTTAGGGGTTTTACTAGCTGTGCTGCTGGAAGCAAAATTCCTAAAAGACATGAAATGACATGAAAAATAACTTGAAAAGTAACTAATTGGCCATAACACTTTTAACTGTTGCCTCAAGTTCCTTTCCTTCTTCCTAGGCCTAGGTCTTTCCCCTTATGTGACTGAAATGAATCTCACATAATCCTCCTTTTTAGAAATCAGTCTTAGGTCCTTGAGCCCTCTGTTCCTTTCAGCGCTGTCAGTTATGCCCTACATCATAACATCAATGTTGGGCTTCTGCCTAAACATCAGGCTTCTGTCCTCTCCAGCTTCTTCTCCTTCCTCCTGATTATGTTAACTAATGTGACCAAGAATGTCTTAATTCAATTATCTCCTGGTTTCAGTGCACTGATGTAAGTGTTCTGGAGAAAAAAGCTGATATATTGGACAGTGAAGGTGCAGATGAAAATACGCTTCCTCGCCTGGCTGCTACAATCATTACGTTGGCTCTCCAAGGAGTCTGCATGGGGAAATCAAATTTACCTGCCCCAGAGTTCTTTATAAAATATATTTTCAGTTCTCTAAACAGCACTAATGAACTCCAACTAGCAGGTAAGGCTGTGTATTTCAAGTTGCCCTCTGTGTCAGTTTGTATGTAGTACTTACCGGAAATGGCAAAAAGATTTTATGCATTTTGCTAAAGAGAACTTGAATTTCCTCTTCATCTAATATTTACTAGGTAGATTTCTTCTAAGTGCAAGAAGAATGCTGGGAGGCAAGTTCACTTTTAGTTTGAAAACCCTTTTCAGTCACATAAAACATATCTCTGTATTTCCACTATTAATTAAAGTGATATTAGTTACTAGATCCTGGGGACTGCCCAGAGTAGCCTCTCTCTGAGAGTGTACTAGACACAACTGTAGTGTGAGGTAAGGGAAGCTTCTGAGAGAAGGTGCTGTAGGCATTAGCCATCTTGTCTTGACTGGATACTTTATGATCTCTACCTGATTCAAAAGTTTGCACCTTTCCCCCTACCCACTTTCTAATGTCACTCACATCCAGTGAGTTTAGAACATATAGGCCATTTCTACATGGTAAATTACTGTGCTCCAGAGCAGTGTATGTGAGGCACAGCTACCATGCTTAGAGTTTAGAAAGCAGCTCTCCCAGAGCAATGCATGAGCTTGAGGACACTGCTCTTGGGAGCAGTTAGTATACCATGTAAACATGGCCATAAAGTCCATTTGAAATTCTACAGTTTTGTTAGCTACTTTTCTGGATACAGCTAAACTTAATTATGAATATGTACACCCTAGAATTTTTTTAAATGGACCAAAAAATAAGGAATCTGAACAAAGGACCTAATTTTCTAACCGTTAAACAGCAACAGCTCTCATTAATTTCAGTAAGAGATGCTGGAAGCTCAGCACTTGGGAAATTAAGCCAATTTAGATGCCTAATACCAGTAAGAGCTAAAGTTAAGGCAGATAATGTTTTTTGACTTGTGGTTCATTGGCTAATGATAGCATTTTATGAGAAACTCAAAAATACTAATTAATCTTCATGATGCACTACTGAGAAAAGAAAATATTGTCAGTCCCGTTACATTATATTGAGTCAAAGGGGCAAACTGATAATTAAGATTGCAGAGCAAATAAGCTGAAGCACAGAGGAACTGAAGTCTCTCAACTCCCAGTCCCACTTTCTAATTCCAAGACAACATTACTTCAATTAAACCTGGGTATTTAATAAATACCTGCCTCTTAAAAACTGTGAACATAGCACTCATAACGTAGCAGTGGATACAGCCAATCATGGTGCAGCTGTGCTGTATGTGATTACATACAAAACTAGGTTCCCCTGAAGTCAAAAGCAAGATTCCCATTGTGGTCACTGGATGCCATTCCTGGAATCCAGAGGATATTCTAAACAATTTTTATAGTGTTTATGTTTTAAGCTTATATTGATTATTATAGTCATTTGTCATTTTAAATGCATTAAAATTGCAATTGCAAACACTGGAAAAAAATTAAAGCTGACTACAGTTACTTTGCTAGTTTTTGTAACAGACAAAACTGAAACACTGATAGGAGCTAAATGTTCTAAATAACACGTGCTATAAAATAATGTGGGGCTACATACACTTTTAATATCTGTTTACTAGTTAAACAGCCCTTTGAAACAAATTGTCACCAATTCATTGCCATGAGCTTAATGGACAATCCTCTAGTTCACAAAAATCATTTTGGCCCTTACTCTGCAAATTATTCCATGCAAGCCCAGGGTCCTTCACTACTAAATAATTTGCAGCCAGTTCAAATCAATAATTACAACAGAGGATTGCATGACATAAAGGGTGAGTTGCCTTCTCTCTTTCTTAGAGATGTTCAAGAGGAAAACATGTTAATGTCACAATGTGGAAAAATATCCGCCAGTTTATGGATGACTTTAGACTGCCAAGCTGTCCAACTTGAGTCTTTTATCTCCAAATTTACTAGAGGAAAAAAATTGGTTATTAGTTAAATTAACGTACTGTATTCCATTTTAAGTTGTCAACAAGTGATACTGTGAGATATTTCTTTTGCATTTATAACAAAGTGACATCATATTTTCTAATAAATTCCTAGAAGTAGACGAACTTCTAAGCAAGCTGAGGTCTGGAGGAATGTGCAACACAAATAGACAAATCCATAGTCACAAAAGAAGGCAACATAGTATGACAATGAGAGATACTGGGAACATAAATATTCCTTTTACATCAGAGCATAAGAATGGAGAATATATGACTACTTATTATGAAGATAATGAAAAGAATGCTGACTGGGATCAGGTTAATTCATTTTTACTTTTGTCATTTTCACTTGGTGTAGTTAGTAAATTGTAACAGTGTAAGTTAAATTGAAAACAGATAACACAAAGAATAAATAACTTCAGCAAGTGAAATGTGTTAATCTCACACATGCACAGCCCCCATATATGGGTGTTAAAAATAGGTAAAGTTAAGATGTTGGCATGTGTCAGTAGAAACAAATATACACGTGGACTTTTAAACTATGCATTTGCTTAAATAGTATTGCCTATGGAACTTGACCCTGTCCTTTGGCCACTGACACTTGTATATAATGCACTAAACTGCGCTGGCACATGGATTGTTGTGAGATGGGATTAAGTATTGGTTCATAACAAAGGATTTCAGTCATACTTTCGGTCTGTATAAGGTTGCCTTAGAATTATTCTTCCTTCTGTTCCAAGGCCTGTTGGGTCTCATTTAGGCCATCAGGAATCTTTAAGGATTGAGGGAGCCCCAAGGGCTATTCAGACCCAGGAAGAAAATACATATGTAAAGAAAGGAATATTTAATGGAAACTTATAGGCTAAGTACAGACAGTCAAAGAGCCCAAGGCTGAATCAATTCAGTCTGTGCGGGTTACTCTAAAATGCAGAGATTAAACTGAGAAACAACTGGACAGGTATTCACTTTTGATTCAGGAAATGAAACCACATACCTGCAGTGGCTTAGGCCATAAGTCAGGGGGCTCTAGAGCATAGCTTTCTGACATGTAGCCAGCATAGGCTATGTGTTCACTTCCTCTTCCTGTTGCCCCCGAGGTCTCTGGGATTGGCAGTCCAGAATCACAACAGTAGGACTCTGCAGGGTTGCTCATCACTTTCTCTTCCTGCTTCCAGGTACATTTTTGATTTGTAGTCCATAGTCACAACCAGCAGTATGTTTTTAGCAGGGCAAGGAAGCTCTGTACTCAGGGGAAGGGAAGTTTAACCCTGCTCCCTGGCCCCAGGCTCCAGCTGGGATTTTCCTGGGGGCGGGGGCAGTCCCTGCCTCCCCCCACCCAACCCTTCTCTGCTGAAGCTGACAGCACAGCACAGCACAGCCCAGGGCTGAAAAGCATGCTGGGATGCTTAGGGACTGTGATTTAACTTGAACCAGGAAGGGGTCTGGGGCAGAAGTTTCATAAACCAGTTTCACCCAAATCAGATAAGCCTGATATTACATTCAACCAGGTTTATCTTAAACCAGTTTCAGCCATTTTGAAACTGGTTTATGTGCACTGAACTTCTGTTCTGTTACAGGTTTAACCCAGTTTCTGATCACTTAAAATGGTTTATGTGGAACTTCTGTCCCTAGCCATAAGGTGACAGATATGTGCTTTTAAAAGGTTTCATATGAACTCCATGGAGACCAAAAGCTCCCTCTATAAAATGTATAGAAAACTGTAAGCAGGGGAGGTAGAGTCCTTGTATGCCCTCTGAAAAAGTCAAAACACTCTGGACCACATCCAATTCTGGGCATCCAGCATTTACATATCATTATATCCCACCCTGCTCCGGCCCCCTGCTTAGGATAAGTTTTAAAGAGTTTAAACCTAGATGATGGCATCTACCAAAATAGGCATGTTAATGATTTTACAGAGACTTGACATGGAATAGAATCACAGTCAAGTGCCTTACAGTTGAAATAGGATCTGACACAAAGACTGATGTGGGTGATTTTTAAGCTGAAGTCAGTTGCATACAACTTTTTCCCATACAATGAAAAAATAAAAATATGTTGTTGATGAAAGTGACTAAGCTGGCAGCTGACCATTGTCATTTAGACTGAGGACAAAGAGCTGGGACACTTCTAATAAAGTAGGCTTTTTTTAACATTTAGGTTGATTCAAAGTCAGTGTTTTTACTCTTTTGTGTGGGATAAGAGATGTTCTTCAACTTTCTTTTAATGTACAATTGAGACAACTGCTGAGATGAATGCTGTTCTGATAATTTACCCAAGTCAGTTTATTGCATTTTGAATTCATATCCCAGCTTCATAATCATTTCCATTTCCGTTGACTTCAGGAGAAGGTCTAGTCCAGCAAATGTTTCAAGCAAATATGGCCCCAAAATAGCATAAGTGCAGGTTGGAGGCCAAGAGCAATGCTAACAGTACAGAAAGCAGAATTTCCCCAGGTAGAAGCAAATTTATAAAAAAGAGCATTTTTTTAGAGGGTTTTGGTTTTTTTCCTCAGACTTCTAAGTGTTTCTTTGAATCAAAGGAGTTGAATATAGGAGAGTTTTGCAGAGTGGGACGTCAAATTGAAAGCCAAAGTATTTTTGTGTAGCTTTTGCAAGATTGTAAAGATACACCTGGAGAGAGGAGATTTGTCATTCTTTTCTGATCTCTAACTTCTATTTTTAATTCCATATTGCTTCTAATCAGCCATATATGTTTTCATTGCTGGATCATTTCTTTGGAAGAGTTTGTGTTCTAGGGTTGTAGCTAATTTTATCTCTTGTTTTCTGCATGTGTCTTAGATACCCATTGTATTTCATCAACAGCAGATGCTGTTACCTGTGAGAGAGAGACTGGTATATGGCTTACTTCTGCCACTTTAAATAAAACTTGTAATCCATTTTTTCAGATAATAGTTTCCTATGCAGAAATATAATGCCAGAAAAATAGGTCATTGCGTTTTTTTTATCCTCTTTTTTTCTAATGATTTTGAAATGTACATAAAACTTAAGTTAATCCAGTGATCTAATTAAGGCAATAACATTTAGTCATATTAAACTATATAAATCATATCTATAATGTTAATTTATACTTTCTCATTAGATAAATTTATGTGAGGGGAAGGAAAGTTATCCATCTCTCTGGTTTATTGTCAGGGAAACTGTAATTTTTTTAATTATTCCCCATCAAGAGTGCATAGACTTTTTTTTCTTCAGTAATAAAGGCCCATATCCTTCCATTCTGATGTTAAATGGGCCATAAGGCCAAGGCTTGTAAGGAAATGTTAAAGTCCTAATATGTTATGTTCATGTGAAAGGGGTACAAACCCTCATGCCTCATGTCAGATCATAAGATATCTTTTAATTTGCCCATGAACAGATTTTACAGTGATTTAATACTTCCTCTGAAGCAGCTGATGCTGGCCTCGGTCAGTCAGGATATCAAACTAGATGGACAATTTTTGTCCTTACCTGGAGGACAATATACAATATCCCTGTAGCTAGGATTGATTGATTGATTAATAAAATTATTTTAAATATATACAATTAGTTAATTAATTTAATTTTTAATTATAAAAATATTTATTTTTGCCCTTTACTCATGCAAACTACCACTTTAGTAGAATACGGGTTTTTATCTTAATATTAGATGAACAAAGACTGGAAGATTTCATCCATTATTGATATTATTTAAGAGTAAATAAAACTACAAATTTCTTCCATTTATGCCGTATGAATCCTCCTAAAGAAGTCAATCAGTTTTGTAAACTTAATTATGAACAAATTATATGCAAGAATTACTTAATCATTAGCAAAATACAGATGCACATGGCAGGTGGGGCAAGAACTGAGGTTTACTTTTACTCTGTTCAATGCATGAATGACTTGGGCCCCCGGCAGTTGGGGGTTCACAGTGGTAGCAAAAGCATGGCGGCGGTAAGCTGGGAGCTCCCTCAGGTAGCTATGGTACTGTGGGGCGGGGGGGCGGGCAGGTGGTGAGTACCAACCAGGGGTCAGCGACCACCTGCAGACGCTGCTGGCAGCCAGCGGCAATCGCTGACCATCCACAGGTGCCACTGGCAGTGTCAGTGGTGGGGGTGGTGAGTCACAGACACCCACAGGTACTGCCAACAGGGTCGGCAGCATCTTTTCATAGGGGGTCACTGCCACACTCAGGGGGTGCACATACACCCCCTACGTGTCGCCAGTGATTCAATGCTTAGTACATTTATGTTCAAAGAACACAATTTCTTGAGCAAGAACTTTGTGACTGAGAGGTTCCTATGAAAAATACTATGAAAATTTAATAATAATAACAAGAATAAGTATAAGTAGTCAGCACTAGAGCTGAATGAGAAACTGTTTCCCATCCCATGAAATGTTTTTAATTTATTTTTTTATTTCTCATTTAGCAGTAGGACAAAACCAAGACTTTTAGGGGGGTTTCGCAGAAAAGTCCACTCCAGGCTAGCCAATGACCTGTTTGGTCAGGGCATTTATTTTAGAAGACTGGTTCACAGCAGGGATCTGAGCCTGGGTCACCCAAATGAATGCCCTGACCGTTAAGTTATTTTGCAGTTTTCACCATAAAAACTAGGAGGGATGGGGGGAAAGTATCCCATGGAGCTTTGCAAAACTGATATATTCATGAGAAAAGGTTTCATTTTTGTGGCCAGCAAGCTGTTGGAAATTCCCATCTAGATCTAGTCAGAACATTCATTTCATAACTGAACTAGAAAATGGTATTGTTTTCCTAACACAGTATTGGGTAATTGGTTCAGTGCTGATATGAAAGAGAGAGCAACACCACACTTATTGCAGTATCTGGTTCTCCCTCCCTGTCTCAAAGGATCAATCCAGCCTGAGTCAGTTAGCAATATGAAAAACAGGAAAGGAAAGGAAAACATCAAACCATGTTGTGTATCACTATCACTGCCAGTACTTTTACTCAGCATGATGAAGCAAAACCTTTAGTTCAGTGATTCCAGTGTGCCAAGAGAGTGATGGAAGAGTGCCACAAGATCCTGTTAAGGATGAATGTTCTTCTTCCCTGTCCAGCACCCCGCACCTGCCCCAGCTATTCCAGTGATGCCTGAGGCTTCTCCTTTGGGGACTGCTGGCTGCCACTGCTGCTACCTTCCCCTGCCATTCCCAGCCCCCCAGGCAGTCCCTGTGCTGGTCCCCTGAATGCTCCCAACAGCATGATCTGCTGTGATTGGGTAGGTGGATGGACAGATGCACAGACAGAACTGTGCTTTGCAACCTTTCTTGTCCCCTCCGCTCCTCCCACACTCCCAAACCCAGCAGGAGAATCTGCAGGGATGGTCAGCAGCCTGTGAGAACATGTTGGAACAGCCTCAGCATCAGGAACTGCCCTGAGGTACAGACCAGAGATCAGACAGTAGAAAGAGTACAGCAAGGCCCTGCTCCCCCTGCCCCTCACACCTCTCCCCACCTTTAAGCGGCTGTGACGTCTGTGGGCCTCCCGTCCGGTACCGCCCTTCGTCTGGTAGCCCCCCCCCCCCATCCCCCCTGCCACGACTTGGATGTTAAGTGATTCGAAGGAGGGGTTCAGTGGAGATCTTCTGCCAGAGGGGCTCGCCCGACGTAAAGGGGGGTACTCACGGTTGGGTCCTCAGATGTTCCACTGGGCTCCGCCACCCCTGCACCCCGTCCACTCGCCAACCGGTCACTTGTTGATGAGATGGTCATCCGCCGCTACTTGAAGCACTTCTTTCTGGCAGGCCTTCCCAAGGCCAACGGTCGTCCTCCGGCAGCCTGGCTCCGTCTCCGCCTGACCCGGCCGCTAGCTCGGATCCTTTTCTTTTTTCTCTCCCCTGCTCTCAAAAATACTGCTCCTCGGGAATGGGAGAACTTCCTGAGTTGCTGCTCTGCTCCCAGCAAAGGCTGGGAGTCACTCCTCTTGCCCCAACCGGGGCTTCTGGCTCTCACCTCAGCTGCTGGACTGATGCCCAGTTGCCTGCCTGAGGCTCTGGCTTTGGGGAAGCCGCAGTGGCAGCGACGTGCTGCACGCCTCCTCTCTCCTCCTCTGGCTTTCCCCTTACCGCAGGGTTTGTCGGGGCTTTTAAACTTCCCGTGGCAGCCGCTGTG
>NW_005842334.1:1262454-1283334 GCF_000455745.1 Alligator sinensis | reverse complement strand
CCTATCCTCCGCCTGTACCCATGACGGCGGCCCGTCGCCGTCACAGTGGCACCAGCTAAATAAGTGATTCTCTACTTTTAGCCTTAAAGCTGCCCCGTCTCCCCCCCCCCACCCCCGCCACATATCTTTTCTGAATTTAGATCTGACTCAGTGATTTTTCAAACGGCATGCCACAAAATTCAAAAAAGTGTGCTGCCAATTTTAATTCAGAAAAAAAAAGTGTGCCCCAGGTATCAAAAGTTTGGGAAACAGTGCTTTAGGAATTACATTAAAAATGGATTCCAAAAGACAATTGCATACCAAAGCTAGATTATCTCACGATTGCTGCTCTAAAAGTAATAAGCACCATAGGGATCTTAGTATACCCTTATTATGGTTCAACCCAATAAACCTTTATAACTTCCATTTGCTCTCTGTATTATGAAGGACATAGATATGCAGCACAAATACAGATGTAATTGCAGTACCACCACAAATGCTCTGCCTGCAAACCTCCTAACTTTTTGTGCTTTTAAAGGTAGCTCAAGTAATTTTAAACCACATGTTAGCTCCTCTTTGGTAGTAAAAATAGTCTTGATTAAGAAATATGTTATACATATATTTTAAACCCTCAGATGATGTAAAATGACTTCAGTGGTAGCCATCCTGTCTCATAAATGAAGATTAGGTCCACCGAAATGGATTAATAACGATTCAGAATGATGGTCATTTTAAATGATGTAACCAGGACAGAACAGATGGAAAACTAGATTTTTCTTCAGGATTTACTTTTCAAGTCCATGATTGTATGTGATTTGAAGAGTCCTTTGAATTCACCATTGACCTAAATATTAAACTCAGGTTCTCTGTTTTAGTAATCATATATACTTTTCTGTATAGGCTTGCTTCTCTGCCAAAGAGCTTGTGAAGATAGTTTTACAAAATAATCCTTTATCCATTTCTGAAGAGCACTTCAAGCAAATCAGTCCAGCAATCATTCAGCAACTACTAAGTTGCTCTTGTCAGCTTACAGAATCCAAGCAAACAAAGCCTCCACCAACAATCCTGGAAAGTGAGTTATCTTGCCATTGTTGGCCTTGCTTTGTAGAGGGATTTCATTCATTAGTATTGAACCAAAAGAAGAGTCAGAGCCTGAGAGAATTCCATAGTGTTTGTGCCACATAGCATTATTATAGCATTATTATAGTGAGAAAAGTTGGGATCCAAGTCCAAGCAAGACTTAATTTACATATTTGAGGGGAATCTCATTTAAGTGTACCTTCTGCAGTGACGGTCAGAGATGGCGGTGGGAGATATAATGCCTATGGGCTACGGCAGGCCCTCTGTGTAGCTGAGACCAGTGTTCTGCTTAGCCACAGTGTTTCTCTGGGTTTATCCTAATAGAACTTCTTTGGTTTCAGTTCAGGGTAACTCAAAGTGGTGGATCAGGCCTGAGAGCTGTATCCCCTGATATGCTGTGTCACGATGCGCTGAATTACTGTTGTTAAAGTGTTCTCCAGAAAGTTACTGCATATGATCTTGCAGATTTTCACTTTGTGAATTTTTCACAGCAAAAGTAAATCATCTTGCGAAAGGATAATGATGTGAAAGGAAAGCACGTTTTCAGCTGCATGTACCTATGCCCAGCAAAGTAACTACATGAGCTTCAAGATTTGTTTAACTTGGCCTGGAGAAGGAAGTCAGTTTGACACACTTGTATGGCTACAACTCAGTCCACCGAGTATTTTCATCTGTTGTGAAGTATTTTATTAGTGTCTAGTAGCTTCACATCACTGATATGGGTGGTAGGATTCCCAAGCATCCTCCCAGCGAATCATCTGTCTAGGACTGCTGGAGCCTTTAGACCCTTGAATTTAAACTATTGTTTAAGCAAGATTAATTAAGATGCTTCTGGGAATGAACTGGATCACAATTCCCTGTTGTATACATGAATGTGAATGGTCACTGTAGAGTAAATAATATGGTAGATTATGGGATGGAAAGAGGTCTGTGGACATCATGTTAGAATTAAGAGGAAAAGGAAGTGCTGACACTCCCTAAAAAGAGGTCTCTTTTTCTTCAAGTCCTTATTATTACCATATTTTCCAAGCACTTCACAATCTTTAAGGTTGACACCACTGTCAAGTAGGGAAATGCTACTGTCCATCTTTTACAGATGGGGAACCAAGGCAAAGAGTGGCTAAGAGTGAGGGTTATGCAAGAAGTCTACAGCAGAAATGGGAATTGAGCAAGGTTTCAGGTTCCTAGTGACCTAACCACTCCCTTAATGATGATCTCATATGGAAAAATATTTTTTGAGAGTGAAAAGCCAAAATAGTCATTAAAAATTAACTCTTAAACCTCCCATTTTTCTGAGTCCAAACAGGAATGCATGTGTGTAGGTTAATCCCCACATAAAGCTCAGTATCTATAATCCATGGTATAAGACAAAGGCCTTTATGACCATCAGAATGTCTCTGCAGGTTTAGAGCCTAAGCTGGGGATGTTTCCAAAAGGAATAAGAAGAAAAGCCACGGTCCTGATGTAAGGCAAATGAAACCTGAGCCTAGGACTAGGGGTTTCAGTGCCAGTTTTTAGGTGACTTGCTGTGTGGTCTTTGGCAAGTCACTGAGGACTAAGCTGTCAAAAGTATCTACTAATTTAGGATTCTTGAGTGTTGGGCAGTATAACCTGAGTTACCTGGACCCAGACTGTATTTTACTTTATGCACCTAAATTCCAACCCTCACCCCTCCAGATACACTGTTAGGTGGAGGGCCGTGCCAGCCTGGCTCCTAGGGCTAGACAGGGAATGCACAGAGCTATACCTGCTGTGGCAAAAACTTCTGAGGGGAGGGAACCATATTGGCATCCCTTTAAATTGACACCTCAGGCTGATGTCCTGCTTGTCCTTCCCTAGTTATGCTACTGGCCAGAAGTAAAAGAGAATGAGAGGATACATGCGTTCCTTTTAGTCCAATAGCCTAGTGGTTGGGGCACTTGCCCAGGGAAGCAAAAGAACTGGGTTCCAATCCCCCTCCCTCAGCTTCCCATCCCTAACAGGCTACATCTCAGGCTTCCCAACAAAGTCCACTAACTGCCACACCACAGGTCAGACCCATTTCCAGCCTCCCTTTTGTGCTGTCCCGCTGCACCTTCCATGTAATATTCTGAATAAAACGGATAATGTTCCTTCCCCGTTGTGAGCCAAGAACCAGGCTACATGCCACCCTCTTCTTTCTAGAGCAAAAACCATCTCATCAAGCCATTCTTCCTCTGCTTTGTTTTTTCCATCCCAGCTTCACAAAGCTCCCTATTTTGGTTACCTAATGGGCCAGCTTCAAAAAAAGGGTAAAGAGTGGTCCTTTTCTGAGGAATAGAAGACACAAGTTCCATCTCCCTTATGGTGAGGGGGACCTTGTGCCTGGGTCAACCACGATTTGGTAATTAATAATAATTAAGTGCCCTAATGACTAGGCAACTGGGCTAAAAGGTGGAAGGTTTCTGCTATGCCTCCTCCTTTGGTGTGTCCTAGTTTGGTGGCTGCCTCCTCAGTAGTCCTAGTTTTTGCCCAACTAAAATTTCAAGACTTGTCCATTCTACTTTTCCAGGCAGCTGCCTAGCTGAAGCATGTTCTAACGGGCATGTTCAGTAGAACTGAACAGGCAATACTCAAACAGAGCCTTGCCTAAATGACAATGCCAAAGTCTGCATTTACACACCTGTATACGGTCCATAGGCAACTGGTAGGGGGAACACGGGGGTGCACATGCCCCCTAATGGAGCTGGTGCCCCCCCTCCCCCGATGGACAAAACTGATGCTCTCGGTAGGGCTGGTGCCCCCCTTGACAGGGACACCGCCATCAGCATCTTCTGGAGGTTTTCCCCCTGAACCAGTCCTTTTTAGGCATATAAAGTGAAATAGGCTCAACCCCTAAGGTCGGCCCCTAATGCCCCTTCATTTTGAGAGGTGCTGAGCTGTCACAATCATCACTGATTTAAAAAGACCGCTGAACCCCAAGTTAGTAAATACTTCAGAGTATTCTGGCTTTAACATAGTTGTGCTTGTTTCTCACCTACCTCATAAATTGGAGTAAAGATTCATAAATTCCTGTTGTAAAGTATAAAGATGTAAGCTGTTCATAAACTATAAGTATTATTTTTTCAGCCTTCCAAACACCCTATTAAACTAGGAAAACACCCTGACTCAATCCCTAAAGGAAGCCTGTGCCTGTCCACAGCAAAAAACAGACATAATTTAGAATAAGAAGCTTAGGCCCAGATCCTCAAACTTATTTATGCTTATCATTCCCATGGGAATTAGGTGTCTGGGTATTAGGCATCTACATATGTTTGAGACTCTGGGCCTTTGTCTGTTCATTGTACACACTCTGTTAAGCTAATAAGGTAGTATTAGCTGTGAATATTTATAAGGTCCAGGCATGGTGAGCAAGTGAATTAAAAGTCAGTGAAAACAGAAAAGAGAGACAATCTTGCCTCCCCACAAGTAAGGTATCTTGAATTTCATCTCCACAGTAGGAGCGTATCTGTCTTTTATGGCCTGGTATCTTGGGGTGGGGTTGTTCCCCTTCAAGTCATTGTAAAATGAATTCTTTGTAGGTCTTGTCCCTTCCCTTATGCATTTAAAAGAAGAATGTAGTACTGCTCAAGCTTTTCCTACTGGTGTGCTTCAAATAATTAAATAATGAATGATTAAAGGTACCCTTGGTTTTTTTTGTTTCCTTTTCCCCATAGAGTATGGCTACAGCACTGTTGCAGTTTTGCTTATTACTATCGGATCTATGTTTGGTACAACCCTTATTTTGTTCCACTCGTGTCAAGAAATCTATACACTCATTTTGCAGCTGTTTGTAGGTTTAGCTGTTGGGACCCTTTCTGGAGATGCCCTGCTGCATCTAATTCCACAGGTAACATGCATGATTCCTATATGTAAAGAAATGCTTACTTTATGATGCTGCCTTCTTTCCATTCTTCTCCACAATGATATCCAGAAAATCTTGTATCTTCAACCTAGCCAATGTTCATGTGCTCTTATTTTTATAAAATAAAGTTTTCCATGTGATTTAAAAGCCATAGATCTAGCCCTCCCATTGCACTATCCACTTTGCAAAATCAGAGAAAAGTTGAAGAGTAAGAAGCAGAAGGCAACAGATGATTAACTCAGAAGAAACGTGGGTCCTATTTTCACGAAGGTTCTCATTAATAAAATATAATGGAAGAAAAAAAATCTTAGAGAAATATCTTGCAAACCAGTAGAGATAGCTATAGATTGTGTGTCCTGTGTGAAGCCAAGGAAGGAGTCAAACATATTACACTAACCCTGTGTCTTGTTGTTGGATTGGGAATAATCAAGAGCAAGCTGGTAGATAGTTGTCTAATAATCACCTATCTGTGTCAGGTATAGGTAGTTCTCTATGTTGGACGGGCCTGGAAGGCAGGACTGGAGAATACCAAAAAATTTAGGGAAATAAGTGTCATTAAAAGTAGCAAAAACCAAATGATTTTTTTTTTTAATTCTTTTTACTTCACTGTTTTTTCCAGATTCTTGGGTTACATAAACATGAAACACAAGACTTGGAACACATCTACAATGGGAAAGAATATGTTTGGAAACTCTTAGGAATGATTGGAGGAATTCATGGTTTTTTTCTGATAGAAAAATGTTTCTTTCTTTTGGTATCATCAAGTGACCAGGTAGAACTTTATTTTTTATCTCTTTTTAAATCATTAATTTTGAAATTATAAACTGCATGAATGAAGTAAAACGAACTATAAAGTGCTGCTTCCCTAACTACTCCTACCCGACTTGCCTTCAATTTCTACTTTACGTTGTTCCATAGATTTTATATATTTAACTCTAAAAAGAGTTAGTTAATTTAATTATTGTATTCTATAAGCAGACTTTCCTAGCTAGCATGGGAGCAGTGTGCATCTATACAGAAGTTGTTTCATTTAGGCTCTGTCTGGAGAGCTGAAAGAAAAATGTAAACAAAGTGCTTTTAAAGGCACTGTGAAACATTACACATTAAAATTTACCAAATTGCTAACAATTTGCTGTCCCAATGGATTTTTAAAATGAATATAGATGTTGAACTTCAAATCTAGTATTATTTTAGTGTTGTCTCTTAGTTGGATACCATGCATTCAGTAATTCTTTTATTTTATCTCAGCATGCCTGGTGTCTGAAAATGTCATTATCCACAAGGATATAATGTAGCACATAACACGATGCTTCATTTATTCTCTCAGTATGGGAGGCCATCTTAACTTTGCTTCAAACAGCTTTACTTTTGCTGCTGCTGTTTTACATAGGATGCTTAACCACTGGCCTGACTTAGAAACCTATTCCTCATGCATCCAAAATACCCCCACCACCACCTTTAATGAATGCAGGATTGAAACACAAGAACACCACGTAACCTAAATGGAATGAGAATAGTATGAAAATTGTAACGTTAGGATTTTACATGTGAGATTTTAAGATGAAGTTGTAATTCAACTTATAAATAAAACATGATGACTTTGTGTTTACTTAACCAAAGAGAGGGAGACTATTTTTCTCCAGGTCTTTAAATGAACACTAAACATTATATTCTTTATTAATCTCAGCTGGGAACCCCAAACCTTAGTTTTTAAAACAAAATGATTTCCTATAAATGTTTTGAAGTTCCCTATAAAACACTAGCTTTTTATCAGATTCAGTTTTCTGAACTGAAAAGGCATTAGAAAATGTTTAGCACAGCTTGCAGTCTTTTCAACTGTTCTTATTTTCAAGCTAAGATCTCTCATAGGTCATGTAAACGCTAAATCTGAACATGAAACTGACAAAGACTGCACCTGTATCCATCTGGCTTCAGAACTAATTAAAAAGCATCTTCATCCAGCAGAGCCTTTCATTAGTTAATGGGCGCTTGGGGCATTCCCCTGACATCCCAGTGGATTCTGAATTAAATGACCATTCAGGCAGAGACAAATCTACTTTAACCATACATTTGGTAGGTTCCTGATATGAAATGCTTTACTGACTTGATTTCCTTCTTTCTCTGTATCTCAAAGAATAAACCCAATTAATATCATAAGTTAATAATATTTTTCAGAGTTTATCAATTTTCTCATTCTGTGGCCTGAGAAAGGATGTATTGTTAAGTATCTGTAGATTTCTCAGTACATAATAAATCTTTTCAGGCAGATGTTAATCATAAATCTTTATAAAGAGCATCTACAAATACATAACGGAAAGATGTAATTCCTTTTGCCCTGAATGTTTTCAAAAAAATTGCCGTTTTCCTTGTCTTCAAAAGTAAATCCCATGCAAGGATATAACTGCCAAGCAGTCCAGTTTAATAAGGACAGTCCTGGGTTGAGAAAGTTCTCCCAAAGCAATTTAAGAGATGCATGATTTTTGTCCTGATTTAAATTTTTTGTCCTAGGAAAATAAATATTTTATTAATGAATAACCTGTACCAGAGGGTGCTCTACTGTGACATAGCATACCCATTTCCTTGAAGCTCCTGGCAAAACACCTTTCAAACTTTAAGCTAGAGTATGTATTGAAAGATTATATCCAAAAAGATTACAGCATATAATTAGTTAACAGCTGAAATCTCAGGCTACATGTTTCCATTCATATGAATATGTACATAAAACCAGACAACTGAAAATGCCTAATCACTAAGAAATTCCAGTTAGATCTATGGAGCAGTGCTCAAGCATCTACATGGGTTGCTACATTTTAGCGCTTTTTTTTCTTTTTTTCTTTTTTCCAAGGGCAGTCTCTGCTTCAGATTGTCTGTAATTTCAGGATGTATAACTGCAGTTTTATTTAAATTGGTGGATCTCAAATATTTCTATGGACCACTTTTTATAGAAAACTGGTTATCAAGAAATGACCCATGGGCCACTGTTGATACACAGACCACGGTTGTTGCCTGAATGCATGTAAACAAACTAGTGAAGACAGAACGTACTAAATTTCAAGTTGCATGATCACTTCCTGTTTACGTTAACGACCAAAACCGTCCTAAAGCTATGCATGGATAATAGGAACTAACGTGACTTAGTCAGTTTGGATGAGAGCTGCCCATGTTTTTCAGAACCATGTGCATAATTATTAGACAAACATTGGTTGACTACAAAAAACTAATAAATCTTTCAGGTCAATGATTAGTCTTGGATTTTTGACACAGAGTTCAAAGTGATGCCATGTGAATAAATACTATGAGAAAACTTGGAATAAATGCTGGAATTCATATGACTGGCTACACTCATGGGAAGCAAAGTTGTTGTTTTCTTAAATGTAGAAATAAGAGACATTTTTTTAGTCTGTGCCTCAGAGGCACACAACCCCTTTTTTACTTCACCACCACAATAATTGTAGTAAAAGAGAACCACACAATACACACTGCAGCTGGCATGCATTGCAGTTCTGTTCTTTGGAGCAGTGAGTGCTGACTCGCACAAAGTATCCTCTTTGTGAGCTCTGTATAGGCAGCTATGGTAGTTTTAATACCTTGGTTCCCCAACTAAGCAGAGATTAAGACTGGAAATCTAGCTGGTTCTCTATTTCTTTGCCAAAAGCCCTCCATTTCCCAGAATAGGGAATACATAGTGAGATTAAGGCCTTGCCCCAGTTCTAAAAGTTGATAGGCAAATCAGGTTCAAACATGAGTTCAAACCTCTAGTGTCATGGGCAAAGCTATTTGTTACTCCAGACAATTTACTACAGCTTGAAATGAGGGTGAACTCCTGTGGTGCTAATACCACCTCTACCTATCTACAGTAGATTTGGTATCAGTTCACCAACATTGTTGCCCGGCTACTAATGACTGCAACTGGTTGCAATCCTCAGTTTAGACAAAGACTAAGGGGTTGAGGTGGTGCACCACAGTGAAGGAAATTTGGGGCCCAGTTCTGTTCCAGTTGGTAGGCACCGTGCATGAAAAATAGTTAACACAAAAAGAGGATGGCTCCTCTGCTGTTTTTATGACTTACTCCTAAAACTAAGATGAAGGCATGTTACAAAAGTAGGTATATTAATATTTCAAAACTCAGGCAGTCCAGTACCTTAATATTTGTTTGCCATCTCCAAACAATATTTGTTGTCATCTCCATCAGGATCGTGCAGTTTCAAAGTGGCCAATAAGATTATGGACTCCATGAGTCCATATGAATTTCAGTCTACTATATTTCCTTAAAAATGCTTTCACACTACCCAGGATTATGATACAACAAAGCTCGCTGTCTCATAATAAAAACTGTTTAAATTCCCTGAATTGTAACACAGTCCTATTCAGCTCTGAATTTTAGGCCTAGTTGTTTGTATTTCAACAATGAAACATGATCTTCTCAAGAGCCCACAATGGTACTGAAATGGTTTTATTTATGTCTGAGTTAGATTAAGAGTTCCTTGTGGAAAAAATAGCCACGCGATCAGTGTTCAAATAGTAACTCCAGTGATGATAATGGCATAGACGTAGATGACAGCAGCTAATGTTTCCTGCAAAAATCAGTGAAGCTATTTGACTTTTTACTGTTTAATAACAACAGGTTGAAACAGCCTCTATAACCAATCCATTGTCTCTCCTCTTAATTAGAGAAGTCCGGAAGATTCTGAGTCTGCTGCAATTCCTACAGACAATAAGGCGACCAGCAGAAAATGTTAGTATTGGTAAAAAGACTAAACAGGCAACACAAAATCCTAAGATTTAGGATGGGATTGAAAGTGTGAAACTGACTCAGCTCTGTGTTCTGTGTTACATCATCACTTCCATTGCTGCCTAGCTACATAATTAAATCTCTGTTTTAAGAAATGTTTCCAGCTAGCCAGCCCTATAATTGTGAAGTTCATTAATCTTAGATGGTCCTCGCTTCAGTGTCTGTTTACCCACCACTGTGAACTATTTTTCCAAAACCCTTCACTTAAAGGGAAACTCTCACTTGTTTACTGTGAAGCAAAAGCAGAAGCACATCTTATAGGCTGAATCAGAGATGCATGAATTTTTGTGATCCACAGCTCACTTCATCAGATACTACGACTGGACATGCATTGAGCAAAATTTGATAGTCCTGGTCACTGTGTGTCCTTTCATAGCATGAGATGAAAGCTTATCCATCTCAGATTTAGTTAGTCTATAAAGTGCACCTCTATCTTGCCTCCTGCCTGACTGCAGATTAACACAGCTGTCTACAATTTACTGTCATTGCTCTTCATTTCCTGACTCACCACACTGAAAAAAAATGCCTCCCTTACTCCTTCTGTCTCCTTCATGGTAATGAAATAGCTTTATTAAAACCTGCAGGAATTTATGCTTCATATGGAGCTTTGGGCTCATTATATTATTCAAGCTATTTTTTGACCAACCGATTCTCTTATTGTCTGATTAAGTGAATTAAGAAATCCTTCTCATTGTCTCTGCTTGGCTTTAGTCCATTTAATATTGTAGCAGGGATAAGACTAAAAGAACCCTATATTACCTAAAATCTGTGTATTTATTATATTCTTTTCCCTTTTGTCTAGTGACACTAAGGTTTCAGGACCTGACCCAAAATGCTTTGGTAGTCTCATAAGGCTCTGCTAGTTCCTTTGTGCTCTTCTTTGGATATTACAGGCTTCGTTTCCATTTTGTCATGGATTTTACTTTTTGAAAACTGGATTCTGGTTGCTTGATTCTGACCTTTCCTTCAGTACATCATCAAGTACCCGTTTCACTGCTACTATCTACTTCATCTCTAGATTTTGCAATGCTGTTTAGTCATCACTATCTACTAAACATCAAAGATATTCCAGGCAGTGTCAAGGTTATCTGCTCCAAATATAGTACGTCTCTATTTGAGATAATTTTCCAAGTATCTCTTCATTAAAAATTCCCCACTCCGTTTCATTTTTTTGGGTCATAACTCAGTCCTCCTGCTGCATTGGAAAACTAGGCATAATATTGTCTAAGAATATTTTGAGAAATAACAAACTTTCAAAGACTTTATTTTGATACTTGATGCATTTTTTTTACTAAGACCTAAATCAACCAAGGGATTTAGGCATTGGATTCCTGATGTAATCTTTCAGGCACATGATGGAAGCCCTTGAGCTCCTTGGACAATGGATGGGAAAAGTGAGGTAGCTCAGAATGGGATTCGCAACAGCCAGCAGACTGAGGATGCCACCCACAGTAGCTAATAAGAAACACAGAAGACAGGGTATGTCTTAAATTACACCTGTCTGGATTTACATACCTAACCCTGAGTGCTGGGGACATAACTCCCTCTCCTTGCATTTCACAGCCATGAAACTACACCTGGAAATAGATGCCTAAGAGAAAACAGAGAGAGGAAATCACACATTTCTTTCTAAAAATGGCTGGAAGAGGTACCAAAACCACCCTTTTTTATACTTTGCTTCTGGTTGAAGCATTCACTCAGGGAGTGGAAGACCAGGTTACAGGCCATTCTCCTCCTGAGGGGTTAAAGTCCACATCTTTCAGC
The DNA here is from genome assembly GCF_000455745.1 of Alligator sinensis. Classification (NCBI taxonomy): domain Eukaryota; kingdom Metazoa; phylum Chordata; order Crocodylia; family Alligatoridae; genus Alligator; species Alligator sinensis. The sequence goes on along the minus strand of NW_005842334.1, from coordinate 1,271,857 downwards.
TCCCTGGACATGGCCATCCATAGATCATACTACATCCAGTGGGGGTCAACTCTTTTGACGTGTATGCCACAAATTAGCTCCACACCTTCCCTGAGCACCACTCTGATCCCTTTCCCTTAACCAATTTTCTGCTCAGCTTTCTGTTCCCTGCCCTATTCTATCTCCTGCTTTGCTTTCTGCTCCCTGCTCTATCTACCACTGTGCTACCTGTCCCCTTCCCAATCTTCTGCATGGCACATAGAGGCTGCCTGTGCCACTTGTGGCACCTGGATAGGCCATCCCTGTCCTTGGCAACATGGATATCTCCTGAGGCTGGGGGCATTGAATTCAGGGTGTCTACCTCTGCTTAGCTATTGTATAAAAAGGGGTGTGTGGTTGAGGGGAGAGGGGAGCGGCATTGTCTAGCTGTAGTTCTTGGACATATGTGGCCACTGCTGCTATATTTTATGTGGAGCCAAATCCTGTTGGTGTGCAGAGTAGGCCTAAGATAAACACCAAGATGCTAAGCCCTGACAAAATGAAAGCAGTTCTGGACATGCACAGAATCAGAGTTTTAGGTGCTTGGGGAATTTTCCAGCCTAGTCATCAATGAGTGAGGCAGAGGGATTTACTTTTGCACTTGCATGTCTTAAATTCCAGTTAGATCTCCCTTTAGGTAGCTAAGTCCTTTTTATGTTTCTGACTGTAAGATCCCTTCTGTCTGTATCTCAGCAAACAATATCAGCATTTTGTATTTGCATTTTTTGATTCACATTAGATTTATCAGAAATGTTTTTGTATGAAGCATATGGTATTAACCATGAAAACATTGAACTAAAAGCTTTATGCTTATGGGCAAAGGTAGATCAAATTAAACCCTGTAAATGCGAAATCATGTGGTAGAAATCCAACCTAAGCTAGCTAGAAAAATTAAGAAGCAGAATCTGCTATGGGCCCCATTTCCTGGTTTATTGCAAAGAATGCACCAACATTTACAAATGTATTGCAGGTTATTCAGAGATGAAGTATTTAAATTAAAATGCTCATTTTCAGAGAGATACTATAGGAAATTGTAGAGTAGAGCAGTAAAGTGTATTCACATGTTTGTTAAGAACATTATTGTTATTTAAAATGGAATGAAGAAAAAATGAGGAAAAGCCTTCAGGGTTTTTTATGCATGGATTTTCTTGGATGTTGGTCCAGTGTGTTCACAAAGGCTACATTTGCAAAAGCTTTAAAATGTTTCACATGCCATAAAGTTACCCTGACCCCCATTTTATATTATTGATGATAATATGTTGGAAGGAGTTCCAGTAATTACACTATTCCTCTTTCCACAGCTATTATTTAATAAAACAGACTAAATATCTTATGGTGAGCTACAGTTTCATTCTAGCCAATACTTATGACAAATCACAAACTTACTGTAGTGCAGCAATATATTATTTCTGTGTAACTCTTGTCCTGTACTATTGATTATAAACTGCCCAAAGTGTTTAGAAAAAGCTGTGTGATCTGGGGACATCCACATTTGGCTCTGTAAGCTGGCAAGAAAATCTAACAAGCCTGCCAATATTACTGAACCCATAGGGCTCCCAGGCAACCGGGGAGGATTTTCTGAATACAGTTGTTAGGCTTTTATGCTGTTTTTGTTTTTTGGGGTTTTTTTTTTTTTTTAATAACAGTTTGAAGGCTTTGGCTCTAGCCAGTTTATGTAGGAAAAGCATCCCCCCCCAACTCTGTAAAACAGTCTTCTCTGGAAAAATGGTATTGCAATAAAACCTTGTAATAATAATATCCACCTTATATCCACCTGTGAAATACAACCTTACAACCCAGGGTAGTCATGTTGTATCTATGAGGTGGTAGAGGGTAGTTAGAAAAGCTGATGGTTTATAGGGACAAATCCTGACCCTGCTTGTATAGTCAGGGTGAAGTTACACGTTACACTTAGATCATACTAAAATCATGGAGTGTTAAGTGGTGTTAAAGTTAGTACATGCTGTGAACAGTTGCAAGTTAAGGGTTAATATTGTTTCTTGCCTGCAGGGCTCTTACTTACCACTAGAGGGCTGGTGAGTAGGGGTTTGGCCAGGAGACAGGGAACCTGGGTTCTATCCCTACATGGGGTGGTGGGGCAGTGCATCCTGGGATACTGAAGGACTGCAAATTCCTCATTTTATCTCTGTGAAGGAGACTGGAGTTACCCTAACCCAAACTAGGTAGCCCAGCCCAGAGTTAACCCTTGCCTGAAATGGTGTAACTTTGAGACATGCAGAGGGTATTTAGCACTACTTAATGAGCTTTACCATGCAGACACTCATGTTTTAAGTATCCTTGTTGTAGTCTAAGTGTAACTTCACCCTCAGACAGGTATGCCTTAGCAGTGGGACCGAACCACTGCTGTTTTACTATGCATGCAGGATACACAGGCATTGGGCACGCTTTCTGGGAGGTATGTAATGTGTGCTGCATATGTGGTTATGAGTGTGGATGGAATGAATTGTCCCAGGACCAAAAATGGTTCAGGATTTTGGCACCAGCTATAAACCTGCCCTAATTATTGAACTCTATGGCCCATAGCTATAGCCTACAGCTTATCTATAGCTGGGAGAAAAATGTATTTCCCCTGTGTATGAGTTCATGCAACCCAGCTGTCTGGTCCAAGTAGCGAGCAGAAGATTTATCCTAAAACACTTAGGCTAGGGACAGACATTACACATAAACCAGTTTAAGTGATCAGAAACTAGTTTAAACCTGTAACAGAACAGCTGTTCAGTGCACATAAACCAGTTTGAAAATGGCTGGAAACAGTTCGAGATAAACCTGGTTGAATGCAGTATCAGACTTAACTGATTTGGCTCAAACCAGTTTATGCAATGTCTGTCTCAGACCTCTTGCTGGTTTAAGATAAACCAGACTCCCTCAACATCTTGGCATGCTCTCCAGGATGGGTGGGGCTCTCTGCTTCACAGCAGAGCTGGCCCCTCCCCTCTGCTCCCTGGCTGCAGCTCCAGAAGACACTGCAGGTACAGCAGGATGTGCCTGGCTTCCCCCTGCCCTACCACCTTCGCTGCTTGCTGGACAAGCAGGAATCCCCCACCCCCCTCCCTCCCATCTCTCACAGAACAGACCCTATCCCCATGGACCCTAGGCATGTGGTAATCTAGCTAATGCTGGGAGTTGTCTCTGTGTGTGTTTCTCCAATTTCACTGGCACAACCAGACAGAACAGTGACCACATAGGCCTTTTTGGAGCTAATCTACAGGTTAGCTGGTAAGCTGTTTAAGAAGCATTTGAACTAATGGGGAGAGGCTATTGTTTTTCTGATGGGGTGATAAACACTGTTATCAGATCAGTTTGCTGCAGACAGTATAAAGAAGCAGGGACAGGGAGATTGAAAAGCTCCGTATCATCAACAGATGAATGCACTGCACACCCTCCCCCCTCTGCCCCCTTGCTTAGGGTGCTAGCAGGGGGCTGGGATCTGGCAATACTCCCGCTCTTTGAGCAGCCAGCAGGGAATAGGGAAATGCCTCCATTGCCTCAGTCCAGAGAGAATGTTTGTCCTGTTACAAACCAGTTCAGCCTAGGCAGATTAGACTAACCTGCAAAGGTTGAATCAATTCAGGCTCAGGCTTTTTGAATGTTGGTCCCTAGCCTTAATGTATTTCACTATGCATGTGGTTAGTAGTCTTCCCAATGCTGAATCACAAATAATGTAATGTTCAGTAGGGGTGTGCAAAGCTTCAGTCACCGATTCGATTCAGAAGATTTGGCCTGATTTGGAAGCAGAATCACCGAATCCGAATGGAATTGGGAGGCCAAAAAAACTAAGTCTGAATCGATTCAGAATCCCTGAGTCCCCTTTCAATCACAGTGCTCTGTGGGAGGAATATAGAAACAGCATATAAGCCTCTGTCTGCAGCCTTTCTGTCCCTTTTGTGAGCTGTTTCTGCCTGAGCAAAAGAGGGGCTGGCAGCTGCCCCAGAAACAGGTGGGCAGGCAGAGATCTAACCTGCACTGGTAAGGCCCCCTGTTACAGGTTACCATCCCTGCTGTTTTCATCCAAATCTGCCTTAACACACACAAGTGACACGAGTTTTGCTTTCAGCAGTTTGAGGTACAGTTTCCCAGAAACCCCTGCATCTATCTCCTTGAAGCTTGGCAGGCTTCATGCCCTCAGATGGGGATACCATCTCTGCTGTTTTCATCAAAATCTGCCAAAACTGACAAAGTTATAGGTATTTCAGTGATTCCCCATTATAGTCTATGGCTGAAATACTGAATCTCTCCAAATCAGCGCCAAATCTTCCGAAGCCGATTTGGACAAATCAATTAGGGACAAAGTGATCTGAATCTCCAGATCAAATCACTGTCCTCTGAATTGGCTGAATCTGAATCCAGATTGAATATTTCCCTATTTGCACAGTCCTGAGGTTCAGTGCTAAAGCAAGGTCATGGAAAACGAGGGAAAAGGAAAACAACCACCTCTATTGTTGATGCTAAAGACAGGAGTGCTATGCGTGATCACAGTGTTCATTAATTGACTGGAACAAAGGTCAGAACTAATACGCTATGACACTGTACTAATGATGGTGTTTTAAGGTGTTTTGCCTTTTGAATCCTTTCTCCTAATGTAATATTTGCCTAAAGATGAGGCTGTGAAAACATTAATTTTGTCCTACTCAGTGTTTAAAGCACCATTTACATGAGGCTAAATTCTTTCCTTCATTACAGCTGTACACCTCTCTGACCCAAGTTGGATAAACTCCTCCTTTTAAGGAAAAACAGTTTGAGATGGGAGGAAAAGCAAACATGAGCCTGAGCAGCCTAGGGTGAAGTTAATGAGAAATCCTTGGAGTAAATCACTAATGGTGCTCAGACCAAATCTAAACTTTTTGTCAAAATAGTCTACCTTTTTAAGAGACAAAAATAGGCTATTGCCTGGTATTTGCAGTTCTGAAATATATTATTGGCTGTTTTTTCATGCTAAATTCTTGAAACCAGCACAATAAGAACAAAAGTACAATAAGAACAGCCATCTTTTAGTTGTCTTGGCTTTTCACAACACAAAGTTTGGGTTCAATGAATAGAACAGGTTTGCAGATAGGTAGAAGTATGTGATACATTTTTGGTTTTACTTTTGATTTTGTTTCCTAGGCAAAGAAATTAGTTTGTTAGCAATAATGGTTTTGGTGGGTGACAGCCTTCACAATTTTGCTGATGGCCTGGTAATAGGAGCAGCATTTTCATCCTCAACAGAAACGGGTGTGACAACTACTATTGCTATCTTATGCCATGAAATTCCCCATGAAATGGGTAAGCAAACATCATTGCTCATTTTTCCTAACCAGTTTCATGGTCTTGGGTAACCATGCCATTTTATAGGATCCTGCCTTGTTCTACCTTTGGTATACTGGATGGATCAGGTGAAGAGGGCACAGCCCTCCTTTTACCCCATCTTCTGCATAAGTAGTAGGAGTGAATCTTTCACTAGTGCCTTCCTGCCACTGAACACAATATCCTCAAGAGGATGCATCAGCCAGACCGGGTTGGGCTGGTATGTCCAACCCCACATCAATTTGTCATATGCTCTCATACAGCTCTCACTGATCATACAGCTCTCACTGCAGATCTTTTTTTTATCCCACTTGAAGGTCTATTTTGATCATGCTGTTCCCTCCACCTAGCAGCATAGCTCTCTAATTAGGGATAGGCTGTTGCTCTTAACTAGTACTTGTATTTATTTCAGTGTAGTCCATTGTTCAAGCACAGAGACTTAGATTTGGCACAGGTATAATCTTTTCCATTGAGCAGAAGCCTCACCTCATTCCTTATTGTCAGGCACCCAGGAGCAAACAAAGTGGTGAGCTGTGGTTATGGCTGAGGAAACATGGAATTCAATGAGGTCCTCACCATGCAATCAAGGCACTAAGAAGTCCATACCCTACATTGGGTTTAGTCTTGCTGCTAGTTATAAGCAATGCTGTGGATACACAGGACTGCTTTCAGTAATATAGGTGGATCTGCTAGCACTGCTTTTCCTACTCGTTATTTTTAGCCCTACACGTATACATAGATCCCTCTAACTCTGCACTGTGGAGAAGCAACCTCTCAGTGTACTGGTTCCAGAGACTGCAAACACTTTTGCTAACTGATAGACCAGAATGATAAAACATTAATTACAACCAAACTGGTGTGGGTGACAAGACGATGCAATTAACTTTCCTCCAAAATACTTGTGCTACGTGACTTTAATGCAGTGGTATATAATAGAAAAGGAACATTTTAATGGGTAATTCTGATATAACTTATCACAGGGCTAACTGGGAGTACCTTCACTGGAAGCAATGAAATTACCCTCCCAAGATTAAAATCAAACCCACCATTTTCTTCTGACATACAGCACCTGTAAGTAAAGACTCAAAGGCCAAGTTACAGATATAGTCACAAGGTTTCTGCTGGCAAGTTCCCAATTAAGAAAGCTTTAGAAACTCTGGGAAAGCATGTGGTTTCAGATTTGAATGTATCCAAGTTAGAAATGTCACAGATGCCCCGAATCTATTACCCAATACATTGTGTTTGTGTATATCTTAATTATCGTGTGATTTACTATCAGATGATTTTGAAAATGTTTTATCAGCTGTGTAATAAATTGTCTTCCTCTTATTTTTTCTATGCAGGAGATTTTGCTGTGCTGTTAAGTACAGGGCTCTCTACAAAAATTGCAATTCTGATGAATTTTATAAGTGCACTAACTGCCTTCTTAGGGCTTTACATTGGCCTTTCTGTATCTACCGACCCATGTGTTCAGAACTGGATTTTTACAGTCACAGCTGGAATGTTCTTGTATTTATCACTAGCAGAAATGGTGAGCACTGCAGTCTCTTCTATTTTCCTTTGAACATGTCATAAAAGAGCATAGCAGAGAAACTTAGAAAAAAAAACTCTTCTTGTAAACTCTTTAAGGAGATTGTAAACTCCTTAAGATAGGGGCTGTCTTCTACTCCAGTTTGTAAAATGCCTAGCAAAATGGTCTTTTCTGCACTGCAGCAGCAGCGGGGTCTGCTAAGGATCAGACCAAACATGCCCTGTCCAGGCTGCATTCACTAACACCTTCTGATGGGCTCTAAATCCCGAATTTCAGCTGTGGGGCTACTCTGGCCTTGTTATCAGTGGCTGCTCTCAGGAAAACCAAAACCTGAGGGCTCAAACGTGGGTTCAGTGGGAAGAGCTTAGAGCAGTGGTTTTCAACTTTTTTTCATTTGTGGACCCCCTAAAACATTTTAAATGCAGGCTCAGACCCCTTCAATAATTTTGAATGGAGGTGTGGACACTTTTGAATTGGAAGTGTGGGTATTCACATACTTTTGATTGATCATAGTCACCTTTAGACAGTCTGTGGACCTGTAGGGGTCCCAGGAAATGACCCCTAGGGGTCTGCAGACCACAGGTTGAAAACCACTGGCTTAGAGCTTTGTTAGTGATAAATTTTTGGATTTGAAAAATGCCTGCAGGTGTGGATGTGCAGAGTTTAAGCACTGTTCTCACCAAAAGCCACTGCCGCTGCAATGTGCACAAACCATGTAGAGCCCCATTCATTTGGGTGCCTGAGCACAGCCACAATAAACATGTTTAATAACAAAAAGGGCAAAACAAGGGATACAAAGAGCATAAGACAATAAGAGACACTGAAGGAACTAAATTTTGTAGTTCCAAAAAGAACAGACTAAAAAACCCAGGCATCTCTAACTAGTTGTTAATGAACTATGTCAGCCAGTAATATTCACCTGGTTAACTCTTTTCCATTTTTATTCTCCTATATTTATATACACTTCATTTCCTTGTTTCAGTAGGGACTTGATGTATATAAACTGAAATAATCTGAGAGATTCTCTGTGTTCTTTCTGTAAAACCAGAATTATGAAGCCCAGAAATCTTGCAAGAATGTCTCCATTTCCATCCCAGTTTCTCTCTCAGAAGTTTGGGATAAGTTGCTAAACTTATCAGATGTCTGTCTGCTTTGATATTTTTCTTCGTTATTTATGATCCCAGGCCAGGGCCAGTACTTGAGGTGTTGGAAGGGATTATGGGCAGAAGTGACTGAGTTGCCATTAGTATTCTAAATTTGTTTCTCTTCTTATACAGATTTGTGCATGTCCTTTTATGGCATCTGATAAAGTGATCTTCAGCTCATGAAAGCTTGTGCTACACACACACACACACACACACACACACACACACACACAGTATAACCTCATAAATCCGGATATAAAAAATCTGGAATTCTCAAAAATCTGGCACTTTTTAAAAATACTCTACATTGGGGAGTAAAGGAGGGGGAAGCTTGCACGTGGCAGCTCCCACAACCATCCACCACCTGGCTCCCCTGCTCTGGGAGCAGCCACCACAACCGTGCCCTCCCCCTCCCCCCTGCTCTGTGACCGGCCATCACTCCAGTTTAAAAAATCCAGTCACAAGGATGACAAATTTATGAGGTTACTAGCAAATTGCTCGTCAAGAATGATGGGGGGGGGGGGGGGGGGAGGAGAACGGAGCCCCATGTCCATCCCTGAGCCCCCCTCCGCCACTCCTCATTCAGCCCCACTCCACCCCCAACCCCCCTGCTCCTTGTCCTCTCTGGACTGAGGCAATGCAGGCACATGTGCCTGCATTGCCTCAGTCCAGAGAGAAAGTTTGTCCTGTTACAAACCAGTTCAGCCTAGGCAGATTAGACTAATCTGCAAAGGTTGAATCAATTCAGGCTCTGGCTTTTTGAATGTCTGTCCCTAGCCCTGAAGAACGGGCTCAGTACATTATTTAGACATGTATCTGTAAACACTGTATTCAGTCCTGGGGTATGCTATCATAAGTTTAACTACAAAAGCAAAAATAAAGTTGAAGGTATTCCTAAAAGCTTATCAAGGAGCTGCCTAGGCTTTCATCATGTATATGAGCAATCTGAATATGGCCTAAAGCAAACACAGGGCACTGTATGCTGTTTAAGATTTCTCTAGGAGTAAAGTAGCTTAGTTTGCATTAATGGGGTATATCTGACTGCTCCACTCAATTAGACCTCTCCTGGTAAACTAACTTTGCATAATTCAGCTGTTTCTCACAAATCAAAGCTACCCACAAACTGCCAACTAGGGCTGTGCAAAGCTTTGGGTGGTGATTTGATTCAGCCGGATTTGGTGGCCGAATCCCCAAATCCAAATCGAATCGGGGACCAATTTAAAGGTCCAAATCAATTCAAAGCTCTCCAAATCTTCAGAAAAGATTTGGAGAGCTTTGATCATTTGGACAGTCCCTGGTGGCTGCAGCAGGGAGCTGCAGCTGACTCTGAATCGGTAAATACTAGGGGCCAGGGAGTGGGGGCTGGGGGAGAGGGAAGGGGACCATGGGAGAACCCCTGCCACCC
>NW_005842334.1:1254517-1262129 GCF_000455745.1 Alligator sinensis | reverse complement strand
GGGGGGGTTTGGGGGCTTGTGCAGAGCCCCCCATGTGGTGTGGGGCAGTGGAGGGCAACAGGGATCACCCACCACCTGGCCACACCCACTGACCCGGGGCTTTTTTTTTTTTTTAACAAGTGCTGGGAGCTAGGGCAGCCATTGCCAGGCTGGGAAAGGGGCAGGGGATGGGCCTGGCCTGGCTGGCTGATTCAGAGATTTGGCAGCAGCTGAATCTCTGAATAAGATTTGGCCAAATCAAATTGGGACAGTGATTTGAATCACCAAATCAAATCACTGTCCCCCCAAATCGGCTGCATCCAAATCCAAAGTGAATACTAGCTGCTTCACACAGGCCTACTGTGCATTTATGTGTTTGATATTATAGCAAATGAATTATTGCAAAAATTTTTAATATTTTAAGAACCTATAAATTTAGTCTGTTTTTTTCTTACAAATTACAAATACATGACAGTTAAATAGAAAATCAATTGCACTTTATATATTGTGTATTATTCTGCACAGATAGAGAAAGTCTCTGCTTTTTATTAATATTCTTCACTTTTTTTCCCCCAGCAACAGCAACCTTCATTATCCTTGCCAATGCTATACAAAAAACCTTAACTATAATTTTCACTATCTGTTCTAAGACTTGCACATCCTTCCTGTGGTGGTCAGAGCAGCATCTATAACAAACAAAACAAGGTCACCGATTTCTGCTTTGTGAAATACTGATGGAGGCTCATTGCCAGGGCAGCTCAGTGACTGCATCCTCAATTGAGGTTGTGCAGTAACACTTCCATGGTTAATTAAATGGCTTCATTTTCTAAAAATGTCATTCTGTCTCCATTAGCCAAGCACTGAGATATACTCATTTTAACAAGAGAAAATGGAAAGGAGAAAGAGTAGTGAAGACAGACAGCAGGATCCCTAATAATCATCAGACTGCTGGAAAGGATTCTGGAAATCTTCATCTTCTTGTTAAGCAAATAAAAAAAAAAATGACTTGATTTTGCAAATGTGCATGCATGTATTTAACAATATTTTTCTGTTGATGTCAATGGGCTTAAGGATAAGCACAAAAATAAGTGCCGGCAGGATCATGTCCTTAGTTGTTGTTTAATGAATAGGAAACACCCTGCCTGGTTGCTCTGTGTGATCTACACAGTGAGAGATTTGCTGTATTTGACCTATGTTTAGACTGAGAACAGAACATGCTTTTGTATGTCAGTAATTATGATCATCCATTAAAATACCCTCAAAAATCTCTTCTTTAATGTTACTGTTATCCAGCAAGTGGTTATTTGTTTAGTCTGGATCAGTGCTGAGGAATCAGTGCACGGAGTAGAACAGAACAAATCACTCATAGCAAAATAATTGTTTGATAAATTTAGCATCTTTTTCTGTTCTGGAAGGACCCAAGCTTGCAAATACTTCAAGCAAGCACATAATTTTGCTTTCCTGAGTAGTCCTATAGCAGTAAATTTATCACTTTATTTGTTATTGAAAATTATTTACTAATCTAATCATTTTATTATCTCTGAAAATAAATGAATTACCTGCTTTGAAATCAGAGGAGCTTCTGGGTGCTCAGCTACTTACTGAAGTACCTAATTAAGGATTTGGCAGCCTGACTTGAGGCCTCCATTTCTTAAAAAAAAAAACAAAAAACAAAAAAAACACAAAACCAAACACACCCGCTTGGCCAACAAAGTCAGATGAGGTCACGTAGTTATAAAAGGTTAAATGCTGTGCAGAATAATACTTGCTGAAGATTTATTTTATTTTTTAAACTATACTTACTCTTGTGATACTGTATTGGCACAAACTAGCAGCAGCATCTAGGGGGATGAACAATACATTGGCAGTTCTCTTGTTTAGTTAGTAACTGGTGGATCAACCACTGGTTTCTCCTCTCAGTACTTGCAGGGTATGTCTACAAAGATGTTTACTGAGGAGCTACCTAATTAGCTCCACAGTAAAGTTCCTGCTTCTACACGTGTGGGCCCTATTAGGCTGCAGTACTAAATACAACTACTATCCTGCAGTGGCATCATTTACTGTGCAGCAACGCACATGTAGACACTGATGCTGCCAACTAGCCCTGCACTGAAGCACCCTTGTGCCCCAGCCACCCCCTCTGCAGCACACTGAACTGGGTCAGAGCAGACCCAGGGTGGCAGGCTGACCCACACAGATCCCTTGCCAGCCAGGGCTGCTCTGACCCAGCTCAATATGCTAGGGTCCTGGGTGCACATGTAAACTCTGGTGAGATATGTACCAGAGTTTATTGCTTAGCATTAATTGCACATGGAGATGCACCCACAGTTTCTTAACTTTCCTATGTGAAAAGTTGATGAGGAGAATGCAGGAGTAAGGTGGCTACTGACTTGAGCAGGGAATAAATCCCGGTTGCTTGTTTCCCCTGAGCAGGAACTAAAATCAGGGCTGACTGGTACCTTGTGTCACCATTGTGAGCATGGCACACAATTCCTTGTTTATTTTGACTGCTGTCAGTGGCCCCTGTTTGGTTTTCATGGCCTACCTCAGCCAATGATCATTTGCCTTCTGTGCTTCACAAGGTCATATAGGATGGAGCTCACTGGTGGCTATGACCTATAGCTGATACTGTGGCTGCAGTTCATTTTTATTTTCATATGCCATTAATTGAGAAAAGGGAGTATGCACATAGTAATATAGTTAGTAGACTGAGAGTGCAGAATAGCCTGTAAACCAGCAGTGGGCAAAATGGCAGATGTGGCCAGCAGCCAGACTCCACTTCCCAGCAGCCTCTGCCTGCATGGCTGGGGCTGGTCTCCATGCATAGTGCAAGGCTGGGGTTGCTGTGGAAACTGGCCCCAACCATGCTGGCAGGGTGCATGGCAGGGCAGGGCAGGGGCTGCTCTGGAGTCACTGGGATCTTGCAGCGGGGCAGCTTGGACCAGGGCAGAGCTGTGATCTGCTGCCTGCATGTCCCTGCCCAGAATGTACAGGCTGCAGATCGCAGCTCTGCCCTGGCTTCTTGAAGCGGTGACAGCATCCCTGCCTGGAGCATGCAGCCAGTGGATCATAGCTCTGCCCTGGCCCAAGTTGCCCCCACCACAACACCCCAGCAGCTCTGGATTAGTCCTCTGCCATGCCAGCACAGTTGGGGCTGGTCTCCATGGCAACCCTAGCCTTGCACTATCACAGCGCAGCTGTGGCTGGGGTCTCCATGGAGACCGCCCCAGCCATGCGGGCAGAAGCTGCTGGGAAATGGAGTCCGCTACTGGCCAGATCCAGCCCACAGGTCAGACTTTGCCCGCCCCTGCTGTAAACTGACATAGGAATTCCACTTGCGAGGATCTTATTTCTTAAATAACTTGCATGCAGACTATCTTACTAACATAGTATGAATACATACCATAAATACTCAATGGCATCAGCAGAAATAATCTGAATCTGCATAATGGAGGGGAAAAAAATGAAGTTTTCTATCATTGTGTCCTTAGAGATCTTGGTTGGTTGGTTGGTTGTGTTTTGTGGATATAGACTGGTTACAGAGTTGAACTTGTTAGGGAAAGGCCCAAACTAAAACTCCAGGTTAGACACTCCTGGATTCAGGTTAAGATCTGCCTTCACTGTTGGTACTTCCTTCCAAAACCCCAAGATCTGAATGCTTGCAACTTGGCAGTTCAAATATTGCTCCAAATTTGAATTAGTCCAAAATTAGAGGTGTTTAAATTTATTTCAAATTCAGGGTTCAAGTTCAAGTCTCAAACTTAACTTAAACCCAAGTACACACAACTCTATGGCAGGTCAGATTTGGAACAAATTTGGATTCACTGACTTGAGAGCGCTAAAATCTGGGGGTTTTGGTTTTGTCCATTTTGAGATTCAAAACTTTAATCTGGAGACAGCTTTTGTAGATAGGGTTTTGATTTGAACCCATTTCTACATTAAATATTTTATCATGTTTTAAAGCATATAAGTACCCAAGAAAGAAAAACATAGTAAATACCAGTAAAATACTGTGATTCTATAGTACTATCTAAAGATAAATTTGCACCTACAATAACCAATGGAAGCATACCATTTGATTGCTAGGGGTGCATATAATATAGTTATGTGAACATTATCAACATCAACACAAAAGATAAAAGGAAATAAGAAAATAATTTGAACCTGATGCATATTTTCATAGACTACTATGGATGTAGTTACGATGCAGTATCATGAATACTGTCATACAAGACATCACGTAAGGAGAAAGGGAAGCTTCAATATTAAAGTAGAGTTTAATATGATGCTAAAGATCTGGTACCCTTTTATTTCATCTAAAAGTTATGGAGATAACCATAAAAGCTAATTTTTGAATGCATATTTAACAGACTATACTTTTCATGTATGTACTTTTTAAACCCAGGGAAACAGGATTTTTGCCAATTGCTTTCGGTGGGACTAGGACTGGACCCTATATATAGTAGTACAGAAACAAAATGTCTAAAACTGGTTTATTTCCACAAATGGAAATCACTAATTTGACTAAGTAAGCATTTCCTTATATGCAATTATGTACCATTATTAAAAAAATACTGAAAACGTAGCACATTTTGTATATCCATTTGTAACTCTAATATTATAAAAGAGATTAAGTTGATGGAACAAGATTAATTGAAATATTTCACTCTAAGTATCTGTAATTGTATAATGTACAGAGCATGCTACAGATTTGTAACTATATTCAGAAACCAAGGATTTAAAGTCTCTTTTTTTAATGAAGTTTCTCTTGTTTTTCCATAAGACATTTTTCCCAGAGTTGAATATATCCGGCTCTCATTCTGATGTCTTATTCTTTTTTTAGCTTCCTGAAATGACTCACATTCAGACACGGCGCCCCTGGTTGATGTTTCTCCTACAGAACCTTGGATTACTATTAGGTTGGCTTTGCCTTTTTCTTTTAGCTATATATGAAAAGAAAATTAAAATATGAAGATTATACTGGAAACCTCCCCAATTATGAATTTGGATATCGTTATTTCACTTTTGCATGTGCATTATAGTGATTTCTAAATTAAGTTGTTGAGATTTTGTATCTGAAGTAAACTAGGTAACTTTTATTTTATTAACTTATTCAGAATTTGCAATGGGTTTTTTGTAAAGAAGAATGTTTAGATTTATGCTTTATTTATTACTGAGTTTATCAAATCTCATGTTCATACTCACAGCAGTGTCTGGTTAGTTTTTATTGTGTCTGTTCTAGCTAAACAGTCTTAGTGATCTCTGCTACTCTGATTGAAGAAAAGAATAAAAATATATATAACATAACTAAACTCAAACGCACCACCGCTGAATAATCTAGGCATAAAATCATATTACTACTTAATGCCAAACATAAGTTTATTTCTATGAAACTGGAAAAATAGTAAAAATAAATTATTGAGTTAAATGCGACAAACTCATTTTAATATACTATGCATTATCTATTGTTGACAAAGTAATGAAGTATTGTTGTTGTGTCCTGCCCACCCACTGCAGTAATGGAAATAATGGTGAACATAAGGCTGTGGCAATTTACTACGCAGTTTAACAATATCAGAACACCCGTTCCAAATGAGCCGTTCATGTCTACACTTCTGTAACAGAGAGCTGGAGGATCTTGTTACTTTAAGAAGAAAAACTGAAGCTAGAGAGGCCAGGCAGTGTCAAAACCCTGCTGCCCACGCAGTGGAGAGGCCCAGTGGGGTAAAGCGTTGCACTTGCTGCTGGTCAGGAGATAGCCTAGAGTGAGCTGGCTGCAAGGGAATAGGCAGCTGGAGACCTGAGGCTATGATAGCTTACTGCAGGTTTGGCAGCCCACAGCACGCAAGAGGAACTAAACTTGAGTCCGACAGGGCAAGGCTAGAGCTGGAACCCAGAAGCTGGGTCTAGCGCAGTGGAAACTGAGCTAAGTGGCCCAGCAAGAGAAAAAAGGGCAGAGGCCAAGTAAACCAAGACCCTTATGAGAGACTGATCAAACTGACTGGACAGACAATATAGGAGAGGCATGGGTGTGGTGTGAAGGGGAGGCTGGAAACATGTTATTAGCCCGTAAGGCAATAACTGTGGATATCCGTTGTTATATGTGGGAAGCCCTGAGGCAGCTTCCCTTTTTCTGAAAGATTAACATCCAGGTGGGGTGGGCAAGTGAAGGGGAGAGTGACCAAGGGAATTAGACCAGTCAAGGGTTGATCAGCCAACAGGGGGCATTGCAGCTGCCCTGGGATGAGTGCCTTGTTACAGCTACTCATTAAACCTAGGGAAATAGGATTTTTGCCAATTGCTTTCAGTGGGAGAAAGGTTGGATCCTATATATTAGTACAGAAACAAAATGACTAAAACTGGTTTATTCCCACAAATAAGAATCACTAATTTGACTATGTAAGTATTTCCTTATATGCAATTATATACGATTATTAAAATATTGACATTGTAACACATTTTGGATAATGATTTGCAACTTTACGATGATGGAACGTTTTTGTACTTCCAGCTATGGCAGTTGCTCAAATAATTAGAAATGTCATCCTGTTAGGTATTGATTTATTCCTACAAGTATAACATGCTTTTATGAGAGAGCTGTTTGGGTAACCTAAATAGCAACCTGTGGGTATGGTCTTCTCCTAAAGCCTGATCCTACAAACCATATTTTTGAGTAATTAACCCTATTAACATTACTGGGATTATTTCTATTGGTAAAAGTCCACTGATTTAACTAAGGAGTCCAAAGACAGGCTCTAAACAAGTTTGCCAGTAATAGCCCAACTCTAGGTACTGACTGATTTTGGCAAGGCATTGAGCATTAACTTTTATTGTATGACTGCATAATAGCTTTGTTGTTTCTTAGACTGACATTTATTTCATATCAGGAATTTTCTTTCTTCTCCCCTTTCCCCCCCACTTAATTTATTTTCTGCAAATGAAGTCAAGGATTTGTTCCTTGAATGGAGGAATAGTTATTTTTCCCTGGGGAAGAGTCAAGCAAGGGAAAGCCATGTTACAAAACAAAAACATGTTCTTTATACAACCAAAAACACATTGTTTCTTCTGTCTTAGGGGCCGGTACACAACAAGATCACTGTGGATTAATTTACCTGGAGTTTTACTCTGAAGTAAATTTACTCCATGTAAGCAGCCAAACTAGCTGCTCTTTTACAGCTGCTGGTAGCAGTGTCTATCAGTCAAACAAAGGGCTACCCTGCGATGACTGACTAGGGGAATGGGCACATGACCAATCCAGCAATGTAACTCTCACCAGTGTACAGTTATTCCTCACTTTGAGGGGTAGCTTTACCCCAGAGTGGAATGTCTTACATACAGTGTCAATCTACTTTTACCTTGGAGTAAAGCTAATTTACTATTTTGTTGCCATTACTATCTGAGCATCATACAAAGTGAAATGTAATTTATTCAGCCAACATTCACTATCAGCCCCGTTTTACAGAGAGAGAACTCAAGGACAGAGGGACTGAGAGAGATTTTTATAAGTATATAGGAATTGTATAATTAGCAGCTGTATAAGTGTTAGATATCCTAAGGAAAGTCCACTAAGGCTTTAAAACACCTTTAAAAGCCTGACTCTAAACAATTTTTTAAAGGTCACTCGAAATCTGTG
>NW_005842334.1:1251998-1254507 GCF_000455745.1 Alligator sinensis | reverse complement strand
ATAAAATCCAGGCCTCCTATATCCCAGACTAGTGTGCATAGGTAGACAAATAACATGATTATTTCTTCTGGGATATTAAACTTTGGGAAATGGCAGTTTAATTAAGAAGCTATGACGGATACCTCTGTATTCCAAATTCCCATTTCTTCAGGAGTTGGTATTTACATTTAGTAAGGTAAAATTAAAAAAAAAAAAAAAAAAAATTACAAATCCTCCAGTATTTCATCTGCTCATGCTGATGCTAAGTCACTTCATGACCTTCAACTGACAGTCCATTCAAGCAATGGCAGGACACCACTGGACATTAGCAAAATCTATTCTTGTATCAGAGAGTGCAAATTAATACTGGAAACATTTCTTTCCAGGAGCAGGATGTGCGAAAGTATCACAGTCCGCATTTGCTTAGAAAATAATGTTCTTTTGACTAAAAGAAATAATAAAAATGAACCACATGCCAAAGACTATGTTCCTATTCCAGAAACAGCCATATATTACAACCTCTACTGAGTACACAGTTTTAGTGGTCTGCATACCAGCTAATCCTTTCTGTGTTGCACAGAGTTTATGACTGATGTTTTCAATAAGGTAATACAGTCACTTGTTTGAACCAACATTAAATCGTCCCACTAGAAGTATCACAAGCGTACTGGAAGAGTTTAATTCCCATGATTCCCCAAGAGGAAACCTACTTCATTAAGGTTGACCCTTCTGGGGTAATCACTTTGACACAGTCAGTTTCCATATGTCAGGCAACTTTTAAAGTAGAATGGTGCTATGATGTATGTAACAGTGCCGCAGCCACGAAGCGGTTACTAAAATGAGGGAGCAGCTGCCGGAGATGAAGACATCCGGGAAATGGAGAACGGAATAACCTCAGACAGCCAATAAGGAGCCAGGGAGGTGAAATAGAGGGGAGGAAACTTCCCAAGGTTGCCTTCAGGCACACACGCGTGAAGAGGAATCAGAACTCATAGACGAAGTTGGGAATTTTGGAGGGAATCGAGACGTCCTTCTGTAAGGAGTGACCTAGAAACCACTATGTAAAGACCAAGCAAAAGTGAATGTTATGTGATGAATGCTCATCTGCAATGATAAGGAGGAGACAGTCTTAGATAAAGGAGGCTTGAAAACAAAAGCAGAATCAGAGTACTGGGTCAAAGCGCTCATTAAAATACTAAAAATCATGCCCCTAGGTGGGAAAAAGTATGCTAATGAAACATACATGTATGTAAATGAGATACATGGCTAAAACACAGGTATAGAGACATGCTCAGTAAAGAACTCCTTGCGTCACTCCTTTATAACCAATTAGCAAACAAGGATGCTTATGAAGGTTCAAAACTCCTGTATAAGAGATGCTTAGAATTAGTGATCTGGGTGCTTGTTATGTGAAATTATTCCGCTCGCACCTTTTATTGCTAGCAATAAACCTTCTTTATACTTTCACCCCTGGTATCTTTATTGGCCTTTGCATACCGGGCACGATCCCAGACTTAAGCTGGGGCTCAACACTTCCCCAGATCGCATCCACCTTGGAGAAGACAGCCTCGACAGTGAGTTATAAACGAAGTGGCAGCGCGGAAACCCCCGCAGCTCTGAGGGCTCAGTGGATGTGGATTCCCTGAGTGAGACGGGAGAAGAGTAAAGAAAAGAGGCAGAGAAGAAAAGGGCGAAGAAGCCCCAACATTGCCCTGTAGCCCCTGTAACCCCGATCCCGCACCAGAGGGTGAAGGGGAAGCAGAGGCACCAGAAAGTGAAAGGAAAGAGAAAAGAAATTGACGAAGCCACACTTCGCAAGCCGGCACAAGCCACAGCCGGGGAATCCCGATCGGCATTAATCAGCCGCTAATTGCCTTGTTAGCAGCTGATTATTGAGTGACAAGCAAACAAGTAGCCCTGCGTTGTTCCCAGACGCAAGACAGTGAGAACCCCGGAGGCGATCCCCGGGGGATTCACGACTAACTTTAATAAAGCACTTGCAATTAAGACCTGACCCGTGTGTTCACTACCGGGGTACCGGTATCTAACAACTGTTCCTCCCCCCCAAAATTGTATTTAGATCAAGTCGTGGCAGGCAGGAATTGGGGGAGCTACCAGAAAAACGGGTACCCAGGATGGGCACGCTGACAATGTAGAAGAGGGGTGTCAAATGTCTGGCCCATGGGCCAAATCCAGCCTCTATATCCAGCCTGGGGCTACCAGAGCCTCTATATGCAGCCTGCCAGGCTAAGAGCAAGCCACCAGAAGTTGTGGGGTGTGGCCTGTCTGAATCCAGCCTGGGGCACAAGGTGAGTTTACCACTCCTATGTAGAATAATGATAGATTGTAGTTAAAAGCGGGGTGTGACGGTGGCGTGCTGCCATCACGGGCACAGACTAAGGGCAGGAAGGGTTGTGGGGCAGACACAACCCCCAAGACAGAGCCCCGGGCGGGGTTACTTACCTCCGGGAAAGATGGCGGCATCGGAGCCGAGACTGCGGCAGCAGCTGCAGCCCGCAGTTCAGCCCCC
>NW_005842334.1:1240817-1251756 GCF_000455745.1 Alligator sinensis | reverse complement strand
TCTGACAGAGGCGGGAGGAGGCTCAAAGCCTCTATCAGAGGCAGGTAGCAGGAAGCTCCCTGTCCTACCCCAGGTAGGGAGCGGAAAAGCACCAGGATCCCTCTTGGGAGGAGGGAATCAGGGGCAGCAACGAGCTCCCCTGCACAGAGAAGCAGGTACCCTAAGGGAAATAGAGACAGGGATAGGTGGAACCGTCCCTAGGGAATCGCTGGGTCCCAGACACCAGTCCAGGAAGTCTCCCTGCCCAGGCAGATTATTATTTCTAGAGGAAAAGGGGAGGAAGAAGGACTGCCAGAGCTAGCTGAGGAGCTAGCGAGAGTAGAAGACAGGCTGGCCCAGTGATATCACTAGGCCTGGGTCCCCACAGTTGGAGGAAACCAACGGCAAGCCTGCAGTGCACTGCAGGCCACCATGCCACCAGCACGTGATTGGTTGGCGAGTGGACGGGGTGTAGGGGTGGCGGAGCCCCGTGGAACAACAGAAGCATCAACCGTGAGTACACCCGCACCGGGGAACCCCTCAATTAAAGAACTCCACTGAAACCCTCTCACAAATCAAACATAACAGCAAAGTCGTGGCAGGCGGGACAAGGGGAGGGGCTACCTAGATGACAGGTGATACCGGACTCGAGATGTCCGTCATCACAGGGGGGAATGGGGCTTTGCTGATTAGTATATTGTCCGGTTTGATGGGAATTCACCAAATCAACTTTATAAAACCAAAACACTACTTTTTGGGCATTATTTTTATCATCTTGTCAAGATTTCCCATGAAGACTGAAGAAAAGCACAGGACAAAGCTTTATGGAAAGGGAGTACAAAGTAGTGGCACTGCATTAATTTCTTACACTGGAGAATTCTGCAAACCTTGCTCAGAGAAAATGGTCCTATATTTTACTCAGCACCAATGGGGCTCAGCACCAGTTCCCTTTGTTATTTTTTCAGCACATCTCCAAGAGGCCACATTCTTCTCTCTGTTCATCCAAGTTTAAACTGGCGGAGAGCAGAATCTGTGAACATTGCTAGTGAGGCAAGTCCCAAGTAATGACTGCAGGAGCTCCTCACTTGCAGTCTTTAAATCAAAAGTGGATATCTTCTAAGAGCTATGCAATTGGTCAAGCAGAATGTCACGGCGGGGTCCGTCAGGAGGGCCATGATCTCCTTGAGGCCCTCTCTCCGTGCCAATTCGGCCCAAGGGCACCCTCGATTCTCGCCCGCCACGTCTTTGCTGTCGAATAAGGTTGGGGGGCTGCCTTACGACTCCCTGGGCACGGATAGCCGGGACCTCTGTCCCCGTATGTTCTCGGACCCCCTGGGGGTCTCCCGGTATAATGGGTGCTCCTCAGGCACCCTAGCCTTATGGGCTACGCGTGGCTCCTACCAGCCCCTAATACCACGCCCCAAGCCTCACTGATGTAATAGACGTTGGTCTGTCTGCACGCCCGCTTCCCGGGTTCTCTCTACAATAGGGCAGTCCCCTCGGGGACGTCCTTTTGGTCCACCGTTCCTCTAGGCTCACCGCACTAATACCCTCTCTGGTACGGGCTCACCGCGCTGCTATCCCCTTGTCAGGGGACAACCACAGCACCTTGCCCTTCTCCTGGGGCGCTGTGCCACTAACCCCTTCCATCAGGGTCCACCGCGGCACGCCACCCCCGTCCTGGGTTTCCCTACGGTGCAGGCCTATTACCGGGTTCGCCACGCCCGTTCTGGGCTTCCTAAATATTGCCCCGCTCGGGCTCCTCAATATTGCCCCTCTCGGGCTCCTCAATATTGCCTCACTCTACAGCTCCAGCTCCAGCTCCAGCTCCAGCTCCAGCTCCAGCTCCAGCTCCAGCTCCAGCTCCAGCTCCAGCTCCAGCTCCAGCTCCAGCTCCAGCTCCAGCTCCAGCTCCAGCTCCAGCTCCAGCTCCAGCTCCAGCTCCAGCTCCAGCTCCAGCTCCAGCTCCAGCTCCAGCTCCAGCTCCAGCTCCAGCTCCAGCTCCAGCTCCAGCTCCAGCTCCAGCTCCAGCTCCAGCTCCAGCTCCAGCTCCAGCTCCAGCTCCAGCTCCAGCTCCAGCTCCAGCTCCAGCTCCAGCTCCAGCTCCAGCTCCAGCTCCAGCTCCAGCTCCAGCTCCAGCTCCAGCTCCAGCTCCAGCTCCAGCTCCAGCTCCAGCTCCAGCTCCAGCTCCAGCTCCAGCTCCAGCTCCAGCTCCAGCTCCAGCTCCAGCTCCAGCTCCAGCTCCAGCTCCAGCTCCAGCTCCAGCTCCAGCTCCAGCTCCAGCTCCAGCTCCAGCTCCAGCTCCAGCTCCAGCTCCAGCTCCAGCTCCAGCTCCAGCTCCAGCTCCAGCTCCAGCTCCAGCTCCAGCTCCAGCTCCAGCTCCAGCTCCAGCTCCAGCTCCAGCTCCAGCTCCAGCTCCAGCTCCAGCTCCAGCTCCAGCTCCAGCTCCAGCTCCCATCGCTCGCCTCCTAGCTCCAGCAGCTCCAGCTCCAGCTCCAGCTCCAGCTCCAGCTCCAGCTCCAGCTCCAGCTCCAGCTCCAGCTCCAGCTCCAGCTCCAGCTCCAGCTCCAGCTCCAGCTCCAGCTCCTCTGGCTGCTGGCAGGGAACTGCCAGCCTGGTCTCAGCCCTGGGCTTTATAAGGGCCAGGCCCTGCCTCCTACAGGCAGCTGGCTCTCCTTAGTTGCCCCGGCAACCCACAGCTGTGCCCGTTACCCTGGCAACCCTCATCTGGGCTCGTTATGTTCTGCCAGGGCTCTCTCTCCCTGGCAGTTTCTACTCTCTAGGAGCAGAGCACCGAGGTGCTCTGCGACACAGAAGTTATGGAAGTAATGCAGGAATTACTTGGTGAGATTTTACAGACTGTATAATGTAGGAGGTCAGATTGGATGGTCACAATGTTCTCTTTAGGCCTTAACTCTACATGTATTCATTTCATTAGCAGAAAATGTTTTAATATTTCACTTGATTTTTCCTACATTCTCAGTTTTCAGGAGTTTTATGATTAACAACAAAAATAATTTCCCCTGCCCCTCTCACACATGCATAGAGGGAGAAAAAAACCTATTTGTCAGAATATTTTTTCCTGAAAAGTAAAAGGCAGAAGACCTCATTAAAAGTAGCTCCAATTCCAAACTACAAGGGCTTCCAATCACAAGTGGGTTGACCAGTTTCTCCTTTCTTGCTTATGTTAAACATTACTCTCTGGCTTCTAAGATAAATAGTACCTTCCTTCTAGCTAGCTTTCTTACTGCCCTTAGAACATTTCTTGAGCCCATTGTTATGTTTGAACACTCCCATCTCTTCCAACAGTAAATTTTGTGCTTTAAAATGTGAACATGGCATATATCCAAGGGCAAAATGATGCACAAACTTCCCTTATAGTGAAAGAAACATAGTTAATTTTAACACTCTACCCACCATCAGTAAATTTAGTTAAGCTGCTATGTATCTTCATTTTGCCATTTGCTCCAAGGAAGTCTGCTGTGATTATAATAGGTTTCAGTGTACCTGGGCTTAGAAACTAATGTCAACCCAATTTATATGAAAGTGGGGATTAGAGCAGAGAATGTTAAAGCAAGTGGGGTCATTAGTTTTCATTGCTTTACCTCTCATTTCTTTCTCTCGTTTCAAAATAATCTGCCCCTATTCTTAAGAATGTGACTGTAGTTACCACAGGAATCTTCAACCAAGAAAACCCTGCAGTTTGATTCAACAAGCAATATTTGGTGTGTCTACATGATGCATTAAGTTAGTATCTGTAATACTAACCTGTAAATAAAAGAAACCTGTAAATACTAACCTGTTATAACTAACCTGTAATAACAGGTACTAACTCAATGCACCGTAAATTGGCGCTACTGCCCATTAGCACAGATAAATGCTTTTAAGTGACGTTAATACGCATTAGACTACATCTGCTGTGTATTTGCACAGTTTCTGCCAGCCATGCTAATGCACAATAGAATTAGACTTCTGCACATTAAGCATCCTGTATAGATGTGCCCAATGAAAAGGAACAGGTTTGTGCTTTGCTTTTTCCTGGAGGCACAAAGGAGGCAGAGAATGTATTTAGCCTCTTCCTGGCTGCAGGATCAGATGCACAATGGGGGTCATCGGTTCTGGTTACACTGAAGGCAGTGCTGAAACTCCATAAGGTGAGAGCTACTTCTCTGCAAAAGTGACAGGGCATGGAGGAGGCAAGGTCATGTCTAGAGCTCTGTTTGGTTGTGCTCTTCATTATAACCTCCTTCAGGCCCAGAGATAGCACTTTAAAGGCGTGTGTAGATGAAATGAGGGCCCTAAATTGAAGCAGTGGGTTTTTAAAAACACCGCTTCAATTTAGGGCCAAGTAAACCCCCATGTCATGCAAACACCCGTGCACTTACCTGCCTCTCCGGTGGTGGGGAGGGGAGGGTGAGCTGGCGGCAGGTGGAGCAGTCTTTGGGTGCAGGGGCAGCTGGTGCTTCCCTCCGTGGCAGTGGCACCCCCCCCCCCCCGGCAGCATCCACCTACAGGCACCTGGCTTGGGCAGTTTTGGGGGGGACCGTAGCTATGGAGGGAAGCACTGGGCCCCTGCACAGCTCAGGCAAGCAGGCAGGCAGGCTCCAGGGGAAAAAAAAAGAGATTGCCACTTTTTTTTTCCTTTGGTGGAGCCTGCCTTCCCAGGCTTCTGCCAGGCTGCCTGCATGGGATTCCTGCAGAGCCCCTGAGCTGCACAGCGCTCCGCAGCTGTGGGGCAGCAAACTAAAACTCATTGGAGGAGTTTGTTTGCTGGGCCCCAAGTCATTTAAGGTGCATTACATCACTGGAATTACTGTGCAATACGCCACTGATGCGTGCAAACACCAACATCATTAAAGCAGTGCAAAAACATTGAACGCACTTTAAAGTGTTATGCATATATGCCCCTTTTTTCGTCTACATACAGCCTAAGGCTGTAAACAGATGTCTCATTTAAGGCGATTTTTTTTCAAAGTCAAAACCCAGGACAAGAGAGGAGCAGCACAGCTCTCTAAACACATAGTCCTTCCAAGATCATTGCTGCTCAGTGTCCAGGTAGAGCGCACAGCCTAACAGGCTTGGCCCTGGAATGACTGTCAATTAACTTGAGTGAGGCACTATCATGCACAGCATTCTCTCAGGAAAAAGTTTTAGGACACTTTAGTTCTCAGACTTTATATATAGGTATTTAAAATGAAACAATGGCCTTACAGGATCTTAGAACAAAAGGCTTTCTTTACAGAAAAATGCAATGTCAGTTTACAATGTCTACAAGAAGGCAATTCAGAAAAGGATCTACAGGCTTCAAGTGGAATATACAGTCAAGGCACAAGCATCTAGCATCTTGTCCAGGTAGGAAAAGGATGATCTAAGGCTTAAAATGCTAGTGTGTGGCTTGGAATGGATAGATTAACATCCCTGCTCTGCCACAGACTTCTAGTGTGAACTTAGGGCAAGTACATATGGTTAGATTTTAAAGGCATTTAGGTGCCTAATGGTGCAGATAAGCATCTAGTGGAATTTAAAGCACTTGGACACCTAGCTCTTATTGACTGGATGAGGCCTCTATTTTAAGTCCACCAGGCAGTAAGACAGATGAAGAACAACAAAGCTTCTGTCCCAGATGGCATACCAGCTGAGGTCTTCAAAGTTGGTGGAAACTATGACCAACAAGCTCCACATACTGCTTTTAAAACACTCAGGAAATCCCTGCTGACCAAAGGAAAATTAATATTGCCACCATTTTTAAAAAGGGAGATAAGTCTGATTCTGGAAACTACTGAGGTATTGCCCTCTTCTTCATCTCTGGAAAGATCCTTGCTCAAATTATGCTGAAGCAACTGCTCCCTCTTGCTAAGAAAATCTTTCTTGAGTCTCATTGTGGCTTCAGACCATTGAGAAGCACCATGGACATGACTTTTGAAGCCAGGCAGATCCAGGAAATATTCCAAGAACAACACGAGGAACTTTGTGGCCTATATTTATTTGACCAAAGCCTTCAACTCTGTTAGTCGTGAAGCTCTTTGGAAGATCTTATCAAAGTTTGGCTGTGCAGGGAAATTTGTCACCATCCTAAGACTCCTTCATGACCAGATGACTACAGTGTTTCCATTCTATCCTCCTCCCAACCCGCTATGGAGGCATCTGCCATTCAAAGTGCTGGCATTAAGTAGGGCCTATGTAATCACATGAATTCTGTTTTCCATCTTTCTTGCAGTCATCAAGATGCTCATCTGTGACTGTCTGCCACACGGCATTGGCATCAAGTACAGGTTGCATGGAAACCTTTTTAATCTCTCCTGCCTCCATGCCAAGACCAAAATTACTTTGGTCTTGATTGTGGACCTTCAGTATGCTGATGATTGTGCTATTATTGCAAATACAGAGGAGGATCTCAAACAGCCATTAACTGCTTCTCTCAAGCATAACAATGCCTGCAAATGACTATTAA
The DNA here is from genome assembly GCF_000455745.1 of Alligator sinensis. Classification (NCBI taxonomy): domain Eukaryota; kingdom Metazoa; phylum Chordata; order Crocodylia; family Alligatoridae; genus Alligator; species Alligator sinensis. The sequence continues at coordinate 1,245,326 of NW_005842334.1, read as the reverse complement.
CATCGGAAAAACAAAGGTGCATTACCAGCTTGCTTTCATAGATGCTAGGGTTGGAAGAGACCGGCAGAAAAGAGTGCTGGGTCAGATGACCCCAGCCAGATGCCTATCCAGCCTTCTCTTAAAGACCTCTCAAGGTAGGGGACAGCACCACCTCTCTTGGAAGCCCATTCCAAATTTTGGCCACCGTTACCATGAAGAAGTTTTTCCTGATATCTAGCCTAAATCTGCTCTCTGTCAGTTTGTGACCATGGTTCTTTGTTACCCCAAGAGGTGCCCTGGTGAACACAGCATCTCCAATCCCTTGCTGTGTCCCACTAATGAATTTGTAGGCAGCCACAAGATCACCTCTCAGCCTTCTCTTGCAGAGGCTGAAGGGGTCCAGGTCCCTCAGTCTCTCCTCATAGGGCTTGTCCTATAAGCCCCTAACCATACGAGTGGCCCTCCTCTGGACCCTCTAAAGTTTATCAACATCATTCTTGAAGTACAGCACCCAAAACTGGATGCAGTACTCCAACTGTGGTCTTACCAATGCTACATAGAGGGGAAGTATCACCTTCTTGGTTCTATTGTCATGAATCTGCTGATGCATGATAAAGTGCGGTTAGCTTTGCTGACAATTTCGTCACACTGACGACTCATGCTCATCTTGGAGTTCACCATGACTCCAAGATCCCTTTCTGCTTCTGTGCTGCCGAGAGGGTCACTTCCCAGCCAGTAGGTATGCTGGATATTTTTGCACCCTAGGTGCAGCACTCTACACTTGTTTTTGTTGTACTGCATCCTGTTGTGTACTGCCAACTTTTCCAACCTGTCTGCAGGTCTGCCTACAATCGTTCCCTACCCTCCAGAGTGCTCACTTCACCCCAGAATTTAATATCATCTGCAAACTTGGACAGAGTACACTTCGCACCCACATTCAAGTCACTGATGAAGATATTGTAGAGTACAGGTCCAAGGACTGAGCCTTGCGGGATCCCACTACCCACATCCTTCCAGATCGATACTGACCTGTCTACTATCACTCTCTGGGTGCAACCGCTAAGCCAATTTGCCACCCACCAGACTGTGTAAACATCTATGTCACAGCCTCTTAATTTAGTTATGAGAATGGGATGAGATACTGTATCAAAGGCCTTGCTAAAATCAATCAAATCCCCTGGTATAGATCATCATTGACAGACAGCAGCTGAAGAGTACTGAACACTTTGCATATGTTGGGAGCTCTCTCTCAAAGAGGGCAACATCGATGAGGAGATCGAGTATAGGATCTGATGTGCTAGCTCTGCCCTCAGAAGACTGAATCATCATGTGTTCCACAATTACAATATCAGGACTCGAACAAAACTCCTACTGTATAAGACTGTGGTAGTTACAACTTTTCCCTATGACTGTGAAGCTTGGGTGACCTACAGGGACTACCTGAAAAGCCTGGAACGCCTTCACCAGATCTACCTTTAAAAGATCCTGAGAATAAAGTGGAAGGATTGTTGCACAAATGCCAGTGTCCTCACGGATGCTAACACCACCAATATGGAAACATTGATCATTCAGCATCAGCTGCAGTGGACAGGGTATTGTATGCACATGGCTGATGTATGTTTACAAAAACAACTGCTATACTCCCAACTTAGCCAAGGACAAAGGACACATGGGGGCCAGAAGAAACACTTCAAGGGCACTCTCAAGGCAAACATTAAGAAATGTGGCATTGACACCACGAATTTAGGGAAAACTAGCCCAGGACAAGGCTACATGGTGATGCCTTATGAGAGAAGGTACATCTTTCTTTGAGGACAACTGTCTTGTCCTGAAAACAGAAAAACTAACAGAAATGGAAGGAAAGGAAACAAGACTGAGAAACCCATGGTCCAACCCTCTGTGGCTTTAGGATTAACCTCCTTAGCCATTAACAGATTTATCTACAACTCTTAGCTTGACCCACAGGAGTGATCATCCTTAAGCATGAGGGATTGCCAATGATGATTGACTAGATGAGGCCTCTATTTGTTAAATCTGTAAAAATGAGGAAAATAAAGCACATTACCTTTTGAGGACAGATAAGTTAGAGATTGGGAAAGCACTCAGGTATTATGGAAGTGCTTATAGTAGCTGAGAGAAACAACAAAAGATGCTGGGTTTTAGAATAGATGACCTACTAAGAGATCCTCTTAGGCCTGACAGCTAACTCATGATGTTATCAGCTCCTGTACTCACTTTCCAGCAGACGTGCAAAATATCCATAAATCACATATTATCGGGTAAAACACCCTACACAGATTCTTTTATTTGAAGTGTTTGGCTACAAGAGAGTGTCAGAGAGTCATGGGTAGCTCTATCCTTGGAAACAGGGGCATGTAAAAGTTTTGAGAGAGTGCTTGAATCTTCAGTATACCCAAAACATTTCTGTAGCATCAGAAATATTATTACTTTGTAGGATTACTGTATTATTATTTATTTCTCTGCAACCAAAAGTAGAAATGTAACATGTTAGGATACCAAATATCAGAAAGGTTCTTAGCATCAGTATAACAGAGACACAGATTCTATTATTATTGCCCTAATGGTGTTAGTTATATATTTGGGGTCTAATTCTCCACTACCTTGCAATTTGTATAATTATTTACCCATATTTTCTTGATTCCAAGACAATGTTTTTACCCCATTCATCATGGGTGAAACAAAGCCTCCTCTTAGAACTGAGTATCAGGCTACTTCAGGTAAGGGCTGAGGAGCTGCTGTATAGAGAGCCCAGTTGGGCCAGTGAAAGCATCAACAGGATACAAATTCCTGCTTCCAGCATCGTTTCACTTCCTGGATCCCTTCCCCTCATCTCCTTTGGGGAGCTAGGCCAGGAGGGAAGAATCTGTGCATGCTGTTGCAGTCACCAGCAAGCCAGGCCCCCTGTGTAGTAGAATCCAAATAATCCCAGCTGGAGTGGTACAGCTCTCAGCTGTTGCTGGCATAAGGATGCTCCAGAGCTGCTCCTGCCCTGCCAGAAGCTAAGTTTCACAGCATACAGATTCTTCCTTCCTGCCTGCTCCCAGCCAGTGGGGGAGATGGGGAAAAAGGATAAGGGGAGCCTGGAAAGGAAGGGAAGAAGATACTGTGTACTGCTGACCTAGGATCTCTGCACAGTTGCTCCTTGCAGAGTGGGGTAGAAGTGGCTCTGGGGCTCCCGTTGCACACAGATCAGTGGAGAAAGCAGTGGAAGCAAGGGGTAGGCGGGGGGACAAGTGGTAGATGGCCAGTTGGCAGGGGGACAAGAGACTGTCTGCTCTCTTTGCCCCTGCTTTCTCCATCACCTGCTCTTCTACCACTGCATTCCCCACTACCTCTGCTTTTCTCTACTGCTTGAGCCCCTGCTGTTGCTTTTCTACTGCAGTAGGTGGGAGGACAAATTTAAGAGGATCCTCCAAAAATTAAATTCTACACATGGAAAACTATAATTATAACCAATCTAAATATTTTTTTGGGGGGGGTGGGGGGGAGTAATTTTAAATTCAAAGTCAGCTTGGATTTGCGTAAATATGATACTTGCAAATTGATACTTGCAAATTGTTAACATCTTGCTCAAGTGCAAATGGCTTCATAAGGCATTATGGCAATGGAGAATAAAACTTCTTCTGTAAACTGGCAAGAAAATGAACAAAATTGGCCAAGTATTCCAAGATGCACGGTGAGTTACCATTCTGTAGTAGTGCAGAGGGAGTCTCATATGTACAGGCAGATCTTGCAAAACATACCAGAAAATGTGGGGATTTGACAGCAGAGCAATGTCTTGCTACAGCTTCAGACTCATGCTAAAGACCGTTTACAATCAACTCAGATGTAAAAGGCAGTCCACAGTCACCCCACCCTGGACATTCAGGTTTTTCAGTCAAAGGCCTGATACTACCTACATCACACTCTTGTGTGCCACTGGGGAAATGTGTGGTTTAAATTATATCATTCATTTGAGTTCCTAGGCTTGGGAGGGTATGCTTGGGAGCATCCCTTGACTAGAAGGTATACTATTATTTAGAACAAGACCATGCCAGGGGAAAAATCCCTTTAAGCATACTGAAATAGTGTCAGTAGCCAAAAGCAAACGAAATGCGTAAAACAAAGTAAATCTTGCTCATTGTTACTCTTCCCTAGTGACATACAAAAAACCCACAAAGAACTCCTGCTAGTGTTGCTTGAAAAACTCCTTTCTAGTCCAGTATTGTTTCACCACTGAAAATATTTTAAATATTAGAAAGAGACTACTTTTAATAACACTTTACACATAAGAATTATTGAAAATATGGTCCATATGTTCTTAGCCGCATATTTTGGAAAAATACTTATCCACGGTTAATGCAATTTTTATAATTTCATTTGCAGGATTTTAAAAGTACATGTAGTACTTTTACATGTAGTAAATAGAGATGGGGGGAAAAAACTTCAGGAGATATACTCCATCAACCAGCACCTCTTAATACAAGAAAACCTACCTTTCAATGTGTTATTTTTAATACTTGTAATTAG
>NW_005842334.1:1227939-1240807 GCF_000455745.1 Alligator sinensis | reverse complement strand
TGAATTTGTCAAAGGACGAGAATACAGGTTTCCCTTGATTTATGCAGTACATGCGTTCCCGGAGAACAGTGCATAAATTGAATTCACATAAAGTAAACCCACTTTACAATGTAAGAAAAAGGGATAGGTTCCCATGGTGGTGAGGGAGGTTCCCAGGGCTGCACAAGGCAGCAAAGCAAAGGGAACAGAGCAGCACTCACCCCACCCTCAGCTGCAGCGGCCCTGGGAACAGCCAGCACCAGCTGCCTGCAGCTGCTGGCCTGCACTGTGCTCTGCGTGTCCCCCCATGCTTGTGCGCACTGACCTCTGCTCCTGGGTGGTACCATGCCCTGGTGCAGGCAGCTGGTGTGGGCTGCTCTTGGGGCCCAGGATCAGAGGTGAGTATGGACAAGCGGAGCCCAGGTACGGGAGGGACAGGTGGAGCATGGTGCAGCCCAGTAGCTGCAGGCAGCTGGTGCTGGCCACTCCCGGGGCCGCTTCAGCTGGGGCTAGTGGGGCCACGGCCCTTTCCCCTCCCTCACAGACTTACCTGCTTGGGCAGGGGTTAGAGGCATCTATACTGATTGCATAAGAGCGAATTTACCTCGCATAGAACAAATTGTGGGTCTAAATATGCTAACTGCATAAGAGTGAATTCGCATATAAAGAACCTGCATAAATAGAGGGAAACCTGTAGATGACTGTCTAATACAACAGTATTTGGCATTGTAAGCGTGGTATGTATGGGACAGCACATGACTTGCTGTTGTAAATTCTTTTCTAGCATGTAATATTTTAACATATCATGACACTTCTTGTGTTAGATTTTAAACTGCTAACTGTTAGTCTTGGTTATCACCTACAAGATGTGTCTTTTGGAAATAGGTACAATGGAAACTTCTTACTGTGAAATTAATAGGTTTTCCATTTCTTCTTTGTCTCTTTCTTACACAAAATAAAACTTCCCTATGTGCTAAGTTTCACTGGGGAGAACCTAATTTACAAATTATCTTCCAGGCTCTTCTTTTCTTCTTGCTCTGAAAGCTGTTCATTCATAGGGCTGACCTCCAAAAAGAGATCTCTTTCTAAGGAGGCTACATCATTCACTGAAGACTTAGCTACTATGGGTTAGTTTTTAACCTACTGCAGGAAAACCCTTTTACCTCACTTTAACAGGCCTAGATGCCAGGATTTTTAGTGGTGCCATCTGATGGCTATGCAATGCCTGATCCCTTCGGACTCCTGTTTGTTCCTCTGTCCGCTTTGGCCTGCTACATCATCTTGTTACTGCTTCACCAGAGAATAGGAAGCTGCCCAGTCTCCCAAGTTATTGCTGTCTTGTTGCCAATTAGTGCACTGGCAACACAAGATCTTGGGGGTGCATTTCATGGCTCCAACCCCCACATAAACTATGCCCATGCCTCAAGTGTTCCTGATTTAATGTTCTGTGGAGCCTTCAGCCTGTAGTTTCCATCTCAATCTGTTAGTCTGCCCTTCTAATGGGTCCTATATCTGGTTATCTGGATGCCATGCCTTTAAGAGCTCCTGGCCCCTCAGTCTGTAAAGGGGGCTCACCAGCCTCAGACTCCCATGGCTCAACCAGCTGCTTTGGCTTGATTCAGAGAGTAGGCTTCTTCTGCTTCCACCTGGGCATGCTTCTGGGGGTTCTCTGACATCCCAGGTCCCTGAGCACCCTGAATTAGGACCTCGTCCTCCCCTTGGTCACTGTGCCCAGTCCTCTGGATTTAACTCCAATGAAAAACATACACCCTCCAGCTACAACATAAACTCCCAGCCTACCAACTACCTACCATACCTCTTCCTGCCTAGAGTCTTATTCTCTCTGCTGGCAAGGCTTCAACATCTCTGAGGCCTTCCAGCTTGCCACAGCCAGGTTCCCCTCACCAGCAGTCCCATGGTAGTGCTCCTTCCCCTTCAGCCTCCTGGACCAGACTGTGTGCTCCAGCTCAGCCCTTGACTTGTATTGCATCCCAGCCCTGCACCCTTCTGATTAGGTGACTGGCTAGCCCTGGCCCCATCTGTCCCCCATGTAACTTGCATCTGTGACGATAGCACAGCCCTTATTGCCCATAGCAGGGTTCTGCCCTGTTGCTCTTCTGCAAAGTAAAGATACCCTTATCTTCTTTCCCAGTGGAGAGTAGCCATACCAAGAGATGTTACTGCTCACCTCTTCTTGGGCAAGAATCATGGAAGGTATTTTCTCCACATAAAATGTACCTCAGTTTAGCTAAAACTGTGTCTTTAAATCATCCAATGAAAATCCTTTTGCTGATGCTCTAAAATAATTTTACAGCGGGCTTATATTGATTTAATATTGGAAGTCAATACAAGATATAACCCAAGATGTTAGAGAGTACATTTTTTGTCCCCATCTCAAGCTGTTTAAAAATAAGAAGCTACTTACCTAATATCACTTGAAACACCCATTTATACCTTGTGTAAACCCAGGTTCATAGTGGTGTTATCTAGTTGTTTTCTACTCTACATTCCCATGCTAATAAACATTCATTTTTATTCTTATATCTGCCTGTTCACCCTTTCACCACTTTATACTCATAACTGGGATTCTGAGTCCAAAAGACTAAACAAATTCCTGGTAGCATGCTGGTAGCATCACATTTCATAGAGGCTAACAAAAGTAACAGCTAGCAGCTAAACTATTCCTTTAGTGGGGATGCTTTGCCCCTGCCATTTTTCTGCATTACCACGAGTCCCCACATTTACCAAGAGCACATTTCTGTACAGTAACTGATTAATTTCATAGTCAAAAGGTCGATTTAATTTTGTCTGCATCTACCTTGTTTACAGAACAAAAACTGCCAAATTACATAGTGTCAAAGTTAACTATTCCCCATAATCCAGCTTAATACTGCTGTGTTTGAAATAAATGCAAAATGCATGTCTATATGGCAAAAACAAGCAGTTTTTGCCATATAGACATATTTCTGTTCATTTGATCATACAACAACATCAGATCAAGTGTTTGAAAGACTCTGCTCTCTAGGGCAATCAGGCATGTTTACTTTTTAATATATAAATGCATAAACCCCTGCCAGAATCTGTTTTCATTCACCCTGCTTTCACACTGATATAACTTTACTAACAACAATGGAGAGGTGTCTATGTTACACCAACTTATGTGAAAGCAAAATATCAGGCTCCTACAAGCAAAAAGAACTGTATATGCACAGGGCTTCCACTCCCTTGATCAATTCGATAAGAAAAATAACTCCAGACTGACATATAGCTGAGGACCTCCATTGCTTCTCAAGTACTGAGAGATCTCCAGCAGGATGCTTGATGAAAAACATATTGCATGTTCATTTATCTGCAGTGACTACTTAAAATGTCAAACATAAACATCTTTTCTATGAACATGTTCAACTTAGCAAGCCTATATCTGGTTTACATTCCTCAGTCACCACGTTGACCTTTTATTAGTTAATCCCTTATGTAACTGGTTACAAAAACAGCCACAGAAGTAAAAATCGGTACTTACTATTTCAGCAAAGTAGGAGAAAATTTAATTTATTAAGTCTACCCTGACCATGTAATACCCTTCTGATGCATCTAGCACTCCAATTCTAGCTGCCTCATGTTATTGTTTTCTGGTGACAGATAAGATAGTACAGATACACCTAATGTAATTAATATGTTGTGAGGGAGGGTGGTGGGAAAATGAGCTGAAAGTGAACTTGCACACGATACAGTACTCCAAACTGATGGATGCCATTCAGTCCAGTGAAACAGTCCAATGGCAACATGATTATCTCTTGGCTGCCCTATTGTGATTGCATGAAGATATCACCTCAGTGGGTGATATTTTAGGACTAAGTCCAGTGACTTAGGTGCCTAAAAGTCTGACACTTGCCTCTCAGTAAAATCATGAGTTCTGGATTAGGTCCGTAGTTTTCCTATGTGCATGAGGAGAATTAGGTATCTTAGAACAACAGTGTTTCTTAACCCATAGGTTGTGAGCCAGAAGTGGGTCACAAGAACATATCAAAGGGTCATGAACAAACTTTAAAAATGCTTAGGGCTGGGGGGAGAGGGAGGAGGTCGGCAGGAGACACCACATGCATGTGTACATGCGCACACATGCACATGGCATCCAGGCAGTGGTGGAGAACAGCTCCTGCAGCTCCCTGTAGGTAAGTTGAGGAAGGAGGAGGAGCATAGGCAGCACATTGTGGGGAGCATGTGCCCTGCCTCCCTGATTTCTGTGCCCACAGCAGAGACAGGGCTGCAGCCTGGCCTAACTGGGGTCAATCCAGCCACGCAGGGCCTGGGGCCCAATCACTCTGTGCAGATTGGAAATTTGGTGGTGGGGGTGGTGGCAAGAAGAGAGGGAGTGATGGGGTGGGTGGGGAAGTGCTAGAAGAGACAAACACACATTAAACCCATAGGAACAAAGGAGTTACAAAAATTAATCCAGGTAATAAGATGAGAATTCATAGTCCCTGTTTAAACTGTACTTAACACAATCCAGTGTATGAATGATTTCTTGTTCTGCAATTTCCCACTCAAACCGGTTATTAAAATCTTTCTGCCTGAGAGAAGCAGTCTGGAGGTCGGCGATGGAGTGTCTAGGGAGGCTGAAGTGTTCTGCCACAGGCTTTTGTGTTTTTCTACAGCTGATATCAGATCAGTGTTCATTCATTTTTACATGTAGGTATTGCCCTGTTTATCCAATGTAGGTAGCAAATAGGCAGCGTAAGCAGGTGATGGCAAATATGACATTGGTAGAGTTACCAGTGAATGAACCTTGGATGTTGTATACCAGGTTATTTGGTCCAGTGATGATGTGACGTGCATTGATGTAAGGACACAACACATATTTGGCATCACTCCCCACCACTAATTTCTGAACCCTTGGGAAGCTCTGTGGGCTGGACTGGACCCACAGGCCAGGGCTGATGGAAAATACATACATACCCCTTAGAGCAGAGGCTACAACAAAGCTTCTATCCATTCCCCACTTCCTCCCCAACCCCCGGTAAATGCTGTAAATTTTTAGGGTGTCATTAAGCATTACAATAAGCATATGCTAACTCTAGGAAACATTAGGCAGTGTTAAAGTTAGCTTGACCTGTGAGTAGTTGCCATTAACAGTTAATACCCTCTCTAACGTGCACAGGTCTGAATGGCTGCTAGAAGGCTAGCAAGCAGGGCTATAGCTATAAGCTCCATAACTGCATAACTTGCCAGCTCTCTAGTGGCAGTATAGGCTCTGGGATTTGATCCTCACTAGTCAGAATAGAGCCCCTGCCACACCCAGTGAGGGCCCTGGCATCTCATAGTGGACCCACCTGCCGCCTCCTTTGCTTGCCCAGAAGCTCCCCACCAACCCACTCCTCCAATCTTCCTGTTTCATTTCTTCCTACCTCATTCCTCCCTCCACTCCTACTCCCTTTCAGCCTTTCCCCCCTATTCACCTGCTGCCCAGCTGTCCCTAACTGTCAGATCAGGACTATACTGTTGTGAATGATAGTTAGTCCAACCTAGGAGCAGTGCCTCTAGGGATGCTGGAGGACTGCTTATCTCACTGGAGCAACCAGAACTTAGCAGCTAGCAAGCTGCTTTATTTTCCTGCAAAATCCTACCCTTACCTTGAGTTTGCTACTCTTCATTAACCCCAACATATGCCCATAAGATGACATTTCTTGCTTGGACACAGCTTTTTATCCTTCCAAAACAGTTCTCAGTGGAGTATGAGCTTAAAAATACTGAGATGTCTGTCAATCTGAGTGAACACCTCTTTAGAGACAGAGGTAACAGTCATAGTTAGCTATAGAGGATCACTAGAAAAGATGCTATATTTCTAGACAGAAATCAGGTCACCTGCTTTACTTAGTATTTCAAATTCAATGTGTATAATCACTATCAAATTGTAGAGTCAATTGCCTGGAGCAGTTGCTTTGCTTAGTATTTCAAAATACCCAAATAATTATACCTATAGTGTCTTAAATTAGCTACAGCTGGGCCTAAAAGAGTCAATTACCAGAAAGGCAGAGATAGAGGCAGGGTCTTTTCTGGATCAAGCCACAGTGAGCTCTCCTATCATTTCTTTTTCTCAAGCAAGTATTTTGGCATTTTATAAAGTAGCAAAGAAAAATTGCTGACCTAGATATTGTCTTTTCCTGAGATTTTCTAATTTCTTAATTTTAGATGCATTGTTTATTTCACTTAACTCTCTATATTTTTTTTGAAATTAGAATAATTAGATTAATACAGCAGTGTAGAAGTTCAAAACAATGCAGGAAAAACATCTTTGTCTCTTAGGGCCTTGTTACATGTTGCACTTTGAGCTGCTCAAATGTTGATCAGTGTTAGTGCTAGCTAGCTCAAGTTTGGCTAAAAACCTACCCACCATCTGCACAGCTGTGAATTGCTACTAGAAAGCTGGAGGGCAAGGGCCTGACTAGGAGCTACAGCTGTGAGTTGCTACTACAGGTCTGGTGAGCCAGGACAAGCTTTTCTCTTTGCTGTAGATAGGGGTGTGTAAAAGATTGGGGGGAAGAAACATGAACCTGGAGAGAGTTCATGGGATAGGGGTGGGTAATGAAATGGGAGGGAGAAAGGAAATGGGAGTAAGGGATGGGTGGGGAAATGAAGGAAGTTAGCCACTGAAGGATAAAATAAAAAAGTAAAAGAAAAATAGAATAAAAAGAAATAAATCAAAGAAGGTTTCATGTTTTAATAAACTAATGTTTGGGATTGGGGTGTGGGGGTGCTGGCTGTGCTTCCCCAGGTGGCTGGGAGGTAGGAATGGTGAGGAAAGGAGCTACTGTCCCTGCCCTGGGAAGAAAGCCCCACTCATGGGAACCAAATATGGCCCCCTACCTTGTGCCCCTTTCTTCCCCCACTAGACCCCACTCTGGGACCTGTCCATGCCCTGCAACCTAGCTAGCTGGTATGTGCTGTCCCACCTTTTTGCATAAGGTTGCACCTCTGGGTGTGGAAGGGGGAGTTGGCTTGGTGCAAGAATCTCACCCCGCCCCAACAGTAGATTTCAGGGCATGGAAAGTTAGTCCACACAAAACAGAAGGGTTGGGGAGGGGACTCTGCATTTTGGGATGCTGGAGGACTGCATCTTGGGTGGCTCATCTGTGGGAAGTGGTTACATGTTAATGGGCTATGAGCTAGCTAATACACATCAGAGAGAGACCTGCCCTCTCTGAGTGACATAGCTTTAAGCTGCCTAGAGTGTGCTTAAAACTAATTTCAGGTATTAGTGTGTGGACAATCCAGGGTTAAGAGCTCTAGGAGCTTCCTAAAATGAATGTGTAACAAGGCCCTTAGTGTTTGTATCTTTTTTGCTTGTGTATATATAACGAACATGCAAGGGAAATTAATCTGGTTTCACTAGTCCCTTACCAGGGAGAAAGAAGGTAATAGATGAAGAGATATAATAAGGAAAGCTTGTTCTCTACCCCACAATTTACTCGTAGCCTTTCCTCTGTAACTAAGCATAAATAAAACTGTTTCCTTAACTGCCATATGGCTAGGTCACAGATCTGTAATGAAATCTATGGAGTTCTTCTACCACGTTCCTTTAGACGCTTCCATTTTTTAGAAGATGTACTTCCCCTGAGATTCCTTGGGACTAAAGGTACCTATTTCAGGAAGCAGTAAAAGACAGTGAGGTGTGTATATTACTGTTAGCTCCTGATGACTTGTTTGGTTTTTTGGTTGTTTTGGGGGGGAGGTTGTTTTTGTTTTAGTCTCAAGACTAAATCAGGTTTTGCTGTGGAAAGATGATCCTCACGTGGTGAGAAAGCTGTTGAATTGCAAACAGTTCTAAACAGCACACAGAACGCTCTGTTGCAATAATTTCTACATATAAGCAATATGTCAACAGATTTGTACTTTACAAAATTGCCATTTCTAAACCACTTCTTCTTTAAGAAGCCTAAAAGGTACTTATTTTCCTCTTTATGATTGTGTTTAGTGAATTTAACATAAGACATATTATAATCACATTGGTTTTGTAATCCAGAATATTTTCACAGTAAAACTTACTATTTGTTCCTTGAAAACTGTAAAATATAAACAGCATGAAGTAGAGGCTAAGATGTCTGAAGACGTCTACCATTCAAATGCTGGGGATTTTTTTTCTTTTTTGTCAGCTGCAAATTATTCATAATTTCAGCAAAAATATTTTGGGTACAATTTAAATACTTTGTCTGCCCTATATTTTGACATGATTCGACCCTTCTGTGCATGTATGTATATGTGGAAGGATCTCAAAATACATTTATGTTAAGAGAGAAGCTGACAGTTGTAGGAATGCTAGTAAATGTGTTCTTAGGAATACAGTATGCTTCATACAACTATTTCTTTAAAGTACGGGTCAGCTCCAAGATGATAGAAAAGAAAATTAATTGCTATTTTCTGGCAGGAGACTTTACTCCATTATGTGCACTAGATATCACATCAAAGATGGATTGTTTGTATTTGGGATCTCCCAATGAATTAACAAGACATTTGGCTGTCATCCTCAGAATTTTTGGAGTATACAAAACCCTGCTTTTCAATAAACATTTACAGTTGTTGTTGTATGTACAATGCAGTGCCAAGACTAAATGAGGAAAACAGTTTAAAACTTCAAAAATATTGAAATACTATTTTACTTTTTGTTCTCATTCTCTTTTCATGTTCTTCTCTCTCAATTGCATTGTTTCTGGCTCTTAACGTGCCCAATAAGCATGTCTGGACATTGGTGTGGAAGAATAGGCTTTTAGTTCTTTACTTTTCAATATGTTGTCTGCCAAGACTAACATTTGTAGAACTAGAATCTTTGCTTAGACACTGAGTGGAGTAATCTACCTGCATAGATCTAGTTGCAGGGCCTACTATTTTGAACTAAATTCATAATGCTTTAGCTGTATCTGTGTGAAATAGTAATCTGCTGGGAAGTGAAGAGGATGGAAGTGGTCATGATCTCTTTGACTTGGATGTGTCTAATTTGACAAGCTGGTAGTGATGGACTTGATTGGGGAGCTCAGATCTGGGAAATATATATTACTTCCCCACCCATCATAACTGCAAGAAAAATGAGATCTGACCTAGAAAAAAATGATCCCATTTGCTGACTAAAGGGCATTTTTGGGAGAATCTATTGATGTGGTTAAAGGATAAACTATGCAGTGTTTGCACATGCAGCCTACATGGGTTCTATGCTACAATATGCCTCTGGCATTGTTTAGAGAAGAAGCCAATTTAGTGGTGTTCTGAGATGCTGTTTGCTCAGCTCTCTGAAGATCAATAAGTCAGGTAAATTTGGACAATCCCAATAAAACAGTCAGATCTTATAACAATTTTAATAAAGGCTTTTTTTTCCCTTGTTTACTCAATAGCTGACAAAAGTATTAGAATAATAATTAAAAAAAAAATCCAGCACCATTCCCTATATGCTGTCACTCATCTGAAATAGGATAAGACTATTCTAAAGCCATTCCTAATGAAGTCTCAAAAATAAAACATAAGTTATGTCTCATCTCATTACTTAGTATAGGGCTAGATTTACCTGTTGAACTGTATTTGCTCAGATCTAAGTGACCCCTTTCTTCAGGCTTCTCTCTTTCATAAAGAAATGAATAGCTTATGCTATTAATTCTTGCCATTTCTGAAGATAAGAGTGTGTTCAAAAAGAGGTGTATGAAAGGTGTTTATCTATTTAAAAAAAAGATTTTGTCTAAAAAAAAAAAAAAATAAGTTGGGTCTTAAACATTCTTTAAAATATATATGGTAGGAGATAATGCGGTCCCTTTAACTCAGAACTCTTGTGTTTGGGCTTATTAACACAGAGAATTGGTCCTATTTGCAAGTTATTCACTCAATACTTGAATCTCTAAGTCTTCTGTAATATGTTTGACAGATGATAATATTTCATTCCTACAAAGGTGTCACCTTTTTCTCTCTTTTGACATTATCATGGTGAATAAGATGCAATTTACTAAACTCCTTCAGTGTAAAACTGTAAGAAATTGCCTTACATTCAAGATGAGGCTAGAACTGCTCTAGTGTAGTAGAAGAACCAATCTACGCCACCCTGTGGGGATATGGAAATGTCATCATTGATAACATGGGCATCTTGTCTATAGGTTTGTTGGGTAGTGACTAACTTCTAAGAAGTGCTAAAACACTACCTTCTGGAATGGCATTGGATATCTGGAATCCAACATTATGAATACAGCAACAGACATAGGCTTTGTGATGGCCCAAACATTTTTATGGCAGCACGACACTCAGGACGCCAAATGTGTTAGCCCTTTGTTGCACTACAAGTGCCCAAATTTTGTGACAGTAACAACCTAGGCCTTAACTTGTTCTACCTTTTTGTGGCTGGCTGTTTGCTCATGGCAGGAGAGTACAAGCAGCCATGGATCTAACTTCCTAGGGTAGAAGCTTCTGGGGCTTCAGGGGCCCAACCCTGAAAGACAATGGGCCCCAAGTAGCTCACCCCAACTACAGACATGCTTCTGAATGCAGTGGTTCTCCACTGACAGGCACATAACCCGAGCTGAGGCACAGCAGTGATATACACGTGGGGGGGATCCCTCCACAGTGGATTTCCCCAGCACACACCTAAGAGTATGGAGGGGGGAACTCCTGTAGGGGTTTCCCCCCTCTGCCCTTGCAGACTGCACTCCAACCTGGGGCACAGCAGCAAAAAATGCTTCTGCCTACCCCTGCCCCTTGACATGATGTGGGTGCATCTGGAAGTGGGAGGTTTTCCCTCCCCCTTGCAGATGTGTGCCTTAGTTTGGGGTGTGGAATCCAGGGCTGTTTTCTTACACAAGGGGCAAAAGCCTGACCCTGTGGTATAACAGCTCTGGCAACATCTGTACATATCAGTGAAGCAAATCAGCTGTGCTGCAACATATTGTGGTTCAGTTGATCATGTTCCAAAGACAACATGTGTTTCTATCCACACTCCTGATTGCTAGTGCTTCCATCTGAGAATCCTTTTGGTAGGAGAACTAATCTACATGTAAATACTAAGATAACCAGAACCAAACCACATCAGGTTTTATTGAATAAAAGCAATGTGGTAAGCTCTGCCTATAACCCAAGAGAAAGTCTTTTACAAACTTGAATATGTGTTTTGCTCATTCTGCTCTGGGTAAATAAAAACACTTTTCAAAAGTAGCCCACTTACTGCACATTGCAGTAATCCAATTTTAAGATGACTGGATAAGCAACAAATGATTCCCTTCTTTTTTTTTTTTTTTTTATTGCACATTCCATCTTCTGTTCAAGTAAATGGAAATTGGACCAAGTGCTAAGTTTTGAAGACAAGGAGCACTTCACCGACACAGAAACTTATATATAATCTACTGTTATGCTCTTAGGCAGGCAATAGTCAGATGTGGCTTATAGTGTTCAAACGGAAAGCCTTTTTTGTTTAATGGACTTAAAGCTTTGGACTTTTTCAGCTTTAAAATGACCATGGGGAAATTGGGGAACAGTAGAGACAAAGGTCTCTTGGTAAGTATACTATTTTATGTTTTATTACAGTGAAAGGGAATTGGTTGCAGAAGCCAACCTTTTAAAATCTTCCCCAAACTAAAATTAATTACCAGATGTTCCAGGAAGCTCATCTTCAGCACCTCACTCAGACCCAACATCCTTGCCTTAAAGTATATGTTTTAGTTGCCCTTTGAGCACATTATGCTGTTTCTTGGACAGCTTCAAGGAGTAGTACTTAGATTGCTCTTTGCACTGTAAAATCAATTCATTCAGTGAAAAAGAACACACTTTCAGGCTACAGGAAATATGAGATCTCTATACAACATCTCTGATTCATTGTGAGGGTAAGGTTCCCTCACCATATCCAGAGAAGAGACACCTTTACAGGCATCACTTCCCATTTAGGGGTTTATCTGCCGAGGTTATCTTGGAGGTATATGGGGCACCAAATTTCCAGGGATGCCTGGAATTTCCAGTCATGGTCTTTGCTACAACAGATTCTTTACCTGTATCAAAAACAATAAGTGAACTAAGCAGTGAAAGTGGCTGGAAAGTTCTTCAGTCCTGTGTGCTATAATTTGGTTATCAGTTTGGGGATGTCTATATCATTGGCATCCAATTTATCTGGTCCACCAATTGCATGAGTGGTGTGGAGCTGGTCCCTAGGCCAGATCAGGCCCATGTAACACCCATCACCTTGCGTGCCAGATTCAGCGCACAGGGTGGTCACTCTGGGATTGTGCCACACTTGTTGCCTGTGCAAGCCTAGTTCTGGACACATGCCACAGGCAGTGCCTGCTCTGGCTGGTCTAGAACAGTGCTTCTCAACTGGTTTTTTTTTTTTTGGTACCAGAGCCCATTTGTAAACATCAGTGATCACCCTTGACCCAGTAAATTGTTTAAATACAAACCAGCCCTCCAGTGTGTGGGACAGGGACGGGTGTGTGGGGAACAAGGGGCCTTAAGCCTCTCCTTACAGGCTGGAACTATGCCAGCTTGCAAGGGAAAACCCACAGTATCCCATGTTTTCCTCCTTTGAAGGAGAATCCATTTTGAAAGTTTGATCCATTTTGAAAGTTTGTTTGCAACCCTTTTGTATATTCTTGAGACCCACACTGGGTTGTGACCCATGCATTGAGAAACACTGGTCTCGAACACATGCTGTGCGCAGCATCTGCTCTGACCTAGTTGGGTCCCAGGCTGGGTAGAAAGGCCGTGCATGCTAAAACAAGGCACCCAGTGTTGTGGCTCAACTCTGAGACCCAGGGGCAGTACTGGAGGCCTGAATCCAGCCCTTGGGCCCTATCCTTCACACCCATGGTCTGCATTATAGTCAGAGATACAGCTGCAGCTTATGTAGATGTATGACAGTTAGCTATTAGCTGTGGCACCG
>NW_005842334.1:1217453-1227908 GCF_000455745.1 Alligator sinensis | reverse complement strand
CAGCAGGGTTAACCTCCTGCTATTTAAGGGGGTGTCTTAGTGCATGCTGAACTCCATGTTGCTGTGGCAACAGTGCTATCAGTCTTAATATAGCCGATACAAAGCCAGTTTGTGTGTATATTTCCACAGGTTGCAGTCACACCTTAATTGCAGTGTAGGCCCATGCTTACTCATTTAACTAAAAAACAATGGGAAGGATAGTTTGTGTGCTACAGCTGGGATTCATTTACCCTTGACATAACTAATCTTCATGAATCGGCAACAATTTCTCTAAACTGCTCTAGAAAAAATACCTTAGACTTCCAACTTGCAGCAATTATCTCTCAATAATAGTAGCTAATGGTCAACAAGCCACTGATTGAAAAGCACTTGGCAATTTACAATTTTTTTTTTTTTTGTATAAAGGAATGTGAATTGGGTACAGATGTGTATGCATGCATTATCCTAATCATGTCTATATGCCAAGAAAGTTTATGCAAATGTAGTGAACTGAGCGCTCATGAAATATACCTTACATACCAGCCTGAAAACTGAAGACAGATTTTTATACTGCTTGAGAATAGTTCTAAAAAACATGCTCTCCAAAGCGTGGTATTCGCATTAATAATATTAGGCTGCCAATTAAATTTAACAACTTGTTAGGTCAGATTCTTATGGACATTTTGAAAAGCTCAGAGATCCATTCATTTGTTCTCGCTGTGTTTCCAATGAAATATCATGGAAATATATTTCTTCTGTTGGCCTCTCCTTCCCAGATGTTTTTGATAAACATGTGACTTGGGTTGAAAATACCTTATACCCCATGAAAAGCTCGTTTAATCAAATAACTTAATATTTGTAGTGATAAATGCAACACTTTTGCTCAAGAACTACCAATTCTCCAAAATAAAAATATTCTAAATAAATTGATTGCTTTCTGCAAACAATGTAATTTGATTGCAAGGTCAGTTTTCCCAACATACACCAGTTTCAACAGAAAAAAACATTGCCAGACTGTTAAGATCTAAAACTGAAAATGGGCAGAAAATGTAGATATCAGAATGAATTGTTTTTTTTGTCAGAGAATGCAGTTTGTTAAAAAAAATATCAGCCTGGGGTCCCTCTTCACATAGAGTCATCACTGATGTCCTTAAATCCATTTGATACTATTGACCATAATAGTATTTTGATATAATTGTTTTCTATACTAGGGTTATTTGGAAAGATGTCAGGGTAGTTTTACTTCACATCTGTCTCCTATATCTGTAATGACATTTATGATATTGTTATTTTTGTTTTGCTTGTCAGGTTAGATTCATTTGTTCTGTTGGAAGGTAAATCACAGAATTTAATTTTTATAATCTTGCTTTTCTATGGGAATATATTACCATTTAGTTGTAAAAAGACACCTAGACATTTCTATTGAGAAGGTGTGCCTGCATCACTGCTGCTTTTCCTCATCTTCTGCTTGCTATTGCGGCATGGGTACAACTTCCAGCTGGTGGGTGGGGAACTGAGCTGGTGCTAGGCAGCTTCCACCTGCGCTCTTGTGACAGTGGGGTGTGGAGGAACAGGGAGTGTAGAGAAGGGGTGCCGGAAGAAGCAGCAGCAGTGTGGGTGCAGCTTCTAGCACAGCCCTGGCCAGATCCCTTCCAGCTAGAAGCTGTGCTTGCATCCCAGCCAGGGAGTCTGGGGTTGGGAAAAGCAGTATTGGCACAGCTCCCAGCTGCCTGGGCCCAGCACAGACTCAGGCAGCTCCCCCTTCCCTCCTCCACCTTCCTGCTGACAGGTTGCCAAAGCCATCTGGCTCATGCAAGACTGAAACCAGGTTGTTCAGGCCCATGTTTTAAAAATATGAAATTATAATAAAAGATATTAAGGTTAGATATTAGATATTTCTAACTATGAGGGCAGGTGAATACTAGAGTGAATGGTCTAAAGAGGCTGGATTGGTGTCCATTTTAACAATGGACAGTCTTGGAGCAGGACAGGCAAACATTTGTCCAGATGGCTTGGGTAGGGATGATATTGCTCTGAGCAGATCTTAGACTAGATGGGCACTTCCTTCTCCAGCCTCATTTTTGTTTTCTTTTTTTTTATATATAAACTGGTCTTATACACTTGTCGAATATGGCTCACCTTCTAAATCTTTTGTGCTTCTTATTAGGGATGTTTCTTGACCATTGTACATGAATTGCTAGACTGCTTCATTTACTCAGTAAGATGGAGATGTTCATTAGTGCTTTCACCCTTGTATCAGTGTGTTGAAATGCATTATTTTTCATATCTTTTTGTCCAGAGATATTAAGAAATTGCAGGTGGGAACAATGGTGCTGCCAGTTTTTAATTGGATCCATGCTTTTGTTCCTATTGTAATTAATGAAACGTCTCCATTAGTTACCAGTCAAACTACATATACAGTTGAAGTACTTCTTGCTTACTTATAATGGCAACATTCTTTGGCCATTCTACCTTTGATTAGCTTTTCTTTGTGTCTACTTTTTTGCAATCTTATTTTAATCTGAAGTCAATGGGGAAACTGCATGAAACGCCCCTCCCTCTGCCTGCAACCTCCACCCCCCCCCCCCCCCCCCCCCCAACAACAACCAAAAATGTTACACATCTAAAATGGGGTCTAAGAGAACTTGGGGTCTGGAATTCAGAATTGTTTTTCTAAAAAAATCTTGCTGAAAACTCTTGCTTAACTGCCACCTACACCTAAAGGGAATACATTACAAAGGGGCCTTATTTCTCACTGGTTTCCTGTGTACCTACAAGTGTACTTCTGTATATACCCAAAAATGCTCCAGTGTTGGCAGGTGAGGCAGTCAGGTTCTAGAAGTTTTGCTCTACTTGCATTTCTTGAAAACGCCTAATGCATGGTGACAGGATCAGATGCCCTGAAAAGTGCTTTGGCAGATTGTATTGCTTCCTTTTAAAATGAATGTTGTCCTATTTGTCATAGCCTACTGGTTGGAGAACTTGTCCAGGATGTGTCAGACCCAGATTTTATTTCTCCCCTCATCCAAACGGAGCTCAAACCTATACTCTAACTTCCCTGAAGACTGTCTTACTTCTAGGCTACTGGCTGTTATGGATAGTAGTACTCTATACCTCCAGTTCCAGCTTTGCCACTGTGCATGAAAACATCAAGATTCAAGGGAGTAAAGTGGCATGACTCTTTCCCCTATTGATTAAGGCATTTGCATGAGGCAAGGGAGTCCAGTGGTTTGGGTCTGGATCCCAGGACTGTTTCTGTATTTTAATTTGATAACATTTAATTCAACCTAAGAAATAGCTAACTGTTTGGCATTTGCAATCTACGGATTTATATACAACTATTAAACAAGCTGGTATAATACTTATTAAACTAAAGTTTCAACAGCAATTTGAGATCTTTGGAAGAAGGTGCTCTAGCAAGTGGAAAACATAGAAAAATGATCTTGACAACTTCAAAAAAAGAGAGAAACTGAAGCCTAATATACTGTCTGTCTAATTTGTGAATTCTTGCAAGCTATATATCAAATCAAATAACCCTGTGGTCAGTGAATACCAGTGACTGGAAAGTGTAAGTCTAATGTTGAGACCAATAAAAATATTTAGAAATGCTTTGTATATGGAAGAAACTACATGCTTATCTTTGAGTTTGCCTCCCTGTCACATCTAGTAATAATCTCAAATGCAGTTCAATGTAGCCAAATAAGCAAATCTAAATACTTTCATACAGCACAGCAGAAGATGGGCATAATGATCAAAATAGACTGTAAATAAACAGTATACCCAGCTGTGAAAAACACCTTCTTATAGTTTGCAGAACTACATGCACAATAAACATTTTACTTCACAATTCAAGGAAATTCAGGGTTGAGAGTCAGTCTACACACTTAGTCTTCTGCATATGTATAACAGAATGCCTTTTGACACCACTGGAAAACTGACCGTGTAACTTGAAAAACTCTTGTTTCTTAACACTGAAAGCAGTAGGGAGGAGGATAACAGTAGGTTCATTTCTCCCTACTCTCCAGGTTCTCACTGACAGCTAACACATTAGCAACTGAATGTAGTTGATATACCTCTGGAACAACAAAAGCAAATAAGACCATATACAATGACTTTGGGTTTGTCTAGAATCCTGCATCTGTGCATGGGCCTGGATTCCATTTATCCTTGATTTAGACTCATAGAAAGTTAGGGTTGGAAGGGACCTCAGGAGATCATCTAGTCCAGTGGTCACCAACTGGTTAATCTTGATCAACCAGTCAATCTCAAAGCCTCTTGGAGTTGATCTGAGGCTTGCGGGGGCGGAGGGCTTAGCAAATCTCTTCAAGAGAAATATAGAGGACATAAAGGCATCAGGTTTTATATCAGTACAGAACAGAAGACAACCAGACTGTCCTTTATGATGGCCACCTTACTTCTGTGTCCCCTGCTCCACCCTGGCTCAATATGCTGACATCCTAGGCACATGTGCAGATGCACATCCAGCAGGAATAAAATCTGGAGTGATGAGATCCAGAATTTATGGCTGCACATTAATAGGCATGTCTCCCCTCCCCATACTTTTAAGCATTGTTATGCTGGAGAAGCTTTTAATTGTAGGCTAGACCTTAAACTGTTATTGTTCAGGTCAATATTTTTAACTGTTTCACATTCTGGTTTATTGAGGACAAATGGATTTTGAATTTGGGGTAGGCAAAGACAGGACCTGTATCAATATTAAGCTACAGAAAAAGACTTTTCAGAGGTAAAAATGGGAGTTAGGTGCCCTTCTTGCTATGGAGACTGGGTACCTCACTGCTGGGAGTCACTGGGCTTGCCAGGTCCCAGGCATGTCACTGTTTGGCTTAATTCCTGGTGTGCTGTGTGCATTACCGTTAAGCTTCAGGAAACAACACAGTGCCTGTAGCTAGAGAGCCTTTAATCACTGTCAGCTGGCTGATCAGACCAGCTGATAGAGGGGAAATGCACAAGGGTTTACATATCTGAAGTGTATTAGAACAGGTGCATTTTATACCTTTGTTATATATTGAAAGATTGTGGAAACCAGTCAGATTCTAATGGTGGCATAAGAAAACTAAACATGATTTATCACAGACTCATGCAGGGTATCTGTTGCAGGGCACTAAGATGTGCCTGTTCCTTTAAGGGCAGAAACAGCCTAGCCAGGGAGTCCAGCAGGCTAAGCAGAGCTCCACAGCTGCACATTGCCTCAGCAACAAGCTAATGACATAATTAGCTGGCACCTGCAAGCAGTCAGTTGACTGTAAGGAGGCAGGGCTCTGAGCTCAGGGCTGGGGCTGGCAGAGGGGACTGTCTCTGGGGGCTGTTAGGGGGAAGGAGCCTCTGCCCAAGAGAGTTACCTAGAGGTGTTTGGTTGCCTGCATTGCTGCCTACAGGAGCAGTAAGGCTCTAGGAGCTTGCAAGGTGCCCAGGGCTAGGGGACTGTCCTAGGGATAGAAGTTTGCCGCCTTAAAGTGGCAAAGTGCACGGTCTTCATTGTTGTTGTTAGGTTATAGTCCAGGAGCTTATGATTGTGTTGTTTGTACTGGAGGGTTGGGATGGGGCTGTGAGGGGAGGTACGGAGGCCCCACATGATTCACTTGAGCCCTGTTAGAGGCAGGATTAGGGCTCGGGCAGTTAGAGCATGTAGTGAACAGAGAGGGAGCAAAGTACCAAGCCAGAGAGGGGCCAGGGGTCTGGCACCAGAGGGGCACAGCTACTTGAGGGGCTAGGGGTGCAGCTAGACAGGGATCAGAGGGGCACAGTCAGACAGGAGCCCAGACAGTGGCTGGGGTCCAGTGACTCGGAGAGACTGATTGGAGCTAGTGCCTGAAAGCCAGGTCCGACACAGTGGGCCCAAGCTAGAAGGCCTAGCTAGATGAAAGAGGTGGGGGCTGAGGAGACCAAGGCCCCAGCAGAGGGAACAACATTCTCGTAACACCTGTGCGGCATGGCATGTGGTATAGGGGAGGTTTTGGCGCCAAGCAATTAGCCCATAAGGCTGAAGGTGCTTGGTGTGGCACAGTATTGAAATGAGGTCTGGCAGAGGGAAAAGGACCAGTGAGCTGTGGTAGGGTTCAGTGGACTGGGGCCATGCAAAAGCCCATGGACAGTCTCCCAATTTTTATTTCACCAAGATGTGGCAGATAAGACGAGATGGTGCCCTAGGGGTGTAGCTGGTTCACTCAGCTGCCAGGGGCATCACGGTCCTCCCTGGGGACCCTGACCCATGACAGTGCCCTATCTTACTATTTTAACATATGCACTAACTCATTATCCTTTCATTGTTAAACCTCCTTCTATTCTTGGAAAATGTCATTTGACTTCCAGGTATAATCTTCAAGGGCCTTAACTCCCTGCTCATTATATTTTTGGAAACAGAGTCTTGTCATCTTCCAGGAAGGGAGATGGAAGGAGGCATCTTGTTTGAAAGCTCAGACCTAGTTAAACTGCAGAGAATCAAAGCGGAGGAAGGGAGAGGGAGGCCTGCTAGAAGTTGAGGCTTGTTGAGCCAAAAGTTAAGGCATTAGCAAGATAATGTCAGGAGCACAGGTCCTCTACTTGCATTTTTTGCATTAGAAAAATCTCCCATTTTCTAGCAGTCATAAGACTGTTTTGCTTACGAAGTAGGGCTTGCCTCCTAAAACAGACGCTTTATTGGGAAGGAGCTCTTGAAATTGATCCTTCTTTAAAAAAAAATCATTGTTTCATCACAAACTACTAGAAATTTTCTCGGCTTACCTGCTATTTTGGAGTGTACTGAGAACCTTACTCAGAGTTGTGAGTTTGAGCGTAAGTGCATAACTAATGTACTTTCACCAGCTGAGCCCAATGGGCCACCAAGGTCAACTGGACCTTTGATATTTATGACTGCTTGGATATATGACATAAAAAAAAAAAAAAAAAAAAGTGCTTTACTTTAAGATCGGCACACCTCCATACTAAGAGTATCCCGTGCCCAGAAGAAGCATCATGTTGACTTGACCTGACTCGCCTAATATCTGTATAGATTGGGTGCTTTGGTGGGACATATTGTCACTTATCTAACAGCTGATGCCTCTTCCAGTCAAGTGCTTGGTTTATTATTATTTTTTCCACATATGTCAGCAGCTTATATATACCATATTTACTGGAATCCAAGGTGACTTCCAATTTAAGAAGACCCTCTCCCTAGTACTTCAATTATATTGGAGAGTTGTCTTAAACTAATTGTGGGGGGATGGGCAGCTGACCCCCATACTCCTTGCCCCCCTAACACCAGTCCCCCTAGCCACTTGCCTCCCCCTGGTGCCCATGTCTCCAGCCACTTACCCACTCCTCTGCCCCACCCCACAGTCTCCTTGGTCTCACCCAGTCTTTCCACACTCCCTGCCATACAGTCTTCCCCACATCTCTGTTTGGTCCCCTTTGGGCCAGAACCACAGCAGCCACCTGCCCTAGGCTGTTGCTAGAAACCAAAACAAGGGTATTTTTCCCCCAGATTGAAAGGGGGAAAAAATCTCATCTTGGACTTGAGTAAGCATGGTATATATGTTCTAGTTTGCCATAACAATCCTTGGAATGATTTATATTGTTCTACTATTTCACTGAAAAATGTAACAGTGTAGGTGTGTTTGTGTGGGGCAGGGGTGGAATTGTGTGATAGATGTCTTCAAAATGAAAATGAAGTTGATAGGGAGCAAAATGGGAACCTCTTATTCACATTAGTACTGTAATCAGTTGTGTGGTCCCTGTAAAAGCAACAGCACTACTTATATTAAATAGCTGCTCATAACTCTAAAGTTCACAATTTGGCATTGAATAATAAAGCAGCTAATAAAGCCCCTCTGCCCTCAATTTGGCTATTAGACAAAATCTTTGTGTATAATTCACTGTTACTGTTTTCAATATTTTGAGGAAGCCCATATTAAAGAGATCTTTTTTTATTATATGGGTCCTTCATCATGTGTT
Source organism: Alligator sinensis (assembly GCF_000455745.1). NCBI lineage: Eukaryota > Metazoa > Chordata > Crocodylia > Alligatoridae > Alligator > Alligator sinensis. The sequence goes on along the minus strand of NW_005842334.1, from coordinate 1,219,979 downwards.
AATTTGAATTGTATGAAGTGGTCCTACAGGGATACATTAATTTAAATTTGTATTCAGATCTCTTATTTGTTAATAAATGTTTGTAAAATGCTTTGAGATCCTTGGATAAAAGTGCTATGAAAGTGAAAAATGCATTGTTGCAGGAAAGGAAATGGGTTTGGAATGTAAACTCTGAGCTACTGAGCTGAGGGATCATGACAAGAAGTTTCCAGCTAAACCAAGTCCTGCTTACAAGTCCTACACTACAGTTTGCCATTGTGCCAATGTTCTTACAGCAGCTCCCTTTTCCTGTTGGTAAATCTAACAGAATCTACAAGAGTAAAGAGACGTCTAGGAACTGTAGGAATATACTTTCATACTTATTGCCCATATATCCAAATTGGACAGAGTCCAATGGAGGGCAATGAAAATAGTTAGGGGGCTGGGGCACATGACTTATGATGAGCAGGAAATGGGCCTATTTAGTCTGCAGAAAAGAAGACTGAGGGGGGATTTGATAGCAGACTTAAGCTACCTGCAGGGTGTTATAAAGAGCTAGACTGTTCTCAGTAGTGGCAGATGACAGAACAAGGAGCAATGGTCTCAAGTTGCAGCAAGGAAAGTTTAGGTTGGATATCAGGAAAATCTTTCTCACTAGGAGGGTGACGAAGCACTGAAATGGGTTACTTAGATTGGTGGTGCAATCTCCATCCTTGGAGGCTTTTAAGGCCCAGCTTAACAAAGCTCTGGCTGGAATGATCTAGTTGGTGATGGTCTTGCTTTGAGGAAGGGGTTGGACTAGATGAGCTCCTGAGGTCCCTTCCAACCCTAATTTTCTATAATTCTATGATTCAAATTAAAACAAAATAAAACAAAACAAAAAAAAACCCCCACAACAGTAACAACAGAGTATTTGATAGTAATAAAAGTATTTGATAATTACTAGACAATAGGAATATTCTTAGTACTGATTTAGTTTGGACTTCATGCACTAATGCAGGAATAACAACATTGGGAAACAGCTTGTCGTATGCTCAATTAATAGAGAATGTCTGACAAAGTGTTTAAGCTTGACTCCTTTGCACAAATCATGCAATGAACACCTCTTACTCAGACAGTATCATTGAAATAAAGAGAACTATTCAACAGTCATATCTTGGAGTCCAGAATTAATCCTCTTCGTAGATAATCTAGTTTGTTCTTTACTTGTTTCCCTTCTCAATCTATGCATTTTAGAGGAAGGTGATCAGATGAAAAGAGGAGTTCACTGAAATGTCTTATTAGCTTTTCAGTGGAGTTTAAAGATTTTGCTTGAATTCACACATCATCAGGAATTTTTAAATATGCCACTGAAGCTATTTTACTATTAACTTACATAATTATGTTGACATAATTTCAAGGTAATACTCAAGGACCTTAGGAATAAAGCAAGAGATTCCTTAAAATTGCCTTTGGTTACTTAGAATAACCTCTGAATCCCTTGTTGAATACATCACTCTGAGGTCAGTTACATAATAATCATAGTTTGTGGAGGTGTCAAGTCTGATGACTGATCACTGCACAGCCACTGGCGGGAATATTTGAACGCTCGTGGCGCACGGGCCAAGTCCCGGAGGACTGGAAAAGGGCCAACGTGGTCCCCATTTTCAAGAAGGGGAGGAAGGAGGACCCGGGCAACTATAGGCTAGTCAGTCTCACCTCCATCCTTGGCAAAGTCTCTGAAAAAATTATCAAGGCTCACATTTGCGAGAGCCCAGCAGGACAAATTATGCTGAGGGGAAACCAGCACGGGTTCGTAGCAGACAGATCATGCCTGACTAATCTGGTCTCTTTTTATGACCAGGTTATGAAACGCCTGGACACAGGAGTAGGGGTGGATGTCATTTACTTAGACTTCAGGAAGGTCTTCGATACGGTATCCCACCCCATACTGGTGAACAAGTTAAGAGGCTGTGACTTGGATGACTACACAGTCCAGTGGGTGGCGAATTGGCTAGAGGGTCGCACCCAGAGAGTTGTGGTGGATGGGTCGGTATCGACCTGGAAGGGTGTGGGCAGTGGGGTCCCGCAGGGCTCGGTCCTTGGACCGATACTCTTTAATGTCTTCATCAGCGACTTGGACAAGGGAGTGAAGTGTACTCTGTCCAAGTTTGTGGATGACACAAAACTGTGGGGAGAAGTGGACATGCCGGCGGGCAGGGAACAGCTGCAAGCAGACCTGGATAGGTTGGACATATGGGCAGAAAACAACAGAATGCAATTCAACAAGGAGAACTGCAAAGTGCTGCACCTAGGGAGGAAAAATGTCCAGCACACCTACAGCCTAGGGAATGACCTGCTGGGTGGCACGGAAGTGGAAAGGGATCTTGGAGTCCTAGTGGACTCCAAGATGAACATGAATCAGCAGTAGGCATCTGACGAAGCCATCAGAAAAGCCAATGGCACTTTATCGTGCATCAGCAGATGCATGACAAATAGATCCAAGGAGGTGATACTTCCCCTCTATCGGGCACTGGTCAGACCGCAGTTGGAATACTGCATGCAATT
>NW_005842334.1:1213171-1217147 GCF_000455745.1 Alligator sinensis | reverse complement strand
ACTCTTTCCTGCCTATGCAGGGGGTCGGACTCGATGATCTATTGAGGTCCCTTCCGACCCTAACATCTATGAATCTATGACTGTGTCATCTGGAAAGAGCAAATTAGTGACCACTGCTGGCAAGACTTTGATAACTGGGGATTGCAATTGATGATCCCTGAGGGTCCTTTAATCCTTGTACTTCTATGACTGGAAAAAAACACTTTTTCATCATAGCAAGTTTTATGTAGTGAAGGTTTCAGAGTAAAAATTGTTAAAGTTTAGGCACAGTATAAAAAAGTCCATATTGCTGTTGATTGGTATTCAGATAACAAGTGTCCCTCTCATCCATTTTTAGTGCAAACTAAAAGAACAGTATGTGCTGGTTTAATAATAAATAACTTTTGAATAGGCTCCTTAGTGGTAATGCCTACCTTTTAGGACTTACAGGACCTATTAAATTGTGCACTGATGAATTGATATGTACTGAAGGCCCACATAATTCCTACTGAAATCAATGGGAGTCCAGCATGAATAGAGAATACAAGATGTGGCCCTGTATTTGTAAAAAGCACTCAATAAAAGTCATGCAATGTACAGAACAAGCACTAGAAGTTAATTTTGCTACTGTCCAGATTTTTTCTCCTCTGCGGGGGGGTGCGGGAAACGTATCTTGTCTGTTAATGCACGTTAATGGTTTGGTTTGTTTTCCCATTTTGTGCTGTAATGTCAGAATAATGCTCTCTATCTACTCCAGAGAATTAAAGCTTTAAGAGTCTGCTGATTGGGTCATTTGCTATGGAACTCTTGCTCTCTATTAGCCTCATACACCGCCCAGGGATAACTTTGCATCTCATGCTGAAGTTTATCCAATTTGTCAGTATGCATGCACTTAAGTGACGCCATACACATGCACATAATTGGAAAGAGTAGAGAGGAGTGGAAAGAATCCAGTAGAGAGTGTAAAAACTGACTAGAGGCCTGAGAAGCTGAAAGAACTAGGGTTAATTAATCTTGAGAGCAGATGACTGAAGGGGGATTTGATAACAGTCTTCTTCAAATATTGGAAGGACTATTATAGAGGATAGAGGTAGCCTTTTCTCTGTGGCTGTGGGAGACAGGACTAGGAACAATGGCCTCAAGCTGGAGCAAAGGAAATGTTTTGGTTGGAGATTAGGAAGAACTTTCTGACTCTGAGGGTGGTTAAGAATTGGAACAGCCTACCTAGAAAAGTTGTGAAATCTCCATCCGTGGAAATCTTCAACAGCAGGTTAGACAGATGCTTGTTAGGGGTGTGCGAAACAGGCTGTATTCGATTCACTGTCCCAATTTGGATATGGCCAACTTTGAATCTGAAGATTCAATGCCAATTTGGAAAATCGGTAATTTAGCCATAGACACAGCCTTAAATGTTTTTTCTACACACCATGTGGTACCAGGCACGCCTCATGAACGCTGTGATGCTGGGGCAAATGGAACATACTGTGGGGGGGAGAGGGGTCGGTGTTCTCGGCGGTGAACCCAGAAATGGACCAGATGTACTTCTGATCCACTTCCAGGTCTGCCATAGAGTGTGCAGGTCGTCCCCCCTGCCCCCCCCACTCCAGCTCAACTATGGGCCATGGGGGGACCCTGAGTGCACCCCCCAGACCCAGAAGGCACCAGTTACTGAGCTGGGAGACCCCTACGCACTCCCTGGTAGACCCAGAGGTGGACCAAAAGTGTTTCTGGTCCACTTTCAGGTCTGCTGCTGAGTGTCCTGGAGACCCCCATGCTACTGTTGCATGGTCCATCTGCCCCAGCATCTTGGCACTTACGAGCTGCCTGGTACCTTGAGGTATGTAGAAAAAACATTTAAAACTCTGTCTATGTCCAACTCATCGAATCTCTCTGAATCGATTTGGAGGGTTCCAATTCAATTTGGAGGGAGTAAAGGGTCTCCTGATTTGATTTGAATTTGGCCACAGAATTAGGCCAAATTTCTGCCGAATCGGATCAGTGACCGAAACTTTGCACAGCCCTAGCGCTTGGGTGGGGTGGTTTAATCAGGGATGATTCTGTCATGGACTAGATGACCCTGTGACGTCCCTTCCAGGCTTACTTCTCTATGGATTATATGATATCAGACACAAATGTAAATAAAAACAAACCAAGTCCCTATCAAGAATTCCTATTAGTAATATACATCTTAATTTAGGATATTATGTTTTTAGGTTGTTTTCCATTGCAATTGACCTGGGGAAAACTGCAATCTCAAGGCATTCTTTCATACTGAGAGTTAATGTATATCCTCCCCCTACCACTTATTTTTATTTATTTAAATGTACCAGGGTTTATGATGAACTGTATCATGGTTTACAACATTGGCAGCAATTCCTGTGCTCCCCAGTAGGGGTAGCACTCTTATTTGTTTGACTACAGCTGGCATAGGAAGGCAGTATCTGCTTTAAAAAACAAAACAAGTATACATTTAAAAGAAAAACTGGCAATCCATAGCACTGGTACACAAGTAAGTTAATAAACCAGTGCTATATTTCAAGCTTTGTTAGGTAGGAAGGAAGAATGTAATCTACAAAATGGAAAGGGGCATATTTGAAAGGCAAATACCTTTTGGAAACTTGAAGAAAAAAAAAAAGTCTAATCCACTGATAATTTAGAAACATTAGAAATGTATTTGCCAGGGCAATTATATATATCTTCTGTGTGCGTATTTATTGAAATAATAGTAATATCTTACTCTTGATGAAAACAATAATAATTGAAGGTTGTCTCATTTCACATGCCTATGTACATTCTGTACATCACTAACTGGTATGGGAATTCTCCATAGGGGATCGTATTTTAATGGCGGTAAGAGCCGAGTTCTCTCTTCAAGCCATTATTATGTGCTTTTTGGAAGGCAGAGTAATTGAGAACTACAAGTACCCCAACCAAACAAGGTGTTTTTTTTTTTTCATATAACATGTCAAGTATCACTTTCACTAAGATTAGTGGCATTTTACCATTGAGCTCAACTGGAAATGTAGAAGTCCTGTAGTTAGATCTATTGTGGGATCAACAGGCCACTGTCAAACCTTAACGTTTCTAGTTTACTGTGGTAAAACCTCAGTCAGGCTTTATCATTAAAAAGGAGTAGGATTTTAGAATGATCAAGGGGAAACAATGAAATAGATCAGTGGCACTCAACCTGGTGTGCATGGGCTGGATTCAGCCCCCCAAAATGACTGGATTCAGACTGCAGCATGGCAGATCAGTGGAATCAGGAGTTTGGCCCAATGCATTTCCTTCCTTGTGCTGCCAGTGTTCCCTACTTTCTCCTTCTCCACTACCCACAGCAGACGCTGCTTACCCTCTCCGTCCCTTTCTTCCTTCCTATCTTTCCTAGGCAGGAGGTACTCTACTGGAGGTAGGCTTTCTCCCCTTTCCTCTTCCCTATGGCAGGCACTGTTTAAAAAGGAAAACTCTCTTCTTCTTTCCCTCCCCTCCCTTTAACGGCGGTCAACTCCTTCCCCAACTGGATCCCATGGTGTAGCCTTATTACGAACACCCAACCTGCTGCTTTAAAAGTTGATCGCCACTGAAGTAGATCATGACTGAAGAGAGGGAGAAAAAAAGAATTATGTAAACTCTAAGGCAACATTTCATGTATTCAGAAAGCCAAACTTGCCACTTTTTTCCTAGACTTCTTTTTTTTTTTTCATTTTTTAAAGATGAGTGGGGAGAGAGGTCTTTTGATAACATATAAGTAAATTACTATTCTACATTTTGATTCTGAACTTGGTGCATGGTAGGAGAAGATATTGGCAATTCTCTTAGGTGCGGATAGTTGGGTGTCAGTTTATTTTCTCTTTTTCTTTCTAGTCAATTTTATCTACTATGTTTTTGAAGAAAATATCAAAACTATGGACAAAGTAGAGTAAGATGAAATCTGTCATCAAAATATCTCCTTCCAAGAAAATGGTTTTCTGACTGTAACAACCTGGAGGTTGGAATAAGT
>NW_005842334.1:1207812-1213140 GCF_000455745.1 Alligator sinensis | reverse complement strand
GAGTTGTGGGGGGGGGGGGTGGGGTGTGATATGGAGAGCAATGTCACACATCTCTAATTTTATGACATGTCACAAGGAAATATGGGAAGATAGTGATATGTAGGGTTCCTGGTTATCTCTGATGTAAAAGAAATCCCCAATTTTTGGATTTAAAAAGTAACCTGAAATCCATTTTTTCTGTGATTTTTCTTTTTTTTTTTTTTTCAAATGAAACACCAATGATATATAGATATACATATAGTCATATTTCATTTTGATCACAAAAAATGAGGATTTGGGATTTTTTTATATCCAAAAATTGGGGATTTTTTTTTTTTTTATTGGAGAAAACCAGGAACCCTGGTGATAATGAGAGGTCTGCATAAAAGCAAAGAATTAATCGAGCTACTTTTACACCGAATCTAGTGTACTTTAAAATAAAGCCCCAAGTTGTAGTAGTCAATATTCATGGACAGAGGTCTATGCAATAAACACTGACCAAATCTTGGCTTAAAAAACAACAACAAAAAAGGTTTTCTGGTCTTTGGCAAAGAATAGGTGACCAAACCTGAAAAAAGTTCAGCTAGTTTTTGGTTTTACAAAACTGGAAATGCTTAAAAAAAACAAATTTGGAAATATAAAAAACTTTGAAAACTGAACTCTTCACAGTACATTTTTTAAAACTGTTTTTTTTTTTCTCTTCAAAAGCTTCCACAGAGGGCAGGAAGGTAACCAGTGCAGATGTTTATGGATATTCCTACACTGCAGTCTTCAGCGCTATATAGCTTGTATATCCCATTATATAGAAAACTTGCCATTCTTGTTGCACTCCAGTCTTTCCTGCACAAAATCAATCATGAGATTATCAAGCAAGGCTGGAATTCTTACTGTCTCACCAATGTTCTAAAGATTATCGTGGATACAGATATAGTAAACAACAGTTGAAAGTACAGATCATTTCATTAAAAGCAGGCTGTGCTGTTTTCAGTTTACAGTGTGATAACAGATTTATAAGAGAAGCTGCCTGTCTGTTTACAGGGAGTTTTTGTTCAGTCTTATAATAGGAAAGATAAAGTAAAAAGCTACAAAAATAAGGGAAGTCTCTTTATTTCTCACTTCCGTCAGTAAGTGACGGAATACTCACCACACAATAGTCATCAAAAAAGAAAATGTACTATCTGAATTCTGAGACATGAAACCCAGGTGACTATCAGTGAATTCTTATTTTCCAATTTATTGCATTTAGTTGATACAAAATATTTCAGGAGGTAGGTGGCACATAGGATTAACAATTAACTCTTCTGCGGAGTGCCCCAAGGCACTGATCCAGAAAGGTTATTAACCACATTAGTAATTCTGTGCCACTTATATGACAATCAGTGTTTGTTGACTTGCATAAATAGTTACGTGCGTGTTTAATAATTATGAACTGGGACCCAAGTACTTGAATTCTTGACTTTATTCACACAGGAAAATGAGCTGGGTATTTACCTCCTAGTGTCCTTTTCTGCCTACTGAAAATCAGTCTCATAAGGCTATGTCAGTCCTGCAATGACTGGAAACACTGGTGGGAGTTGTGTACACAAAGGATTAGAATACCAGGGTGGACAAAACAACATCCATTGGTAGCTTTTGTTGCATTCACTGGTATGATGCTGTTCACAAACTCCCAGCTGGGATAACTGGGATAACATAGTGCTCCATGTCAGCCTGGTACTGAGGTAACCAATTAATGGTCAGGCTTTACCTACAACCATAGTAGTTGACATTTTTGTACCGTCCTTGTGTGCCACTGGTCTCTGCTCTCTAGCGGTAAACCTACTTAATTTGTACCCCAGGGCACCAGAGTAGAGACGGGCAGGCTAGAGTTACCAGCTCTGAGAATTGAGCAGGGGCAGACAACTGCTGCAAGAGGAGGTGTCACCATCAAGAGCCAGCTTAACCCTTTCCTAGCTCCACAACTAACACAGTTTTATAGGGCAGGTGAGGATTCAAAGCTCTGAATAGTAGTAGTAGCTGCAAGGCCAGGGAGGAGTTAACCTGGCTTTTGGTGGTGACTTCTGACACCACCTCTTACATCAGAATCCTACCCCTACTTGATACATCAGAATCCTACCCCTCCCTGCCTCCATTCTAGCACTTTCCTTTAATGAACATCTGGGCTAGGGACAGACATTACATACAAACTGGTTTAAGTGATCAGAAACCGGTTTAAACCTGTAACAGAACAGATGTTCAGTGCACATAAACCAGTTTGAAAATGGCTGAAACTGGTTGGCGATAAACCTGGTTGAATGTAGTATCAGACATAACTGATTTGGGTCAAACTGGTTTATGCAATGTCTGTTCCAGACCCCTTCCTGGTTTAACTTAAACCAGACTTCCCCAGCATCCCGGCATGCTCTTTGGGCTGGGTTCTCTGCTTCACAGTGGAGCTGGCCCCTTCCCTCTGCTCCCTGGCTGAAGTTCCAACAGAGACTGCAAGTGTCTTCCTGGCTTACCCCTGCTCCCCTCCCCACTCCCTGCTAAGCAGGGATTCCCCTCTTCTCCCTGTCTCTCACAGACACCTCTCAGCTAGTAGACCACATGCTGGCTACAGTCCAGCCTTTGCTGTGGGAGACTAAACAAAGGCAGACATGGCAGTGTCTGCTTAGGGCTGTTTGGAGCTAATCATGGTAGCTGGTAACGTCCCTTGGTTCCTTCTTTGGAAAAAGTTGTTTAAAAGTTTGAAGTAATGGAGAGAAGCTTTTGCTTTCTTAATTGGCTGATAATCACTGAGCTAAGGTTGATAAACTGTTATCAACTGCCTGCTGGGCTGGTCAGGAAAGGAGAACCCCTCCCTAATTGGAGTGTCCTGCCAGGGCCTGGCCATGCCCCCCTCAGCTCAGCATTGTAGAAGGGAATGGAGGGCCGTTTATCTCCTCCTGACTTCTAGCCTGAGCCACTGCAGGCATATGCCAGCATTTCTGGGATATCTGTGTGGTTACAAACCAGTTTAGCCTAGCCAGATTAGACTAACCTGCAAAGATTGAATCAATTCAGGCTCAGGCTTTTTGAATGGTCTGTCCCTAGCCCTGGGATTTGCATGCCACACAGCTTTCTGTGCTACTTGTAGCACATGTGCTATGGGTTGGCTACTCCTGGCCTACAGAATGGTAAAAAGGAAGATCTGGGCAGTCAGAAAGGAGTTCTGTGACTGAAAAGAGCTCCAGATTGAAAACCATGAAAGAGAAAAAGCTAGAAATTAATGTACATTGCAGCCAAGAATGCAGAGGTTGAAAGGTGAGCCCAAGTGAAACACTAATAGTAAGTCCAAGAGACAGGGAAGTCAGGAGTAAACTAGAGCCTGTTGGATTGAAAGGTGTTTGGAGTGGTAAAGCCTGGACAGGGAAAATATTATTGTCAGACAGCAGTTCTATTGCACTTGTCTGCCCAACAGTAACTGGAACAAGCACAGGATTTGCATCTAGGAATCTCCCTACCTCTGGCTTTCAGGCTGTAAGTTTTCAACCTCTCTGGATGACTGGTGCCACCTTAATCAGGAGGGTCACATGCCCTCTGCCTCCCCCCAACAACCAGTCAGCAACTGGAGAGGAGGGTCCTGCTGCAGCCAATCGTGCTGACTGGGAAGCGGCCGCGGCACTTCATCCGGTGCTCCCACTCCCTGGCCAGCGCTTGCGGTGAGGGGCACCAGCGCTCCTGCCTCTCCCCCCCCTGCTCCCCCCCCCTGCCCATTGCCTAAGCGGGGAGTGTGGCCTATCGGGGAGTGTACTGGCGTTCTCGGGGCATGCGCGTGCACCCCTTTGCATCGCCACTGACCTCTCTCTCATACTATTAAGCATATAGTATAATTCAGTGCTTAGGTGCTAGTACTACAAATTCCTTACTTCTGTGAGCATCCAAATTTCTGATAATTTTATTTTTAAATGAGTAAAAGTAGCTTTGGTACTTAATTGAAAGAAACCAAGCCTCTCATGTCCCTGTCTTCCCACAGTTCCCTGAGACACAAAATTAGATGCGTCTATATACACTCGTATGCAGGTCGTAAATAGAGTAAAGAATGAAGCAGGAGTGCCTCTCTGCCAAACAGTGGCAGGAATATAATCCTAGAAAAAACTGTTCCAAACAGGAGATTTTACCACATCTCCAACTGTCCTATGAAATATGAACTTTCATTTCTACCTAAGAGAACTTTTACAATCTTTTTTCCTATGCCTGAAGAAGGATGCTTGTGCCCAAAAGCTTGCAAATAAAGATTTTTGCAAAAATCTAGTTGGTCTAATAAAAGATATCACCTCTACCATGAGTTCTGATTCCAGGATTCCCAAGAGGAAGTACTAGTGATGCAGGCTGGTACTTCCAGCCAGCTGTCTTTATCCTGGAATGGAGATGGTCACAAACAGCATTTGAGCAATCCCTTCATTCAGAAATCCTAGCCCTATGTACCTCATTGCATGGAAGCAGCAAGGCAGAAAAAAACAACCCTTGGGCTCATATTGCATGCTTTGCATAGAAACTTGCATACCTGAAACTACCAGAGTGTCTTCCAGAGGCTAACTGAACAAATGGTTACCCTAGGATGGACTCAACTAGGGGAGCAGGCAAACTAGCACACTAGTGAGGAGTTACTACGTCTTTCTGAGAAGCATCTTTCTCAAACACTGTCAGCAGAATGCTATGCATCATGTGTCCAGGCCACTTTTACTACAGAGTGGAGTCCCATTTACTCAAGAGCATGTCCATATTCTATCTTAATTGTAAATGGAATATTTTTGGATTCAAGTGATTTCTAAATTGTAAGAGTTGCTTAGTTGGTCTGACCATAAACGTAAAACACACACAGGAACAAAACCTACTTTCTAATACCTAGAGCTGGTAGCAAAAGAAGATACTGTATTGTGAGACTGACTAGAGGATTGATGCTAATAAATGCTTTCTGTCATCAGCTGTGTATTAGTGAGTTTGATAGATCCGGTTCCTATCGTCACTTCAATTAAGATGGCATCTTTGGTCAAGATTCCTTTCAAATTAATGAAATGGGGAGAGATGCAAAGCATGGAAAGGTGCCCGCTCAATTCTTCCTACTCTGAGGCTTGTGATTTTTATAGAACGTGCATGTTTTGAAGTATGGTTGCATAGGGTAGAAAATTTGCCAACTGCTTTTGGCGTAAGTCTAAACAGAGAAAGTAAGGCAGGGTAGCACCTTACCTATTTGAAGATGCATGAGCTTTTGTAGGCTCACAGCCTACTTTGTCATTTGAAATAGTCTGCATGAAATAGTCTCTGAATAAACTGGTTGTTGCAGAGCACTTAGGTGCCCTGCTCCTAAAGAGGGGAAACTGCTAGGGA
>NW_005842334.1:1204030-1207781 GCF_000455745.1 Alligator sinensis | reverse complement strand
TAGCAGGGAATAAGGAGCCCTGCTGTTGGTTGCCAGGGCAATGGGAGCTAACAAGCAATCACACCTGCCAGCGGTCAGCTGATTGAAAGGGACAGGGCCTGGCTCCCTTATAAACCTTAGGAGATGGAGCCGGAGGGAGTTCACTGCCAGCAGCCAAGGAGGAAGGAGCTCTCTGCCTTGGAAGAGAGGGAAAGCCTGACTGAAGGTGCAGCATCTGACATGGCTGAGGGATGGAGTATTCCCTGGTAGGCTGGACTGTTGTTATGGCCAGGTGGCTTCAATTTACGTTATAGCCAAGTGGCTTACGTTTGTGTTGCTATTTGTAACCAGTGGTTTGGGTGAGGCTATTAGGGGTTGGAGGAGGCCTCATAGGGGACTCACACTGGAGTGGGGACCCCAGCACCAGTGAGGGCGCAGCCTTCGGGGTGCACAGACCCCAGTCCCAGAGAGGGGCAGTTGAAAAGCCCCAGAGAAGGGGGAGTTGCCGGGAAGCCCCAGTGCAGGCGCAGTGAGCCCCGGAGAGGGACATTGCTGAGAAGCCCCAGTGCGGGCACGGTGAGCCTTGGAGAGAGAGCGGCATTACTGAGAAGACCCTGAGAGAAGGGCGGCATTACTGAGAAGCCCCAGTGCGGGCGTGGTAAGCCCAGAGAAGGGCAGTTGAGGAGCCCCAGAGAGGTGGCATTGCTGAGAAGCACCAGCGCGGGTGCGGCGAGCCCCAGAAAAGGGGGCAGCATTACTGAGGAGGCCCCAGAGAAGAGGGCACATAATGAGATAGGGCCGGGGAGAGCCCTAGTGCTGGAGAGGGCACGTATAAAAGGAAGGAAGGCCCAGAGAGGACAAAAAGGGGCTAGATTGTAATAAGGGTAAGATATAACGTCTATTCCATCGGCGAGGCGTGGGCTGTGGTGTAGGGGAGGAAACAGAGCTGCAGCTAGCGCCCCCTGCAGCGGGGTGGTACAAGGGCTAATTAACATCAATTAGTCAATTAACAGCAAGGCATAGCAGAGAAAGAAGGCAGGCAGTTGCCCCAGGAACAGGTGTGCGGGCCACGTTTGGATCAGCCCAGAGCGGATACCTGTTACGCTGGTATAACATGCCACCCTGTCTTGCCTTTAGCCTAACTTCAGACTAACATGGTTAACTACCTCTGCCTGAAGAGACGGGCAGATCAAGAGAGATGACTGCCTGGGGGTGGGGGAAGGAAAATGAGTCACTGACAGCAGTCAAGGTTATGCAGCCTGACAGTCTTGATGGAGCTGGCTTTTGCTGTTCGTGTGCTCACATACACATGCACCTACCTAAATATATAAAGTGTGCATATATGATGCTACCTTTCTCTTTTGATGAATAGAACATAATGAGATTAGCAAAATTATTTCGAAACCTGATTTTTTTTTTTTTTTTTTTTTTTTTTTTTCTTCTTCTTCTTCTCCCAAACATGTAAAAGGTATTGGGAATTAAGGACTTAGTCTGCATACTGCAGGCTTGCATCAACATTGGGAGATCAAGGTTTGAGTGTTTGCTGGGTCAGCATGTTTGATTTTTAAACAAACTCCCAAACCCGAACCCAGAACAAAACACCCCTCCAAACATGTTAGTGTTATCCAAGATACTCAAGAAGTCTGACAATATCTTAAATAATAAAAACATCCATTTAAGCATGATTAGATGTTACAAAAGTGGCTTAGTCGTGATGGCTTGGAAAGGGGGCTTTAATCACTTCATGTACTGGTGCTTTGTTTTTTTTCTCTTCTTCCAGGGGAAAAAAAAAGTCTTGGCCAAATTTCACATACATAAACCACAGGAATTTTTTTTTAATGGGAAATCTGATTCTGTTTCATTCGTCTGTTCAAACTACAAGTAATGTGTGTCCATTCATAATACAAAATATTCACATACATAAATGAGGAACATTCAAATGTTCACTTACCCTCTCCCCAAATGTGTGATGAGGGAAAGATGGCCTTGCAGTATGCCTAGACTAAGATGGGATATCACATGTCGAAGTCGAGTGCCCCTTGTGTATAACTGTCCTTCTAGGAACTCCAATTCATAGCAATAAGTATAACAGCCAACTATCTTTGTTAATCTCTTCCACAGAAAAATGGCTTAAGGATAGACGCAGTGTCTTAGCTATCCAGATTCCAGCAAACCTCTTGAAGGCTTTATATACTGAAGGCGGCTGGTTGTTTTCAGCCAAATACCTATGAGATACTCCACTTAAAAACAGCATGTGCCATTCTAGATACACTGCTCAAATGAGACCAGTTCTAGGCATCACTGCTGAAGTGAAATCTGGAAGTGACAAAGGAGTAAATAATTGGGATAAAGTCTGAAAGTCCATGATAAAGTAGATTTAGTGAGGACTTACCAGATGTCCATCATTCAGAACAATCCTACACTGCAGAAACAATGATCCTGGCAAAGATATTTATCTACACTTTTTTTCCATAGGAAAAGCAATACAAGTGTAAATCTGAATGTCTTCAGGCAGGCAGTCCCAGCAAGATACTACAATGCTAGCACTGAACTACTGTAAAATCTATGAGCACCAAACTGAAAGAGCGTTCAAGGACCATTATGAAAAAGAGGACAAACTGATTCTTTGCTAGGCTGTATGGGAAGAGGTTGAAGGTATTCTTGGAAGATGAAGGAGCTTTTTCACTTGTTTTCCGGTTTCTTGTATAGAATTGCTTCTTATGTCCTTGTGATCCCAAATTTAACCAAGGCTTAGGATGTTTGGAGTTCTTGTTTTTCATCTCCAGTGCTGAGCCCTATCCCAGACAAAGTAGCTGACTAGAAGAGCAGCTTTATGCATTGTACCTTCTCTAAGGCTGTTGCCACCGCTATACTTCTCCCTTTACTAGGTGAGATAAGTAAATCTCCTTCTCAAAGGTGGTTGGTGCATTCCACGGCCATTCCCATCACTGCTAACCAGCACTCCTAACCCTAAACCAGGGGTGCACAGCATTGATTGCATTGGCCAGTGGGGGCTAGTCCATAGGAGTTGTCATTTCCACAGGCAGGGAGAGCCTCCAGAGCGTGCCAGCCCTGGTGCTGCCTGAGCTATTTTAGTGAGAGACTTGATGGATTTCAAGTGTTGAAGGACTAAATCTCTACCTCTAGCCCAGAGGTAGGCAACCCCTGACACGGGTACCAGAGCATGGCACACGAAGGCGTTTTGCTCGGCACTTACACCTCAGGGTGGACGGTGGGGAAGGCGCCGGGGTTGTGCTGCCGCAACAAGGGTTGGCCCCTCACCATCTGCCCCTGCCGCGCTGAGTTTTCGGGTGTTTTTGGCACTCGGTCCAAACACGTTGCCGACCCCTGCTGTAACCCGTGCAGGAGCCTTCAGGATGCAAACAGGACCTCTTTCTCTTCCTTTGCTCTCTGGGCACTTGCAGACGTGGCTGGAGCAGCCCCAGAAGCCCAGCAGGAAGGCAGTGCTGCGCTGCCCCCGCGCCCCACGAGCCACGGAGCGGGCTGGGGCGGGGGGAGACGGCGCCTGGCGCGGGGCGGGAGCTGGCCCTGCTTTAAAAGTTTGCACGGGGTCGGGGTAGCCTCTGCCCTGGGGCGCGGGGAGCTTCGCCCTCGCCCAGCTGCCCCGGCGGCGAGGAGGCCCCGGGCACAGGCGCGCCCCGCCCGCGGCGGCAACAATAGCGATGCCCATAAAAGGAGGCCGCGGCAGCCGTGAGGTGCCGGCTCTGCTCGGGGTGCTGCCCCGAGGGGAGCCGGGACCGGGGCGGCGGGG
>NW_005842334.1:1201914-1203522 GCF_000455745.1 Alligator sinensis | reverse complement strand
CTCCCTCCCCTGGCCGCTTCCAGTCTCCCGGAGAAAAGGAGGAGCTCCCCGCGCAGGTTGCTCCAGCAGGGAAGTTGCTGAAGGGGGCTGGATATTGTGTGTGTGATGGACGCTAACGCACCTCCTCAAGACCCCGTGTTTTGCCAGACGGGCTCGTGCGCGGTTGCGCTACATCTCTGCCAGCTTGACGCTGCTTGGCTGTTTAGCCTGAGGCTGCTATTTTTAAGCCCAGGCTGAGCGTGGTGAAAATCTGCCTGCGTGTTTCAGGAATGCTCTGGCTCTCGTTAAAAGACGGAGCGCCGGGTTCCCGCCCCCGTTTTGGGCTGTTGATGGCTTTTGGTCGCCTTCGCACCTATCTCTGATCCTTCATTTTAGTTGAAAAGGAAGCCCAGCTTGGCCACAGTGGGGTAGGTTAGAAATGTTGCCACGTGGAAAGCGAGGGCAGACTGGCAGATAGCCCTAGACTTCACCTTTTTTTTAAATCAGAGATGATTTAAATAAGAAAAGAAAAGGAAACAACATATTTGGACATTAGCTTGTGATTTTAAAAGAGACCACGAGGGTGTTTGCTTTGCTTTGCTTCTGGAGCTACAGTCAGGAGTAACGCTGTAGGGCGCCAAGCTCTGCAAGCTTCTCTACAAGGCAGTGCCAAGGCACCTAATTTCTCATCTCTGCTCTTCTCATGTCTGCCCTGTCCTGAGCAGACAGACACTTCCAACAGATAATTACCAAATTTCATGGTGGTTTTGTGATATGAGCCCGTGTCCACTGCTGATCTTAACTACAACCCCTCTACAAAAGTGAAACCTAACAGCCTTTATTTGTCTGTGAGGTCCCATGCTTGTATTCTCATTCATATTGTTGTTTTCTGAATGCATGAATCTCCATTTTTCATAATGGTGAATGATTCATAGATGTTAGAGGCTGGAAGGGACCTCACGATATCATTGGGTCCAGCTCCCATGCACTTGGGCAGGAAAGACTGCTGGGCTCAGATGACCCCAGCCAGTTGCGCATCAAATTTGTTTTTTTTAAAGATCTCAAGGGTAGGTGATTGTACCACCTCTGAGGGGAGTGGTGGATAATACATCTTTTCATAAATACAGTCAAATTCCACTTCACTGGACCAAGGTCCATCAGGTGACAGAGTGGTCTTTTCTTCCTTAGCCTTGCATGTCCTTAATCTTATGCAAACTTGTTTCATCAAGAGTTTCCAGGTTATTGGAAAAAATATTTGAATAATAAAGTTCAAGTAATTCTTTAGCATCTCACAATACTTGAAAGACCATTCTTTTGACTTCAAAATATTATCACTGGAAAAAAATGCCTAAAATGCATGCAATAAAAACTTGATATTACTAAAAATAGGGAGGCTGAATGCAGGATTTGTGATCTATTAACTGCAGTATTTTAAAGGTATTCCAGAAATGCTCACCTTACTCTCTATGTGTATAAGGTATGCATAGGGTTATCATGTCGTATGATCATTGTAAATATTTTTATACTTCCTAAGAAATGTTCTCAGCAAAGATATTAGAGGGGGAAAAGTTTATGGTATAACATCACTTCTTGAATTAATCTTTCAGAAGTGCTGCTGCCAGGAATGAT
>NW_005842334.1:1192730-1201883 GCF_000455745.1 Alligator sinensis | reverse complement strand
ATTCCTGCTAGACAGGAATAGAACCAACTATATACTGTATTCTCTTGCATATATCATGCACCCCCAAACAAGACACGTAACTTGTTTTTGGGATGGCAAAATGAAGAACAAAAAAGATTTTTTTCCAGTGATATGTCTGCATACAACAAGGACAGAGTCTGATCCTCGGCTCACTCTCACTCCCTTTGCTGCTCTTACAGTTGCTCTGCAAGCAACTGAAGAACTTGCTGCAGGACTTACAGTTTTAACCCTGAAGTGTTGGCTGCTCTGCCGAAAGCTGAAACTGTAGCTGCTGCTGAAGCCTGGGGTCTGTGGGAGAACTAGGATTTCAAAGAAATCTAAAAATGGTCTTCAGGACTAAAGAGAAGAGAGACCAGGAGTGCAAATTCTGCAGTAAAATTTCATAAGAAAGGATCACTTGATTATTGGAACATGAAAGGGGAATGGGTGGTTAACACCTGTTGCATGGATAGCAATTACCAGATGCCAAGGCAGCTTCTGATGAGCCATGATGTCTATTTGCTTTCTCAGCACTGCATGAATAGAAATGCCATTGCTGCTATTCTGGGCAGGAAATCAACTTCTCCATTTAAGGCAAGTTTTCCACAAACCCCAATTTTGGAAAGCCAATTCTGAAGAGGAGAGTTTCATGTGGTATGTGAGGAAATATGGTATTAAGATGCATGCCAGCTAGCCAAGCTAAGTCATAGCTCTGTTGAGGAGCTAGTGTGATTGCTGATAGTTTGTGCTTTTCTGTTGCTATTGTTTCCAGTAGTATGGAAGATGATTTGTTGCATAGTGGTCTAATACTGTTTTCTAATATTTTGCAAGAAAATGAAATCCCTTTGAGGCACTGATCATGGAAGTCTAGCTGAGACTCTGCTAAAAAGCTTGTTGGGACAAAGACCATCTCTCTGTATAGTAAATAGTCATGTCTATTAGTGGCTAAAGAGGGATGCATGAAAGGAAGGATCCTGAAGCCCTGTAATAATCAACTATAGAATAACCTGCTAGGGGAAAGAGGTGGAGGAGTATAATATCTAAAAAGAATGTTTACCCCTTTTCCTGTGGCTTCATTTTGCTTTTTTTTCTTATTTCCTTATACAACTTCAACAATTTGGTTTCTAAAACTTAACTAATTGCAAATGAAAGCACATACCTGCTCATTTGGGATATTCCTTTTACTTCCAGTTATAACTTCTGAAAGCCTAGCCATGTTCTGATGACTTTTTTTTGATAATAGGTTCTTCCTTCTTTCATGTCAAGGGGCTTCAGTGTTCCAGGGGAGCTTTCTTTCACTTCTCATGTGAATGTGCAGGCTCTGATCCAGTAAATAAATAATCAGGTATTTGGCTTTATATATGGTTGTCCTCAGGTTGAATGAGGTTGATTTCAGATCCATGCTCCAGGTTCATTTCTGGTGGAGAGAAATTGAAGTCGTGAGGCATGGTACAATGTTTGTTTTGCTGTCTGTACATGTTGTTGACAATCTTCCTAAAGGGCTCAATACCCTTGTCTGGTTATAGAGATAGCTACATTAATTGCTGTTCTCCCAGGTCTCTCACTATCTTCCTAATTGCCACAGATCTTTTTCGCCCTTCTCACTGACTTATTTTCCTATAATGAGGAGCCTGAAGAGCAGCACCAGATTTATTACGTTGCCCTCTAGTGCCCTGCTATAATGAAACTGATTTATGTTAACCAGATAAGTGCATAACTCACCTAACTGCATAACACAACACCAGTTTCAGTTTTGTTACTTCTTGCTTACATAGTGACAAGCATTAATAATCCATATACAGGTTACATTTATAGACTACTTTAGTGTATAAGCATCTGTCAGCACACTAATTCATAACCTCATTGTACTCCTGGTAGGGACTGAAAGGCTAGGGACAGAAGTTGCACACAAACCAGTTTAAGTGATCAGAAACTGGCTTAAACCTGTAACGGAACAGAAGATCAGTGCATATAAACCAGTTTCAAAATGGCCAAAACTAGTTTGAGATAAACCTGGTTGATTGTAGTATCAGACTTATCTTATTGAGGTCAGATTGGTTTACGGCACTTCTGTCCCAGACCCCTTCTTGGTTTAAAGTAAATCGGAGTCCCCCCAGCATGCTTTGCAGCCCTGGGCTGGGCTGGGCTGGGCTGGGCTGTCTATTCCAGCCAAGCAGGGTTAGCCTCACCCCTCTCTTCCCTAGCCAGAGCTCTGTCACTGCTCTGCGTGACTGCGAAAGAGGTGGGGGTGGGAACCCTGCTCTGGATTGCTGCCGGATCTGCCTGGCAAGGGGGCAGTAGCCCTTGCCAGGTATCCTCAGCCCCTCACCCCCCTCACTGTTCCAGTGGCAGGAGTGGGGGCACAACCAGACCCCAGCAGTCTGAGAGAAAGCAGGGGTTTAATCCCCGCGTTGCAGGGGGAAGGGGGCACAGGCACTGAAAGGCTATGCTTGTGCACCTGGGGCCACAGTAGCCAGACACCAGTAGCCTGAGGGTAAGGTGGGGGGTGTAATCCCCCCATTACAGGCAGCAGCAGTGCAGGCACCAACACAGCACTGGTTCCATCCCATGCTGAAGATCTCCTCTGGCAGGGCCTGCACTACAGTGACTGGGCTGAGTCCCTCCAAGGAGTGGCCAGCTGGCGGCAGGGAGAAGTGTGGAGATGTGACCTGGCTGCAGGGGGTGGGGAGCCAGGGCTAGTTATGGAGCCTGACTCTCTGCTGCCTTCCACTGCAGCAGCGTGGCCCAGTTTGGGGTGGCTCTAGGGGGCAGGGGGCCACACCCGCTGCCTCCTGTCTCCAGCCCCACACAGGGGCTGCATTTTGCTCCCTGACCCCTCTTTCTCTCTCCCAGAGGCAGCAGCGGCAGAACAAACTATAGTGGTGGGCAGAGATGAAGCACCTATCATGTGCTGCTTGCTCGTGTAATCGCTGGGTGCTTGGGGTGGGCCAGGGGCAGGGCAGTAGTGGGGAGACGCAATAGACTGCCACAGGAGTGCAACCCAGTCCATTCCAGCCTGGCCCTGTGGCCCAGGGACGAAGGCAGTGCCTGGCCTGCAGCAGTTCCCCCTTCCACTCAGGCTACTGGCGTCTGGCCTCTGCAGCCCTGGGCGTAGGGCCCTGGGTACATGAGCAGAGCCTATTGGTGCTTGTGCTGCCCCTGGTGCAATGCAGGGATTAAACATCCACTTCCCCTCAGGCTACTGGCATCTGGTCCTGCCTCCACTCCTGCTACCAGCCAGCTCTTCTCTCAGCTTAGTTTCCCCCCAGCTGAGGGCTTGCTCTAGGGCCCTCCAGCTTCTGGCCTGAGCCACTGCAGGCATGTGCCTGCATTTCCAGAGTCAAAAGTGAATGCCTGTACCCTTTAAAATTGGTTCAATCTACTCAGGTTAGACTAACCTGAAAATATTGAATCAATTCAGGCTCCAGCTTTTTGAATGTCTGTCCCTAGCCAAACTGTCTACTTTGTGTCTAATTGTACTTTTTTTTTTTTTTAAGTGCCCTATAGTCCAGGAAAGGGAAGCAGATGTCAAAGGGCTTCTATGAAAAGCGTGGAGAATGTGGGGAGCCTAGGATCACTAATACTAGGCATCTACAGCTGTGAACAATGCAGCTTAAATGCAGGGATCTGTTTGTTCTGTGGTGTTGGCAACCCAGAAACTGATTAGCTCCTCTCATTTTCCAGGCTTTTAATAACTGCCTCTAAACCACCTATTAGACAGTGCAGTGTACTTAAAAAGCATTGTTTACATTGAGTTTAAGTGTATACTCTAGGCAAGTGTTTAGCCTTTCTGCAGCCCTGAGGTTAGGTCCTGTACTCCATTTTGCCTGTTACTTAAATATTTTGTTACAAAATCTTCATTTATCTGTACTAACTCAGAAGCTGACATTACAGTTCATAGACAGAGAACGTTTCCCCCCATTTAACTGATTACCAACAATGTTTTAACTGTATATTGAGTGTTTTATGCTAAGCTATCAGGGAGCCCACCCCTGCCCCAGCCCTGGTAAAATCTGTGGGCAAGGAAGGAGCCCCCCAGGGGGCACTTGCCTGCCTGTACACTAATGCCAGGAGCTTGGGGAATAAGCAGGAGGATCTCATCCTCATGCTCAGTGCAAACAATTACGATGTCATAGGGATAATGGAGACCTGGTGGGACTCCACCCATGACTGGACCATGGGGATAGATGGCTATACCCTGTACAGGAGGGATCGTGTAGAGAAAAGGGGCGGGGGGGTAGCTCTCTCTGTTAAGGAAAGCTACACGTCCCTGCAAGCCGGTAAATCAGGGGAACCATGGTGGCCAATGTCCTGTTTCCATAAAGGTTGTTAATATACACTCAAGAGATCCCAGGAAGAGGCCCCTGCCCCTCACTACAAAGCAAGGCAAAACCCCATAGCCCATACCAATCTCACCATGGGGTGAAACTCCTTCCTGACTAAATATGACAATTGGTCTGACCATGACTGGAGGGCAAGACCCTCTATCCAGGGAGTCCTTTCATCAAAATTAGTTGTACCAGGTGTTGCAAACAACTATTTTAAAGATACATTGAAATTGAACATTAGATCCAAACAACCACTCTCAAACTCTAGGTATTAGAAATCTAAATCAAAATGTTATGGCTTTAACAATTCTAAAAAATAGAACTCAATGTAGCAATGCTGTGTCAGGGCTTTAGTTGGTGATATACATATTTTTCTTTCCATCTCTCTATAGGTTAATGTTGATAGGGGCTTATTCTCACCTTCCTCAGAAGCATGGGGCATTGGCTGCAGGTAGGAACTCAGATAGACAGCTCATGTTTCTGTTGGTACTTAGAGACCTCTCATATGCCTGATTGGAGAATCATCCTCATATGCTCGAGGTTAAACCAATTGCCAGATTTTGAGTCATGAAGGCCCTTATGTGAAACTGGCCAGGATGATAGGTTTCTTATTTTGGGTTTTTCTGGGGTTTGTTTTTTGTTTTTGTTTTGCCTCTCTATAGCTTAGGGCATGTTTCTCCTCTTAAAATTATCTGCAAATAAATTAACCTCACAGATTTACTGTTATTACACTAGTAGGACATTGGTGGTCTCCTCTGTTCTTTATTTGTGGCATGTTATTGCTTGCTATTTTGATTTTAAAGAATGCTTTGTGGTGTGTGAAAAGGGCCAGAGTGGACAAATTTTGAGGATCTATTAGATAAATGGTTGACTACAAATGTGGGCAACTGGACTCAATGGTCCAGGATGTCTCCTATTAGTCTTAACTTCCTATATCCTACACAACAGATACTAGGAGATGGAAATTTTTCAAGATAACTTGTGAAATCTTGGCCCTATTAAATCAATGATAAATTTCCCATGGATTTTAACAAAGCCATAGTTTTGTAGTGTTTATAACCAAGATCAAGGCTATATGTCTCAATATATAAAAATTAAAGTGACAGATCATTAAATCTTAGATGATTATTATCTCACTTGAAAAGATTCATAAGGGATCCCACACTCTTCAGTAAGAAGGACAAATAATACATCTTAATATTGGGAACGGTCGAAGTGTAATGCACAAAATATTAATCTAACTACTGGCACTTTGATTGGAACATATAAATTCTAGGCTTGCTCTTCCCACAATTTCTTTGTTGTCAGTGCTTTATTTGGATTGTTTATGTATTCCTGTGGGCTGATTGATTTGATGTCTTTTTTTGTGTATCTTTATCTTGATTGGAATCATCATTGTAGATTGTTATTTTATCATTCTGTTGTGGCACCTTTGTTGCTACTGCAGATTTTATTTTTATAATTTGGAGTGCTGGAAGACTAACTTGTTTATTTAACAAAGCATCCTTTACCATGACAAATTGTGAGCAAATATACTGCTTTGAAAGCTACTTCACTGTACAAATATCACCACACACACCTGTTTTTGTATCACCAATTGTATCTCCAGACTGCTAATTATAGGTCACTGATTAGGTTAACTGGTGTCAATTTATATTGATATAATATGAAAAATAAGGCCAAATATGAAAGCACAAAACTTATTTTTGACTGAAAGTTGCACAAGGTAGAACCAATGGCTGCTAGGTCAGTCCCATTGTCACATTGCTTTTCTCAGGGTTGTGTAGGGAAAGGCACGGAGTGCCTTTGGATGGGACAACTACAGAAAAAGGCATTAGATTAAGGGATCAACATACTAAAACCAGGGACAGGAGAGGCTCAGAGTAGGATTCCTCATCATTCTCACTTTAAACCTTGGAGGGCATCACTGCTCAGCAAATGCTCCATTTCTCCTACTACTTGTGTAATGAGTTCCTTGCTCTTTCTGGGTCCTATTGTCAAAGACACAAACTTCCTGGCCCTGGGAAAAAATCACCAGGAAATGACTGGATAGCTATAACTAATGGACCCTGTCAACCCTCCACCCAATATATAAACAAACAAACAAAAGAAAATCCTTAAAGGGTATCTGGGAATGTTTTTAAATACCTCTATCCAAAATCCACCTAAATTTCATGGAACAGGCCAGGTACACAAAGGTTTGATATGGACCAAATTTATACTTACCCCTTCACATAAGGAAGAGCTTCTTTACTGTCCGAGCTCCCAAGGTCTGGAACAGCCTGCCACTGGAGGTGGTTCAAGCGCCTTCATTGAACACCTTCAAGATGAAACTGGATGCTTATCTTGCTGGGATCCTATGACCCCAGCTGACTTCCTGCCCTTTGGGCGGGGGGCTGGACTCGATGATCTTCCGAGGTCCCTTCCAGCCCTGATGTCTATGAAATCAGTCTTTCTAGATTACCAACTGCAAGATGGCAATGTTTTAAATAGGGCAGATTAACACAGAGAAGAGAGAACACCAGATTCCCCTTTTTCAATATGATTGCCTGTGGGAGGTGGTGTTTTTTCTTAACCAAAACACTGTTCCAGTCTTGCACTCCTATGTTGGGGAAAAAAAATCACAATAGCTTTTGAATGTAAACCAGTGCTGTTTGCTTAACTTTATTTCTCTTGTTTTTTCTCCAACTTCTTGACAGGTCCAGTCTCTATAATCTTGGTTTTTATGTATATTAGGTTGGATCTATGTAACCAGTTTCTTCCAGAGGCGTTTGTTTCTCACTTAGGTATTGCATGTTATCAACTGTAGCCACACACAGTCTGCCTCCCCTGCCCCAGAGTGGGACAGGCCAGGCTCCTGGCAGCACATGCTGCCACGATTCCACATCCCGCTCCCCAAAATCTCCTTCCGCAGGCCAGCTGCTCTGTTACGCTGCTACACAGCCCAAGTTGTTGGCTCAATCTGAAGCAATCTGGTTTTACTTCCTTTTTTTTCCTTGAATCAGAAATTTGAACAGGATTTCACAGAGCTTCAGTGATTTTTGCTTTTTTTTCCCCCCTCTTGGCAGAAAAGAAGACATTATGCTCCAGACTCTACCGTTCCAGTTCCTCTACTCGGTGCTTTTCTGTGTCAACATAAGACCTAAGATTCCAAGTAACACATTCAATCAAAGGAAGTCTCACTGTCCCTGCAGGACTTCTCCTAGACAGGGTTTCCAGGGTTTTCCAGCCTCTTTGGCTAAGGGAGGCTTTTCTTGAGGTCTCTTTGTATCCAGTCTTCTGCCTCACTGAGGACAGTCCCCTTCTACATCTTTTTTTCTTTCTTTCTGCTCAAGTTTTCTATGTGACTTCTTCCAGGACATGAATAAGAGTAGGTGTGTAGTCTACAGTATAAATGGCACACTGGAATAGGCTCATAGGCCTAGAAACCCAGGGATGCTTCTTTTACTGATACTGAAGACAGAGGTCCTGATGAATGGTGTGATTAATCTGTTTAGCCTTACACTGACTACTTGTCTCTAGGGTAGTGTAGGATGGAAGGGCTAGGAGGGTTTCATGGCAGTTAGGAGAAGAGGTGGTCTGTGGGAGGAGGGCATACCATGTCCTACCTTCTCCTGGTCAATAGAGAATGGATGTTAGAAATGGAGAGTATCTATATGGTGAGTCCTGACCCTCTGGAAACCTTACAGCCCAGATGCTTCTAATGGCAACAGCATATCATAGGCTGACACAGAAGGAGAAAAGATCTGTCCTGTACTGGATTGTGATTAGAGAGCTAGGATGGGTCTGCCAGGCACAGCAGAACAGGGGTGGGCAATTATTTGGGCCTGCAGGCCACATAGGAAGTTTTTGATAAGCTGCCACAGGTTGGGTCAGCACTGCTCCTGCCATGCAACAACTCGCCAAAACTCCCTGTGTGGGATGGGGCCATGGGGAGGTGGCAGGAGCAGTATTTGGAACCAGGATGGGTGGGCAAGACTGGTGACAGCATGGAGCTGGGGCCTGGGGCAGAGCTATGATAGGTGCACAGAACCTGTGATAGGCGCAGGTTCTGCAGGCAGGGGCATGCAGGGAGTGGATTACGGCTCTGCCTCCGTGGGAGGGTCTACAGGGGGCATTTGTGTGTGTGCGGGGGTGTGTGTGCACGGGGGGTGGGAGGGGGGAGTAGTTGCCTGGGCACTAGGTCCTGGGAGCCAGCTGGGGGTGAGGGGAGGGTGGGGGACAGGGTGTGCATGCAATAGAGCTTGCGCAGGCAGTGCAGTCCACAGCTGCTACTGCGGTGCTCTGCATGGGGCTGAGTCTTGCCTGCTCCTACCTTGGGCAACCCACACTTCGCTTTTGCCTACACCCACTGACCTGGCCCCAGCTAGCATGCATAGCTTACTGATGGGGCTGTTCCTAGTGCAGCTGCAGCTACCCAGGTCCTATTTGGCTCCCCACCACCTCCAGCAGCAGCTTCTCCTATTCCTGCCCCTGTTATGCTGCTCTGGGTGGGAGGGAGCTTCAGCTGGGTGACTCCTGCCCCAACATGTGGGGCTCTGGCTTCAGCTCCTGGCTGCTTTTTATCCCCTCTACCCACCTGCCTGCAGGTGGCTGCTCATCATGCTAGATGGGTGGAGTGGGTGGAAGGCATCCAGGGGCTGGAGCCCACACAGTGGGGCAGGAGCTACCCAGCTGAAGCTACTTCCCTACCTAGAGTGGCATTGCAGGGGAAGGAGGAGGAGCCACCACTGGAGGTGTGAGGAGCCAAGCAGCACTTGGGTAGCAGCCACACCAGTAGCAGCCTTGCTAGGAGCTGTGAACTCTGGCTGGGACCGGGGCCGGG
>NW_005842334.1:1190911-1192720 GCF_000455745.1 Alligator sinensis | reverse complement strand
AGGAATGCAGCACTGGCTGCTCCAGGTGGAGCTTGGCCCTATGTGGAGCACTGCAGGGGCAGCTTTGGGCTGGATCCAATCGACTGGTGGGCACCTGCTATGGGTACTAGGTCCTGGGAGCTGGACTCATGGGCTGGATCCAATCATTTGGTGGGCTGAATCCGGCCCATGGGCCATATTTTGCCCACCCCTGCAATAAAATGTCTGTAATGGAGACTGTGGGCTTCGGCTAGCAGCTTATGTAGCAAATGAATAGCTGTATATAGGGGCTGCCAGTGAAATGAGTCTCTTCTATGGCAAAAGGAGAAATTAGGATACTTATGACATTTTTCTATCTGTAAGCCTAATAAACAATTTTGAACACTTACTGTGTATCATTAGGGGCAAGAATCTATGGAGTCTCATGGCTGAAGTGCTTGAAACACTTGCTTTTGAGATAAGATATGTCTGGCATTGGACCAAGTATAAAGATTTTAATGTACCTCACCCTCACTAGATGAGGTTACTGACAGTGGAAATGCATTGTTCTGGAACTGAGTGGTCTGGTTAGATCTGCATGTCCTGCATTTCCCTAAAGCTCTGTTCTTTGTTATCCACTGTATGTATACTCATAAATTTCTTGGTGTTAAATCCTGCTGCAGAGGGAGGAAAAAAACAGCATTTTCTGTCTGTTCTACAGGAAGATTCCCTACCTACTCTAGCAATTCTCTATTAAAATATTCCACAAATCTTTTAGGATAACACTTCTCCATTGTTGTAGAAACTATTTTGTTCTTGGTTAGTCCTTCATTCCAGACTCTAACATAATTTAATCTTCATTTCAGCTCTTTATTTTTGTTTTCTCTGTGCTTAATTCATCCCAGCTCCTTCCCTGCATCATCACTTTTGTCCACTTCAGTGACTCTGCTCTCTAAATACTCTACATCCATCTTCGGGTCTTTGAAGGAGGCCAACATGCCTGCTTTTATCATGTTAGCTCTGCCACTAACTTTTATATCAGTTTTAGTGCCTGGCACTGTTTTATCCATTATGTAGCAGTTTGGGTTGGGAATCAGCTACTACTGAATATACTAAATATGCTGACTTTTTCTGTTTTGATATAAGAACTAACACAAATTGCAGTGGTTATTCGTTTAAAATCATTGTCAGCTGGTTTACTGATTGTAGAGTGCAAGTTATTTGAGGCCTTTTTAGACTTGGTCTTCCAAATGTTACTTAGCATTGCATTTTGCCTATGGTGATCAGCAGGGATCCAGGTTTTCCATTTGCTGTGGAAAAACGTAGATTTTATCTTTTAAAGGAGAAAAATGCAGATTTTTCTCTTAAAAGAGAAAAACCCAAGAAACAGTAGGATCCCCTTGCAGGCTGACAGAGTTCCAGCCTGAAAGAGCCTGCTTGGGGCTGAGGAGGTGGGGAGCAGGGGGTACCACATGCACATACATGCACGTGGCAGCTAGGCAATGTGGTGGAGAGCCACTCCTGCAGCTCACTCCAGGGAAGTCTTTGGGGCATAGGCAACTTGTGTGGGTGGGGGGGTGACAGGCAATGCATTTTGGGGGGGGTGGGGAGAGGCGCATGGCCTGCCTACGATTTCTGTACCCATGGCAGGGCATGGGGCTGCAGCCAGGATGGACCAGCTCCGGGACCCAGTGCAGAAGGAAGCATTGTACTACCACTGCTGTACTTCACCTTGGTGTGGACATGGTGGCATGGTACTCCCTCTCTCACTGGGTCTCATCCACTGCACCACAGAGGCAGCTTTTGCCTAAAGGTGGATCAGCCTGGCTGCAGTCCTGTTCCCCACTGTGG
>NW_005842334.1:1185462-1190880 GCF_000455745.1 Alligator sinensis | reverse complement strand
TCAGGGGGATTTGGGTCAGGAGTGAGAGGCACTGCTAGGGCTGGGGGGTAGGGGGCTGTGGGTTGGGAGTGAGGGGCAGGGGCAGGGCACCGGCATATCTGAGCTACTCAAATGCCACAAAGCAGCAGGGGGAAGGGGTAGCCACAGCTAGACCCCATGTCCTGGTGAGCAAAGGAGGCAGGGGGAGCTCTGATTTTCTGTGATTAAAAAAACCAAAACAAAACAAAATGAAATGCCAAAATACATAAGTATTTAGAATTTATTTTATTATAATGATTGAGGCACTGGTAGGCTTCCAAACCGCTTTAAAATTGTAAGTATATTAATAAAACTTTGTGTTCAATTGATACTTAGACAGATAGTGGTGTTTCATTTAATTTGTGGAAAAACACAGATTTTTGGGTTCTTTAATCAGAGAATTTTGGATTTTTAAACACAGAAAACCAAGATCCCTGTGATCAGCCTGTATTCTGTTTATTTTGTATGTTGGAGAACGAAGCACTGATGAATGAATTAAGAATTGGTGATTCATGCTTTCTGTGTGTTAGGGCAGAATCGTGTTAAAATGGGTTTTTAATTGGGTAAAAGGAAAACTCATCTGTTTCTAATAACTTATAAATAATTAACTGGATATGAAACTATTAATATTCAGGGAACCCAGTATACATGTTTAACATAATAATATTATTTTCATTGCTTATTTGATTAGATGGATTCAATTAAAGAGTGACATTAACTTAAAAATAAGAAAAATCACATCTTCTTTAATATTGTGTTGGGTGAACATTTTTTACAAAAGTTTTTTGCTAGATTTTTTTTAATGGTCTTACGTTGCCTGCCTGGTATTTTAGGAAGCAGCAGAATTTAAACATGTGTGTGTTATGTTTTTTGTCTATGGCAACAGAGCCTATTTTAAAAGAACTTCACACATCTGACTAATAAACCAAGCTGCAGTCTTGCTCTGGTAAACACTAAAGCACATGTATAGCTTTCCTTGCATAAGTAGTGTTGTAATGAAGTCAATGGAAGTGCTCTTGTGAGTGAAGTTATACCCACGCTTGAGTATTTGCTGGACTGGAATCTTTTTATTATGAACACAAGTAAAAATTATTTTACACCAGATTGTGGTTGTTCATGTGTAGACTTTCATCCAAAGAACAGATGAACGTTGTCTTTTCTTAACTAATGTAGGAGCCTATGCATTCTTTTGCCTACCTACCATGGAGTGGCCTGGTTTGTGATCAGCAGGATAGAAAATTCTAGAGTGCAGGAATACATACAGTCCCAAAGTGCATTGGGTTCAAGAAAGACTGCCTAGCATAGCTATTTATTCAGTCCAATGACTACATGCCCACAATTCACCCCTTATTTCTAATTATTTAATTGTAGCAAACTGCTCTTTTTTTTTTTTTTTCTTGCAATAGCAGATAAAATACCTACTTTTAATATCATATTTCTTGCATACAGTGCACCCAATTAGCCCCCTCCCCACATCGGGATAAGCGTGTTAAGCAAGGCTGATTTTCTGCCCCAAATAAAATCACCCTAATTTGATTTCTTATTCACAGTGCACTTCTTATCCATAGCTGCCTCAATATTGTTCAGGCAGCTGAGTGAGTCAGTTGACTTAGGCTAGGGACAGACATTAAAAAAAGCCTGAGCCTGAATTGATTCAATCTTTGCAGGTTAAACTAAAAGCTTGAACTGATTTGGAGGTGGATAGACATTCCCTTTTCATTCCAGAAATGCAAGCAAATGCCTACAGTGGCTCAGGCTAGAAGATGGGGGGCGCTAGAGCAGCCCTCCGTTCGCTTCCACAGTACTGAGCTTGGGGGGTGGAGTTGGGGCATGGCCAGGCCCCAGCAGGATATTGATAATAATGTTTATCACCCCTAACTCAGTGTTTATCACTCCATTAAGAAAACACAGAGGGACATTACCAGCTACCTGTTGATTCTGCCTTTGTCACAGCATGGACTGGAGCTAGCACGGGGTCTGCTCGCTAATGTACAGATGCCTCTCAGCAAGGTAGAGGTGTGGGGGAGGGAATCCCTGCTTAGCAGGGAGGGGGAGGAGGGAGGAGCCTGCAAGCCTCTGCCTGAACTGCGTCCAGGGATTGGAGGGCAAGGGTCAGCTCTGCTGTGAAGCAGACAGCCCTGCCCAGCCCAGAGAGCGTGCCGGGATGCTGGGGGAGTCTGATTTATCTTAAACCAGCAAGTGGTCTGGTTACAGACATTGCATAAACTGGTTTGACCCAAATCTGTTAAGTCTGATACTACATTCAACCAGGTTCATCTCAAACTGGTTTCAACCATTTTCAAACTGGTTTATGTGCACTGAATTTCTGTTCTGTTACAGGTTTAAACTAGTTTCTGGTCACTTAAACCAGTTTGTGTAACCTCTGTCCCTACCCTTAATGGCCAATTGTTCTTCACTCCACAAGTGTTAAGTCACCCCTCCTTTTCAATGGTCTTGGTGTTCCACTAATCTTTCTTAAGGCAGTTTCACTGTGCTATCTGTTAGCCTAAGCAGGAAAAGGAGGGCGAGTCATCTGCTGAAGATTAGACTCTGTCCCTGTCTTATAAAGCCATAAACCTGGAATTTTTTAATCTTTATTCTACCTTTCATAAACAAGGTACATATATTCTGGGGGCTGTTGTATGCAAGAAAATACAGTATACAAGATTGCGGTATAGGAGTAAGTTCATTGCAATATGTCTATTCACTGTTTTTCTTTAAATTGTAAGTTCCTGTTCATAAGTTCGTGTGTACAAAGTGAGCTTTGTGTGAAAGATATGCTTAAAGAGTGGAATAATAATGCAAGAGCAAAATCACTAACTTTAACTTCTATAGTTTTATTGAGAGCTTGTATTTTCCTTTAAATCTATATATCCTGGAGCTTAGTGAGAATCTCAGCTATCCTTGAAAATTCAGCATATTCCTTATCTGCATCATTGTTAGAGAACAAGTAGATTACATGAAAGGGCTCAAACCAGAGGATGAGTAAAAAAAAAAAATAATAAAAACCTTAATTTTGCTACTTTAAAATAAGAATTTGAAAAGATTTTAATACTTTTGAATTTTTGGAGCTGGCAATATACAGGGAGTACTTGATGTAGTATGGAATCATCAAGAAGTGCCATCGTGCAGCTACCAGCTTGCCCCTGATTAGCAGAAGGAGTGAAGTTTAAGACTGCTTATTAGTATAATGAGAATAACCATTATCCTGTATCATGGGATTTTTTTTTTCTTTTAGTTATGCAGTCATCTGACCTGGAGAGCACAAATAACTTTGAGTATATAACATACAATTATATAGTGTATATATACTATCATGCTGAACATCTCTAATGCATACATTTACTGGTGCTCATGTATAATTGTCAGTTTGCACTTGTAAAAAATGCAAACCCTACTGTGTAACAAAAATGAAGTGAAAGATTGAGTTTCATTTCAGTTTGATATTGATTTGGATTCTGATCACTCCTGGAGACAAGTCATGTTAATTTTGGTTGTAGAAATTAGATTACTATCCCTGCTTTTTTTCTCCTAAAACAAAATGTTTGACCTGAGATCCCAACCAATAAAATGCAGTGGCAGATGTAGGCAGTCGCATTGCAAAATGTCCGACAAATAGTTCTTGTCATTTGGCATACTTTTAGGTCTCAATATAATGTTCAATGTATCGACTCTTTTTTGCAGGTTGAGGAATTGTTCTTGTTAGTTAAACGCTACTTTAACCATTTTTCTAACATCCTACTTTTTTAGCAGACATATAGCTGTTAATCCAATGAGTCCACCATAAACAGTGGGAACATCTGATTTTTATATACTTTGCTATATTCTTGTAATGGAAAAGCAGCCAAAAGTGATATAAAGAATAGAGAGGTAATACCAGGTATTACAAAACTGAACACCGTAACATTTTATAGATACATTTGGTAGATAGTAGGTACAAAATATGAAAAATATCATATCAGAGGAGAATTGAATGTATAAATTATTACATAGATGTATCCCTATAAATTACTGGATCTGTTTTACTGATGGTATCAAATATTTGTCACTTACCTTAGCTAAAATTTTCTATCTTCTCTGGCTTCTGCCACAGGAATTTTACAGGCATATAATATGCCATCTTAATTTTTTTTTATTTGCTTTCTATATGCTAAATTTTGGTACCTGTTAATGATAACTTGAGAAAAGGAATCACTCAGTAAACTGACAGATATTTGAGTCACTTTCCCTCTATTACAGTAGTTACTTTTCATTCTCACAACAAAATGCATACATTTGGTAAATCATTCTTACTATGTATTGATAAATGTGTTTGTTTATCTGCTATTTGAATATCAAATTAAACTGTTTTTTAATTTGGCCTTGTATATTTTTTCCAAAGGTACTCTCTTCTCACTCCCCAATTCCTCAGCAGTAACTGTGTAGTGACCTGTGGCAGTTTAAAATTCATGAAGTCACATTATTCTCTAAGAAGAGAAAATAGCTATTAAGCCAATTGAATAATTTGTTTAGCATTGTCTTAATGTAAATTAAGAGAGAAACCATAAAGTATTACGTTGGGTTTGCTGGTTGTTATATGTAAACTGACAGGGCACTTTTGGATTTATACATTTGAAAGACAAGAGGGACGGACCACTGTGTTCACCTAATCTAACCTCCTATGTAGCATTTTCTGTAGGATTTCCCTGAATCAAACCCTGTAGCTGTTTGAAGCAGTACATTCTTTTTTGATTTTTTTTTTTTTTTTTTTTTTTTTTTAAATAGTCTTGATTTAAAATTTTCCAGTAATGGAGAACCTGCAACAACATTGATAAATTGTTCCCATGATTAATTTGCTCACTGTTTAAAAGTGAGCTTTAAAATGTGCACTTTTATTTTCAGTCTAAATTTGTCTAGCTTCAACTTCCAGCCACTGGCTCTTGTTATATATTTGCCTGCTAAGTTGAATAATGTACTCTACACTGTATCCATTAAAAAGGATATACAAAATTGAATATGGTGAAGAAAGAGTCATAACAATTTCTGTTAAAACCCCCTAAAAATTCAAGGCTTGGGGAAAAATGCCTTTTATATGAGAGTTGTAAATTGGTCTGCAAGCCAAATCTGACCTGTGATGCCACTGGATTTAGCTTGTGGAACTGGTGTTCTGGCAGTGGAGGGTTTCATCCTTGCTGGGGTTGACTGGTGAGCAGCTGCACCTGTGCCAAGCTGGGAAAGGGGAAAAGTGGTAGGGAAAAACCATGGTGGCAGGGGCAGTGGCAGCTACTTTGGAATACCAGCTTGTGTCATACATTAACTGAGTTGTTCTAGCCTCTGGTTTAGTTGCTGGGTGCGTCTACACATGGGTGACTGGTGCCTCCTGAGTCGGGGAGACCCTCTCTTCCCCCCCCCCCCCCCGGC
>NW_005842334.1:1164919-1185431 GCF_000455745.1 Alligator sinensis | reverse complement strand
TCCACAACCAGAGGGGAGGGGGTACCCCAATCTTGCCGACCGGGGGTGGGGGGGAGGTCCCCCTTCCGGTCATATGTGCCAACCCGAAAGTGCCAGCGGCATGCCCAGAAGTGCCAACGTTCTTCTCCTGTTGCCCCCACTCCCCAGCTGGTGCTCTCAGGGGGGCACCAGCGCTCCTGCCTGTCACCTAAGCAGGGAATGCTGGCTGTCAGGGGGTGCATGTGTATTCCTGTGCACCCCCTATGCATCACCACGGCATCTACACATGCCCCTGATTGCACAGTTGGTACTTGTAAGCATTGAGCTGAAGCAAGTACCAAATGACTGCTCAGTACCCACCAGTACTGCACAGTTCTGCCAGTGCACGGGTTGTTTTTGACCCTACTGTGCAGTAACAATGAGATACTGTGCAGTTGTGGTGCCATCATGGTTAGTGCCTGCTGATGCTATGTCACCATAGTGACAAGCTACATCGCCATAGTTGGTCACTACAATGATGTAGCATCTTGTGTAGACAGGCCCAATGAGTACAACGAATACTAAAACACTCATTAACCTACCAGATAAAGGTATAGTGAGGACCAGTGGCTGCAAGCTGAAATAAGAGAAATTTTGCTGAAGACCCAGCACCATTCTTAAACAGTGAGGTGATAACTATTTGTATATCTATCAGGAAAAGTGAGGGAATTTCTGTCTTTTGGTACCGACCCTGAATGCATGTCTGGAGGAAATACTATGGTCAAAGAAAAGTTATTGAGATTGGTGGCTGGGGAAATTGAGAGGTAGTTAACTACGCTAGTCTGAGTCAGAAGACCGGTACATGTACCTTTATAGACTAAGAAAATATAGAGTACAAGCTTTTGGGAATCCAAGATCACTGTGTCAGATGGGAAAAGTGGCCAGAATAGATGATCTTATTGCTGTCCTGGCTATGCTGAAGTTCTGCAATTCTGAGTCATCTCCAGTGTTCCAGAATTTGTTGGAAGTTAACTTCCAGAGATCTTCTTGTTCTGCTCTATTAAATTAGGAGATCCCAGGTAACGTAAAAACAAATTAAAAAAAGGCTAACTAGCGAATAGTCTGAGTTGTAGATAATGGAAACATTACAGGCAAGAGCGATAGGCAGAGGGATGGTGTCAAGACAGGAAGGAAAAACATGTATTGCACAATTTTTTTCTTAATTTCTCTTGATAAATCTGGCATATTGCTCTAGTAATGGAGCAGTACCTTTATCAGAATTTCTTTTGTTCTGGATATGCTTTTATATTGTTTAACTCATTTGACTCTGGGTACATATAACTGTGTCCTTTTGCTTTCCTTGTTGTTTGCAACAACTCATAGGTTCTAACTGAATTCAAGGGTATTTACTCCTTGCTTATTTCTATCTTTGAGGTTTTTCCTTTTTTGTTTTTACATTTGCTTTTTTCCCCACTAAGGTCAGATGTTTTTCTTTAAAAAAAGAAAAAAGTTTTTTGGGATCTGGTAAAAATGTTCTTAATCCTGCGCGGGCCGGGGGCGACCTGAGCCCTTTTCCGTGCTGCACGCGGGCTGTGGCCAGCAGCCCGGGCACACCGGGTCGGAGAGGGAAGGCCGTCGAGCTGGAATTAGGCACAAATGCTTAGCAGTAGTTTAAAAGATTGTTTACTTACACCGAGATGGCAGTGGTGTAGGCTGGAAAACTTGCTTGAGTTGCGGTTACAGACAGACAACAAAACAAAACTCGAACCTGCAGGGCACGAGGGTACGTCGCAAGGGGTTTTCGGTGACGGGAAGATAAACCTGCAGGACTCAAACCCGGGTAGAAGAGCTCTGAGGTCGGTTGTCTGGCAAGGACTCTCACGAATTTTGCTAGGCTCCGTGGGTCCAGTTCTTTTGCGCGCAGGAAGGGATACGTCTAGGCTGTGATCGTCGACGGGGAGAGGCTAGAGGTTGATCAGACCTCTGTTGCCTGCTTGAAATGCACTGGGTCCGTAAGGATCCGCAGTGCTTAGACATCTTCACGCAGCGTGAAGTCTCCTCCTCCCGGTGTTCGTGGAGTCCTCCAACTTGGGCGGAAACCACTCAAGCCTTTTATACGGCTAGCAAGCCAATCACTAGCCGCTACATGTGAATAATTTAGAACTGGCCAATAATGGGACTCGAATTAGCATACAGATGGCGGGAACTCTTTGCAACGAGCATTTCTGTGCTGCAACAAAGAAATGCACCCTGCAAAGAAAGCTTCAAATTGGCGGGAAATTCTCCCTTGCACCGGGGTTCTCTTTTGCAGCAGAAAACTCCACCGTGCAAAGAAGCTATAATTTAGCGGGAACAATTTAGCAGTGCCGAAGCACACAAAAACAAAAATCACACCCTTTGGGTTGTGACAAATCCATTCCTAGTTAACACTTATTTTCAGATTTAATATTTTCTCCCAGCTGATTTTTCTCAGAACTGTGATGTAAAGGACACTTTTCTGGTATTTATGTTGCTAGCAAGCATTATTCAAGCAGCTGTAAAAAACCAACCAACCAAAAAAAAAAACCCCATACCAAAAAACATACTGTCTAATCCTTCTGATTTGTGTGAGTAGTATATAGCATTATTCTATAAAACCTCTGCTATAGACCTCATTGAAGAAAAATAAACCTGCAAGCCTTCCTCATGCATGGGACCTTATTCATACTTAGTTATACAAGTAGTCTCATCAATTACTTGTGCGAGTGTTCATTAACTTGAGGAAGACTGCCCATTTGAGCTTCTAATAATCTAAGAAATCATTGTATATCAGCATTGTTTGTACTAGAAGTGTCTATGATAAATTAATTAATACTCTGCCTGTTTTTTTTGCTTTTGCTTTTGCAGTCATATGGAAAAGGGGCTCGAAGAAAAAATCGATTTAAAGGATCAGATGGGAGCACATCTTCGGATACTACCTCTAACAGTTTTGTACGCCAGGTCTGTTACACTTTTTTTAGTCTGTCCTTCAAACTCCAAAGAATTTTACAAATGTCTTGATTTTCAGGGAGCCAGATGGTCCTTATTATATCAAGGCAAAGCATAGTGCTGCCAGACAGAAAATAGTGGACTTCTGTGGTATCATGGAGATTTCTGATTAATCATGTTTTTTCCTGAGAGCAATATTCACTTTATAAATGAGTTATAAAACTATTGTCCTGCTTTTTATTACTGAAATTTTTTTATGCGACTAAGAATGAAGTAGGTGGTAGCATAGCATGGCAGGAGGACCTGAAATGACAGCTTCCATCAAGGCATTAGGATTTTTTGCTTTAAACAGTGTTGCATGAAGGCAACATTAGCTTAGATCCTTTGCCTCCTTCATCCCAGTGTTACTTCAGGATCCCAGCTGGAGGAGAAATGCTTGGCAGTGTAGTCCCCTGTCAGACATTTCTGTAGATGGTAGAGGGGACTGCAAAGCACACAGAGCTTATGCAGAGTTACTGAGTCTTTGTGAATTCTCTGAAGAGGTGTATTCTTTAGAATACAAATACTAATTTTTATGGAAAAATTCCAAGGAAGTTCTGACAACATCTTTTTAGAGATTCCAAATTTGCATGTATTGCTGGATGGGAGTTGATTTGGCTAGCAGACATGGTGAGAAACTGCAACGATAAAGTATATGCAGAACTAAGTGTGTTCTGTATAGAGTCATGCTGTAAAAACTCAGCTTTCTTTAAAAGAGAATTGTTTGTAGCTGTTTATGTAAAGTCCTGACCTTGACCATAAGTGTATGTAAAGTAGTTCAGTGAGAGCTGCTTATGTCTGAGACATCTGAGATGCATCGGAAACAAAATTGTCACATGTACATTTCCACAGCTGTTTCAAGTGCAATTTTGCAAATTATTTGATACTTTCCCAAGAAACTTTGGAATTTATTTATCACTTGCTATAGAACTGATTATTTTGTTCAGGCATGTAGTTTTCATTCTCTTTCCTTGTCAGGTTTCCTTGTGGGTTTTTTTTTTTTTTTTTTTTCCTCAAACTTAAAATCTTAATATGAAGAATTTAAAAGTAACTTCAGATACTTTTATATCAGTTTTATTAACACATCAGCATAGAGTATTGTATGTTCTATGCTTTGAGGAAGTTATTCTGCTTTAATACTTCCTGGTACTGATTGCAAGTTTGATGAATATGGATATTGTTTTTTTAGTATTTGGTATAGATATAAGTGAAATCCAAAAGGGGGAGATGGAGTATGTAATTGACAGTATGTTACACAGTATGAAGATAGAGCCTGTGGCATGCTTCAGTAAATACTTTGGTTATAAACATTTATTCTGTTTAAAAAATAACTAAACACATAAAACACTGTAACTTGCCACACAGAAGAAAAACACGTTGTTTGCGACAATGGGCTATAACCATCAGAAATTAGGGATGAAGACTGGGAGACCACCTGGAACAATTTTTCTCGACATCCATTTGCATGACAATAAAAGGAAATTATTTTAAAATTCTATATTGATGGTATCTCACTGTATTTAAAATTAAATGCATCTATGGTACAGGCATGTGCAAGTGTTGGCAGGTAGTTTGAGAGGACTCTACCGAATACAGTGGGCATGTCTCCACCCTTGTTCCAAAACAACTTGATTCCAGGACATGCTCAGGTAAATAACAGGATGCCTGCCATCAGATAATCCCTATGTGTTTTTACTGAATTTTCCTGAGAACTTTGCAGCATATTAGAGCCATAAGAGGTTGATAACTTGTCTTCTAGTGGATGTGAGGATTATAGTTGCAAAAACCTGGAACAGGGGAGAGGCCCAGAAAATCACTAGGTGGTTCCAAAATGCTTCAGATGATGGAACAATTGTCTTGTCAAGTAATTGTCTATAGAGGCAAAGGAAAAAAAAAATCTTTCTTAAAAATCTTGGAATTTGCTGAGAAAGAATCTCCTGCCTTCAGAACATTTCAAAACATTTTTTTGAATATTGAAGGAGAGTAAAAGTTCTATGAGCTAGCAGTTGAGAACAAATTTGGAATAAATTCAAAATCTAAAATCAGTGATGAGTAGAAGATAGTGAGCCTTGTATTAAGTAGAACTCTGAGGAAAAAGAGGGTGGGGGTGAATTAAGAAACAGAAGTTTGACATCAGCTATTAAATGTCATAGAACTGTTAGAGGAAAAGAATGCAAGATTCTCTTCTGTAGACACTGACTTGAATTAATGGAGCATTGTTGATGGAATAAATGTGTCTTACATCCAACCCCCTGAGATTTATATAGCTGAAAATGTTCAACCTATTATTTGATAAGTTGTATTAATTAATAAATAACATTTAAAAAGATTAATCAGAGATAAGCACGTGATGAACAACGCTTCATGTTTAGCAATGCAATATAATCTGTCAGTTGAGCGGAAATATTTTATGACGAGATCTTTTTCAATAGTCACTTTCCAAATTGCTTGGTAGCTGCTCAGGGACTTTTGAGAACTGGGTACAGCAGGCATGGATAGATCCAGGATATTGTGAAAGGGGACTGCAGGAGCAACTGTACTCCTACTCCCAGCTTCTCCCCTGTGGGATGGACAGACAGGGAAGCATCAACCAGAGAGTTTTTGTAAATCCCTGAATCAGGTAAGAATCCTAACCTGGATCCTGCTCTCAGCACTCCCTTCTCTTCCCTCCATGCTCATCAGGTTGCCGCATCTCCTGCTCACCACAGCTGCTATCCTAGACTCCCCCAGGGTAGGGGGAAGTCAGAGCCACTCCTGTCCTGATCTAGTCAGAATGCATGGCGGGGCTAAGGGCAGTGGCAGTGGTGGTAGCAGGTGAAGTCTCCCTGGCTAGAGACAAACATTCAAAAAGCCTGAGCCTGAATTGATTAAATCTTTGCAGGTTAGTCTAATCTGGCTAGGCTGAATTAGTTTGTAATTGCACAGACATCCCAGGCATGCAGGCACATGCCTGCAGTGGCTCAGGCTAGAAGTGGGGGGTGGCGCTAGAGCAGCCCTCCCTTCCTTCCACAGGGCTGAGCTGAAGGGGGCGTGGTCAGACCCTGGCAGGACACTCTGGTTAGCCCAGCAGGAAATTGATAACAGTGTTAATCACCCCCTAACTCAGTGTTTATCACCCCATTAAGAAAACAACAGAGGGACCTTACCAGCTACCTGTTGATTCTACCTGTTGATTGAGCATGGACCCTGGCCAGCATGTGGTCTGCTAGCTGATACCCAGACACCTCCTCAGTAAGACAGAGGGGAGGGGAGAATTTCTGCTTAGCAGGGAGTGGTGAGGGGAAGTGGGGGAGCAGCCCACAGTCTGTGCTGGAGCTGCAGCCATGCAGCAGAAGGGCTCTGGATCAGAAGCCCCACCCAGGCCAGAGAGCATGCCAGGATACTGGGGGTTTCTGGTTTGTCTTAAACCAGCAAGGGATCTGCGACAGACATTAGATGAACCAGTTTGAGCCAAATCAGTTAAGTCTGATGCTACATTCTACCAGGTCTATCTCAAACCAGTTTCAGCCATTTTCAAACTGGTTTATGTGCACTGAATATCTGTTCTATTACAGGTTTAAACCAGTTTCTGATCACTTAAACCAATTAATGTGTAATGTTTGTCCCAAGCCTCTCTCTGTGCCTGCTACTGAGCTGGCTGGAAATACTTAGGGGGTTCAGGCAGGGAAGAAGGAACTGACTCATTGCTGAGCTAAGCATGGCTTCCCAGGTAGTCCAGCTGGAGCTGGACATGTGACTCTGGAGCTTTCCCCATCTCCAGAATAGCTGGAGACAGCAGTGGACAGGGGTGCAGGGTGGGAATGGGAAGGGAGAAGGAGGTGTTGCTGAGGATGGAGGGGTGGGGGGTGGTAATGGAAATTTCTTACCTGATTCAGGGACTCAAGTCCTTGCCTGATGTTCCCACAGTGTACCCGATTGCTGCCACCTGTCCTCCCCTTGCCTGTTCCCTCTACCCTCCTTCCCCTTACCTTCTGCTGAAGTTCTGCTCCAGCTCTGGAGTAATCTGCAGTGGCCCTGGCCCTACCAGCCAGACAGAAGCTGAAGCTGCAGCTTTGGTACCATCTGGTTTGGGGCTGGAGTGGAGCAGAAGGTAAGCCAGGTGTGGGGGCTGATAGCATAGTCCCTGTTGTGCTTCACATGAGGATCTCCTTTCCACCCACCCCCTGGTCTCACTGCAGAATCTCCTGCACACTCTTCCAGCTGCAAGCTTCCTCCTTTACCATGAGTCACCACGGCCCGGGACAGCTGGTGGCCCAACTCAGGCTTTAGTTCCAAGTCCGGGGCCAAAATTGGAACTGAGCTGCTAACTGCCCCAGGCCAGTACTCAAATCTGTGACAAGGCTTTCCCTTGCCATGTTGTTTGGGGGGGTGGGAGGGGGCGAGATGGATGACACGCCTCATCTTTGATTTGATTAGATACCCAATTCGGTGCTCTCCCTCTAAAGTATCTGTCCCTTCCACTATCGGACCGGATAGCGGGATAGAAGGAACGTTGGTCTGACCCTGTATAGCACTTCTTATGTTCTCTTTTTCCATAGGGATAATAGAAGTCTATTAGCATGTTAATGTAAACATTAGCATATTTTTCTAAAAAAGAGATGTAGCCTTATTGTAACACACAAGATGAATTGTTTCAGTTAGATGACAGAAGTGTGTTTCTTTTTCTCAGTTTATCCACTATTAGGGTTATTATAGACTATAGCACTGCATCATGAGTAATCAATCCTGCTCTGACCCTTGTCTGGCTGGGACAGCTCGATACCCTCATCATAATTAGGAATCTCTATTGGCCTTGGTAGGGTAACATGCTAGATGCTCAGTAGATACTGGACATAAGTCACTGATAGTACTTATGAAGGAAGTGTAGCTACTCTTCACCCATTAGTGTGGCCTTCGTAGAATAACACAAACGAATATTGTACAGGATCATTTTTTGTATTTGTATCTTTTTTGGATAACTTCCACTTTACAGTAACCTGTTGTTTTCTCTTTTGCAATACTCATTTTTGGGCATCAGGGAGACGAATTATTCCCATTTTTTTCATGCAAAGTCCAATAATTTGACTCTTGTTCAAATGTACAAGATGATCAAAGGCCAAGAAGCCCAGGATTTGAAGGCAACAATTTTCTTAGCATCAATGATTCATGGTATGGACCAATGACTTTTTAGGTAAAAGGGGTTGGGAGTTTACTACATACTGCTTTTTTTTTTTTTTTTTTTGTGCCCATGTGTACACCATCTTGGTTAAGAGACTAAAGTACATTAAATCCCGATCTTCTTTTGTCACACAGTAACTAGTTTATCAATCCATGCTCTGAAGCTAATTTCAAGGTAACATATCCATAAAATAAATTAACCTAAGTAAGGTTTAAAATCCTGTGTGAAAGTCCAATGGCAAATTAAAATATGCTGTAATGGCTAAATATGTATGTGTTTGGAAAGAAATGACACTCATCCCTAACACTGAAAGAAAGCACATGTGTAAATAAAATACTAGCAGTATTGTGCAAGAACAGCTTAATTTTCTCTGACTTCCACAATATAAAAGCATCCCAATCTTCAGAAAGTTATGTGAACCCATAGATGCATGATTATGCAAATTCAAACTTGAGCAGGTGAAAATGTTGATGTCTATTGTTTGCTTTTTATGACAAATTTACTGTGTCTTCATTTTACCGTTTCCTTAAGGGACATATGCGCCCTGGCTCTGATATGTATCTGGCAAGATTCCCAAGATGCATACCAAATGTTTCAGTAGTGAGGGGAATGCCAGCTTAGTTTATCTGAATGAAATAGCAGCACAGCAACATTTCGTTCAAAGTATATGATAATCCTCTGGGTATATATGGAGATGAATTTTAGTCGGGTGAAATGTCTTCACAAAATGGTATGTTTTTCCAAAACCTTTAATTTAGAGTACAGAAATAGAACAGTCTGTCTTGATAAACCTTCCAAGTCATTGTTTCACAGGATATTGCCCTTAATAGGTATAAAAGACCATGACATTGAAGCAATAGTTTAAAAAAGAAAAGTTTTAAAAGTCCCAGGTACACAGTAGGTCAGATCAACCAGATCAACTCGCCAAAAATATTGTGAATATCTATTGCTATTACTCAAGAAAAACTATTACCTTTTCCTCTTTTTTTCTAATCTGTGAGCACAGGTAGAGTATTTTATTCATTTTTTCCTGGAATCTTTATTATTGGTAATCTCAGCTCAGAGAACCCAACTTGACTTTCTGATTGCACTATGGGCATGCAGAGCTAGCATCTGTGGGGTGCAGAATATCATATAAAGTGAACAAATATGATATGAAGTTTTATCTGCAGTAAAGTTGGAACCCTTTAGTCCCAATTATTGTCATGTTTACAGT
This sequence comes from Alligator sinensis, assembly GCF_000455745.1. Lineage (NCBI taxonomy): Eukaryota > Metazoa > Chordata > Crocodylia > Alligatoridae > Alligator > Alligator sinensis. The sequence goes on along the minus strand of NW_005842334.1, from coordinate 1,176,093 downwards.
ATCAAATTTTTCTCTTTGCTACTGATCAACTGTCATGATTTTTCAGGAGCTAAGGAATGTGGAGACACAGTGTTCACCATTTTTTGATCTTTGTAGTGATAAGCAGCTCACTACAAAAGGTAACTATGATGGACTTGGAAGGGAATCTAGTTTGTAATGAGCCACAGTTTGATGGATGTATAATAATAATTTTACTCTCAGTTTTTCAAAATGTGGATTAGGCAATTATATGAGCTAAATATTTAACAGAAAATGGTATGGCACTTTCCATTAATAATATTGTAAACGAACTCCATGTTCTGTTATCACCATATATTTTGTGGTTGCACTTCTAGATCAGTCTTTGTTCAAATATTATTTTGAATCCTAATAATTAACCACAGAGACGGTCTAATTTAAAATATATATTGTAAAGACAGATTAAATTGTGAAATAGACTGGAGACTCCATGCCTGCCTACTGATATATTCAAGCTTTTATTAATCTATGCTTTCAGCCTTTAAGTTCTGGCTTGATGCCTGTTACACTGTGTTCAGTTACAAACATAACCATAAATAATGATGTAGCAAATTTATTATCCTTCTGCTTTCCTGTAAATGCAAAAGGGACTCCTTATTGTGTAATTACCAACTAAATTTTATGAATGGTAAAGTGTTCTAAAACTTGAACACTTACAAAGTTATTTGTCCCCTGTAAGGATTTACTTGTTCTTCCTTATAAGCACAAGCCTCTTACCTTTAGGTACAGCAGAAACAGTGTCAGAAATATTACTGTTCTTCAAATAAATGTTTGTATAGCCAATTTATGTCTTTCCTTTCTGTGCATTCAGGGGAAAAAAGAAGAAAACTGCAGTACTCAGCTTTTACATTTTTATTCTTTCAAAGCCCACGAGGCTAATGGTGTCTGTTCATGTGGTGAGCCTTGCAGAGCCATTCTAGAGCAGTGTATAAATTGGAATGTCTAAATATGGACCCAACATTTACAGTTGCCCAGTCAGACTGTTCATGCTACTTGAACAGGGTTGATAAACATTGTTGATCTTTTTCCTCAAAGGATTTTTATTTAAATATGTTTTTTACAATTTTAATGTCATATTTCACTTTGTCGATTTAAATTATATTTTCCTTTTAAAATTAAACTGAATTTAATACAAAATATATAAAGACCCAAACTATAAACTCTTACAAAATTTAGATTAAACTAATTTCTCAATCTATGAGCCTTTTTATAAAAAAGAAACACAACCAAAAAATATTTTGCTTTTTTGTGCATATATGTTTGAGTTAGCTAATGCAGCTCCTTGACACACATCATGACCAAAGGCTTAGCTAGTAAATAAGCAATATACCACTTTATAAAATAACAAAAATGTAAAATATAATAAGACTTTGAAAATGTTAAGCTATATAACTGCTTAAAAAAATATAAATCTTGCTATAGGTAGCATCCTGGGTAGCAAAATCTGGATGTACCAAATCTGGTTTATTCTCATTGTTACCAATCATGTTTTAAGGGTTAAATCAACCACTTTAGAAAGCAATTTGAGAACAAATGAGAAAGCAGATTGATGCTGTCCACTTGATGATTTGAATAGCTCATCTAAACCATCTTGATTTCAGTCAGTTCACTTTGTCTCTGGAAAAAATATATGTGGATGTGACAAAGATCACAATAGCTAGAAAACAGATGTAAAATAATGCTCATTTGCCAAAATAATGCCTTTTTTTGTTCATTTCAATCTTTGTTTCAGTGGATGTTTCACCAAAATATTGACCCATGCTAGTCGTCAACTGTTTCATACTTTTATTTTGTTACAGTTGTATAGAAAAAATTTCAGCATATAACCATCGTGGGTAGGGCTTGTGGTATCACCAAATATTAAGGCTACTTAGCACTTCCTATTATCAGGTCCTGTGTTTGGCTGTTCATAAATTTTCTAAAACAAAAGTTTGTGGCTGAAATATTTCCCATGATAGATGTGTGCATCTGAGTGATTTCTCACTCCCCCTTGGAAAATTGCTGTTGAAGTAGTTCAACAATTTTCAGAAGTGAAGCTATGGAAAATATGTTGCTTTTCAGTGTAAAAAAACTAACAGAACAAACACTGCAAAAAATCCTCGAAAGCCTTTTCTTTGAGATCTTTGAGAATTTTTTAACATGTGGGTAATTTCAAAGCAGGGGGATTGACATTTTGGTGAGCAAGCATACTGGGGTAGCATTTGTAAGTGATGTGCCTTGTGCTGTTCTGCTAGAATTGGACCAAATTACAAGCTTCTAAGGAACTTCTGTTCCCATGTGGTCAGTAGAGAGTTCTGGAATGGCAGCTGCTAAAGTGTAAGAGGACTCCATCATCAGTGAGCATCTCTTTGTTCAAATCCTACTGCTGACTGGATAGCACGTGCACAATCCCCACAGGGCAGTTGAACATGGTCCTTCCTGCCTAGGACTAATTACAGACTCCCTCTCTATTTGCTGCTTTCAGAGTACAGTATCATAATTAAGAACTTGAAGCTTCTTTCTACTGTACTTCCCCCTCACCTCATTTCCTCTTAGGGCAAGGGGGGACTGGGTTTGTGAGCTAGAGAGAGGAATAGAAAACGAACTAGCAATCTGGCAATCAGCAAGACGAGAACACTGACCTGGTTGCACATCTGGGCTGTAGGGCTAGGGACAGACATTAAACATACACTGGTTTAAGTGATCAGAAACTGGTTTAAACCTATAACAGAACAGACATTCAGTGCACATAAACCAGTTTAAAAATGGCCAAGACTGGTTTGAGATAAACCTGGTTGAATGTATTATCAGACTTAATTGTTTTGGGTCAAACCAGTTTATGCAGTGTCTGTCCCAGATGTCTTCCTGGTTTAACTTAAGCCAGAGTCCTCCAGCATTTCAGCATGCTCTCTGGGCTGGGCTCTCTGCTCCAGTCCAGCAGGGCTGACTCTGCCCCTCTGCTCTCTAGCCCCAGGGGCCAGGAGAGTGGGGAGGAGGAGTGGGAAGAGGAAGACAGGGAAGAATTCCCCCCCCCCAGCACTGAACAGAGCCCCCCTCCCCACCCCGTGTGGGGAGAAGTGAGGGGAGGAGCAGGGGAAGAGTCCCACTCTGGTGCTGAGCAGCCTTGCAGAGCCCCCCACCCCATAGTGAGGAGGGGTGGAGGAGGAGGAAGAGCCCCCCTCACCCCCAGTGCTGACCAGAGCCCCTTTCCCCACCCTGCATTGGAGGGGGGAGAAGGAGGAGGGGGAAGAGTTCCTTTCTTTGCCTGGGCAGCACTGTGTGCCGGGATTGCTCCTGGCTGTCAGGGAACTGCTGAGGCAGACAGCTCTTCCCTCTACCTCCTCCCCTGCCACAGTGGTCTGGCCAGGCTCCCTCTTCCCCTACCCTCAACACCCTGCAGGCCAAGGTTGGGGTTTACTTAGGCCTCCCCAGGCCTGGTTATGCCTACCTCCTCAGCTCAGCTTCCCTGTGGAAGGGAAGGGCTGCTCTAGCACCCCCAGGCTTCTGGACTGAGCCACTGCAGGCACGTATTGCAATTTCTGGAATGAAAAGAAAACATCTATCCACTTGCAAATGGGTTTACTCTCTACGGGTTAGACTAACTTACAAAGATTGAATCAATTCGGGCTCAGGCTTTTTGAGTGTCTGTCTCTAGCTAGGGGAAGAGCTGTGGAAGGCTGGCTAAAGAAACCGCTCAGTAAGGGTGAAGTGTGGGGATGACAGATAAACTTAGGGAGGGAAACTGAAACTATACAATGCATATGGAGGGAAGAGATGGATCAGATGAGCACAAAGGAGAGTGGGAATGGGAAGTAGAGCAGATCTGGGATCAGGTACAAGGGGTGGTGAGGAGGACTGGGCAAAGGACAAGTTGGAGAGGATAGTTCAGAGTATAGTCCAGATGTGTAATCCAAGATTTGTGGATCTCCTCATTCCTCTGCTGTCAGGAAATATTTGTAGACATCAGCAAATTGCACCTCATCCTCTTCTTGTGGTGGTTCACATTAGTTTGCCAGACAGGTACTTCTATTGGCCATTCAATTAGCTTAGGTGTCACAGGTCAATACAGTAGATATTAAGGTTCCAACATGTAGGGTGAACAGCCATCCCGAATTGGGTACGTGGGTATCTCAAGTCCCAGTCCCAGGCTGCATGACTCTGGGACAGCATTTGTCCTGGATTTGCAACCTCCTGCAGGATCCAGGGGGAATGTCGGGTTTCCTCTTGCAGGCTGGTAGTGTTCCAGCCTGCAAGGGGTTACTAGGAGTGGGACACAGGGGGCATCATATGCATGTGCATGCCTGCACAAATGCATGTGGCCAGGAACACAGCCAGGCAGTGTGGAGAGCAGCTCTTTGCAGGTAAGTCTGTGGGGGGAGGGGTGGCAGGTTGAGGCCCCTATGGTGAGGTGGGTAGGAACAATGTAGGGCACCCCAGTTTGTGTGCGGGGTAGGGCAGATGAGGGCTTCCCACTGCAGGTTTAGGGCCACCCAACCTGCCATCCTGCCCCTCGGGCTCTGTACTAACGGCACTGCTGTGGCAAGGGGCTCCCTTGCCTGCCCAGCAGCAGCGATGGCAGTAGCATTGTGGAATTGCACCCTCTGCTGCTGCCGGGTGGGCAGGGGGGTGCACAGCCAGCACAGGGCAACCAAGGAAAAGGCAGCATGGTGGGGAGTCTGCCCAGTGTTCCACACTCCGCTCCTCTTGGCTCTGGTCCAGCAGTGGGAGGGGAGAGGGGAAGGTGGTTAGGTGTCCTACCTTCCCCTTTTGAAAAGGTAGTCACCCTATCCACATGCGGATGTCAATACTATGTCACATGATGCTTTATTTTTTTTAAAAAACAGGCCATTGTATACAAAACGCTGTTAAAAATATTTATAAAGTCAAGCTCCTGGAAGTGAGAAAATGCCAAAATTAAGGTAGTGTGTACAACCTTAATTCAGATCTATATGTGCAAGTCTTATGAACACTCCCTGCCACCCTCCTCTTAAATGACCCATACTTCATTCCTCTTGGATGACCCCCTACCTCAGATGAACCAGCTGTAAAAATGAATCATTATTGTGTAGTTTTGGAGAATGGCATATATAGGGTTTTCGACTCTCTTGCTGCAGAATTTTGAAGGCATATTATAAGTGAGGCAGGAGACTGTGTGAAGACAAAGGATGGCTTCATGTTTAAGTCACTTTGTTCATCTCTCAGCACCCTCTGGTCCTATTCCTCTTATACTAGACATGCGAAATAGTCAAAAAAAAAACAAAAAACCCTGTCTTTAAATTTTCTGTGCATGCTTCATCTGACAGTAACACTGGGGAGACAGATATTAATGACTGAAGTCCTGAGAATATATAGCAATTAGCATCATAGGAAAAATGAGTAAATTATTAATTTCTGTATTTGGAAAGGAATGTGAATAGTGAGAAGTAAATGAGCCATGAGAGAAGATCCATTAACTCATGAGAAGAAATTAAATGTAGATTAGCTGCTCATTATGTGAGCCAGTGCACTGAATGATACAGGAGTGCAGAGGAAAATAGGTACAGGATCATGCAATTGAAAACTGCTGAAGGTGGAAAAGGCAACGCCAGGCATTTCCTAATTTACAGCTGGCTAGCTTTACAAATACTGCATCTAACAAAAGTGTGTGTGTGTGTGTGTGTGTATATGCATATTGTTTGAGAAATTCAGAAGTCACTTTTTAGATTGATAGGATTTATTATTGAAAGTTGCTCCCTAACAGAAAACTGAGAGAGTTGGGAATTGAGTGTCCCTCCTACAGCAGGCAGTTGGTTAGCTACAGCCAGATAAAGGGTCTGCAGAGAGTGCCTACTGCTCCAAAATAAAGATTATTGTTTTTAATTCTTCTCATTCATTGTGTGTGTGTGTGCTTACTGAAGTTGGTGATCACTAAAAGGTTGGACATAAAAAGACTCTTTTTTGTTGTTCTTGTTATTCCTTACAATTTTGGGGATACTAGTGTCTAGGGGCTCAGATTGTAGAATAGGTCCACACTGCTAAGTCCTAACAAGCACTTAACAAAGATGTTGAAATTGTAAAAGCTAAAGGCATTTTTACACCCTTAAGAACCTCATTCTTCACCTGTCAGAATGATGCCTGACTGTTTTTAAGAGACTGTTTGCACTCACTGATAACAACAAGGTAGTATATCACTTACTGCTTAGCTTGATTGTCTTCTGTTTTTGGTGTGCAGTCAAGCTACCACTGCTGCCCTGTAGTACTAGTCCAAATTAATTGCTTGGGCATGCAGGGCTGAAATCAGGAAGGCCAAAGCACAATTGGAGTTGCAGCTAGCAAGGGATGTGAAGGATGAGGAGAAGGGTTTCTACAAGTATTGGTAGCAAAGGAGGATCAGGGAAAGTGTGGGTCCCTTACTGAAAGGTGGAGGCAAGCTTGTGATAGAGGATGCAGAAAAGGCCTTCAATGTCTTCTTCATCTAAGTCTTCACAGGCAAGGTCAGCTCCCAGACTACTGCACTGGGTAGCACAATCTGCAAAGGCGGTAAACAGCCTTCAGTGGTGAAAGAACAGGTTAGGTACTATAGAAAGAAGCTGTATGTGTACAAATCCATGGGGCTGGATGTGATGCATTTGAGGGTGCTGAGGGAGATTGTAAATCCACTGGGCATAATCTTTGAAAACTCATGGCTATCAGGAGAAGTCCTGGATGATTGGAGAAGGGCAAATATGGTGCCCATATTTAAGAAAGGGAAAAAGGAGGATCCAGGGAACTACAGACCAATCAGCTTCACCTGAGTCCCTGGAAAAACCATGGACAAGATCCGCAAGGAATCCACTTCTAAGCACTTGGAGGAGGAGACGGTGATTAGGAACAGTCGGCATGGATTCACCGAGGGCAAGTCATGCCTGATTGCCTTCTATGATGAGGTGACTGCTCTGTGGATGCAGAGCGACCAAGGGATGTGGTGTACCTTGATTTTAGCAATGCTTTTGATACGGTCTCCCACACCATTCTTACAGGCAAGCTAAGGAAGTATGGTCCAGATGAATGGACTATAAAGGGATAGAAAACTGACTGTAGCATCAGGTTCAGAATGTAGTAATGGCTGGATGTCTAGTTGGCAGCCAGTAGCAAGTGGAGTGTCCCAGGGGTCAGTACCTGGGGCTGTTTTTGTTCAGTGTCTTCATCAGTGACCTGGAAGATGGCATAGTGTGTGCCCGTAGCAAGTTTTCAGATGACACCAAGGTGGGGGAGTAGTAGATATGCTGGAGGGAGGGCTAGGATTCAGAGTGACCTAGACACATTGGAAGGTTGGACTAAAAGAATTCACAAGGACATATGCAAAGTTCTACATTTAGGATGGATGCATTTAGTATGGAGCAATCCCATGCACCAGTACAGGCTGGGAGCTGACTGGCTGGGCAGCAGCTCTGCAGAAAAGGACCTAGGGATTACAGTGGACAGTAAGCTAAATGAGCCAACAGTGTACTGTTGCAAAGAAGTGTAACAGCATATTGGGTTGCATTGGTAGGAGTGTTGCCCGCAGGTCAGTGGAAGTTATTATTCCCTTCTCTTCAGCACTGGTGAGGCCACATCTGGAGTACTGTGTTCAGTTTTGGGCCCCCCCACTACTGAAAGGATGTGGACAAATTGGAGGGAATCCAGCGGAGGGTGATGAAAATTGTGAGGGGTTTGTGGGGCATGACTTATGAGGAGAGATTGAGGGACCTGGGCTTGGGGATTTAATAGTAGCCTTCAACTATCTGAAGCGGGGTTCCAAAGAGGATGGAGCTACACTGTTCTCAGTGGTGGCAGATGACAGAACAAGGACCAATGGTTTCAAGTCGCAACAAGGGAAGTTTAGGTTGGATGTTGGGAAGAGTTTTCTCACTAGGAGGGTGGTAAAACACTGGAACAGGTTACTATGGAATCTCCATCCTTGGAGATTTTTAAAACCAGTCCAGACAAAGCTTTGGCTGGGATGATCTAGTTGGGGTTGGTCCTGCTTTGAGCCCAGGGTTGGACTAGATGACCTCCAGAGGTCCCTTCTAACCCTAATTTCCTATGATTCTATAATCTCTGGAGTGACTCTGTTTTCAGTGGAGTCACACCAATGATGAATTTGGCCTATATGGCATATCAAATGGTACCTCCAAGTCTTATGTCTTTAATCAGATTTTCTAATATATCTTACCATATTTACCTGAATGCAAGATGACTTCAAATTTAAGACAACTCACTAATTAGATTCTATACATGAAAAATTATAAATTTGTTTCCAGTTTCCCATGTATAGAATCCAGTTAATGGAAGGTCATTTTAAAATTTGTCGTCCCCCCTACTGCTGTAGCAGGAAACAGTGTTGAGGGAGGGGCAGATCCCTACTCTTTGCTCCCCTGCCCTCTGTCCCCCTGTGTCTATGCCTGCCCCATGCTATTTACCCTTCTGCCTTGTGTCCCCATGCTCCCTGCCCTTCTATGGCTCCCTTGCCCTCCATGTCTGTGCCTGCCCCAGCACTCCTTGCCTACCCACCCTGCTTTACCTTCTGTGTGTGTGCTCCTCTGGGGCAAGCAGCAGCAGCCTGGCCTCAGCCCAGCCCAGATAGAGAAAAGTGGCAGCAGCTCCTGGCTGGTCTGGGTGGGGGCTGGAGCAGAAGTTAAAGGGGCAGGGAGAAACTGCGGGGAAGGGAACAGCAGGTGAGGGGGAAGATGCAGGTAAGAAGTGGTGGGGCAGGCTGCAGGTTTTCTCCCCTTACATACACATACCGTGAAGCCTTCCTCCCACCCTCTACCCCACAGTTACCTTATAGCCTTCCCTGCACTGTCCCTAGCTGCGGGCTGTCTCCCCAACCAGATGAGACATTCCAGCTCGGGGCATGCCATGGCTCAGCTCTGGCTTCAATCCGAAGCCTGGGGCCAAAGCTGAAGTTGAGCTGCTACCTGCCCTGGGCCTATACTTAAATCTAAGATGAGGCTTTCTTTTTTCCTATGCTGATGTGGGGGAACCTCATCCTGAATTTGAGTGAATACAGTATTTTAAGCCGATTACATCCTTTTTTTTTTGTCTTTACTTTTATATCTTCAAATCTCAGACTTTCTACCATTAGCAGTTTATTTGTCATGGAAATGTATTGCCTTAAGCTTTTTTTTTTTTTTTAAATTGGGGTCCATATACAAGCAATGATTCATGAATATGTAAATTCTAGTCTCATCATTTGGAGTGGCTAAACTTGTGCACTGATGGCAATGCATAGCCTTAAACCAGCTATGGAAGCAATGGAAGGTCTTGAATTCACACATTCCTTGCATCAAACATTTATTAAAGAGCTTTGGACTAATTTTAGTGGAGCTTTATGGGTGCATCCTGGTACTAGAAAATGTACCAAGGAGTATCACAATAAATTATGCAGACATTTTTAGTGTAGCAATAGAGTGGTGTGGTGGATGAATGTAAGAACTTCCTGAGTGTACCTCTCAGTTGAGCTGATGGCTTAATTTGTGAACATAAGTTAGATCACTTTCAACTTACTGGGTCTATAGAATGTCTGGCCAGTATGAAGGTTTTGTAATACTCCCTTTTGTCTGGAAGAAGTTTGTGGCACTGCCCATTCTGACCCTGTGAAGTGTGAGTTGATTAGAGGGAAGAAGAGTGCTAAGGAAACCCGATGGAAAGGAAATCCAACTGGGAGTATCATTAATTCTTCTTTGATGTCTTTCCTGCATCAGAGGAGTTTTTAAAGATTTCTCAAATGCTTTCTTATGTTGCATATCAAAATTCCCTTCTCCAGTCTGTCATTCTGCTCTTATTTGCTTGCAACAGAGTATAAAAACAATTGCAGCAATAAACAGATGTGAAGAAGCTACTGAATGCCTCAAAGTTTTGTGGGAGAGGCACTCTCCTTATGCCTCTTTATCCCCTAGGCTGGGGACAGACATTTAAAAAACCTGAGACTGAATTGATTCAATATTTGTAGGTTATTCTAACCTGGCTAGGCTAAACTGGTTTCTAACCACACAGACATCCCCTCTGGACTGAAAAAAATTGGGCACATGCCTGCAGTTGATCAGGCTATAAGGTACTAGAGCAGCCCTCCCATCTTTTCTACAGTGCTGAGCTGGGGGTATGTGGCCAGGCCTCAGCAGGATGCTCAGATTAGGGAGGGGTCCCCCCTCCCCCCCAGCAGGCCAGCAAGGAATGTTTATCACCCCTAACTCGGTGTTTATCAATCCATTAAGAAAACAAAGCCTCTCTCAATTAGTTCAAGCTCTTCTTAAACAGCTTTTTCAAGGAAGGACATTACCAACTACCTGTTGATTAGCTCCAAACAGCCTGTCTGCCTCTGTCCTCTCCCATAGCATGGACTGTAGCCAGTCTGTGGTCTGCTAACGCTAAGAGACGCTTAGCTAATGCTAAGAGATGTCTTTTTAAAGCAGAGGGGCGGGGGGAATAATCCTGGTTTAGCAGAGAGAAGCCAGGGAGATGCCTGCAGTCTCTGCTGGAGCTCCAGTGAGGGAACAGAAGGGAGGGGCCAGAGAGTCCTGGCCAGCCCAGAGAGCATGCTGGGATGCTGGGGAGTCTGGTTCATCTTAAACCAGCAAGGGGTCTGGGACAGACATTTACATAAACTGGTTTGAGCCAAATCAGTTAAGTCTGATACTGCATTCAACCAGGTTTATCTCAAACCGGTTTCAGCCATTTTCAAAGTGGATTATGTGCACTAAACATCTGTTGTGTTACAGGTTTAAACCAGTTTCTGATCATTTAAATTGGTTTATGTGTAGTGTCTATCCCTAGCCCTGGAGTCTAGAACTACCTTTATAGCATCCAAGTTGCATGGCTCTGTGTAACACATTTAATGAGATAATTTTCATATTTGGAAATACATTGCATTCAGCTATACACTTAAGCTAAGGTTGGTATGGCCTGTTCCAAGTCATGGTGGGAGCAAGTGGGAATTGAACAAAATTCCATAGCTCTGGTTTGGTCAGTGCATGCTGGAGAGTTTCTGAAATTGCTTAGTAGATAGGTGGATGCTAGAGGATGTCTGTGAGGGCTTTGGGTTGTTTGGGAAGGAAATAAGCTGGAAGGTAGAAATGAGCTAGGGGGAAGGCAGGGAACTGGATCACCTCCCCCATCACTTGCTTCTGCTTATTGTTTCTGTCCATGCTGCTACTTTATGGTGCTTATGTGCTCCTTCC
>NW_005842334.1:1164217-1164888 GCF_000455745.1 Alligator sinensis | reverse complement strand
AGGAATAGATAAGATAAAAGCAACTGCTTGGTTTCCCTACTTGGCAGATACCATAGCAAACCCAAGAGATGGTAGCATCATCAGGTCTTTATGCAACCAACATGGCTCAGTTGTAAGAATATGTAACAGGATACATTCATGTTTAGGGCCCTGAGAAAATTGTGATTTTTGCGGACTGTGTGGATACTGTGAAAGTAGCCCTACACTGCGATTTTTAAGGGTCATGAGCCTGTGCCAGAAAAATGCATGAAAGCGCAGGTTTCCCTTTGCAGGCTAGCAGTGTTCCAGCCTGCAAGGACAAATCCACGCTTTCTCAGTTTTCCAGTCTGCAAGCAGCTGCTGGGGGTGTGGCCAGGATGCAGATAGGCAGCCAGATAAGTGTATAGGGAGCAGTGGGGGAAGGGAGTTTGGAGGGCTAGGGCTTGTGAACTGTTGGGGTGGGGAGTTGGTGTGTGTGTGCCTGCCATTGGTAGTGGAAGGCCAGGGCTAACGGGCCTTAGCCCCACAAAAGTTTTTGCAGCAGCTGGCGACAGCAGCAGCACCACGGTGCTGCAATCCCACATCTCCCCAGTGGCACTCGGCATGCAGGCATTCAGTCACCACCGCTTACAGTCAGAGCATGCACCAGCCCTGCAACAGCTCTGAATGAGCAAGGGGTAGGGGCCAGGCAG
>NW_005842334.1:1137742-1164186 GCF_000455745.1 Alligator sinensis | reverse complement strand
CCGGCTGGGCCCCCCCCCCCCCCCCCCCCCCAATAATATTTTCCCCCCATCACTTATGGCGCCTGCTGCACATGTGGCATGTGTGCAGGTAAAGTATCATTTTTTTAACAGAATATTCACAGAACTATCGGGGACCCATTTGCCAAGATCAGTGGTAGTTCCGTGAATACTCCATGAAAAATGATACTTTACCTGTGCACATGCCATTGAGTTTCTACAAGAAATCCGCTATTTTCCAGGAGGCCCTTTTCATGTGTCATTTGAAATGTGTGGCCTTGGTGGTAGTTGCTGTTGAGCATTGAATTTTGAGAGAAGTTACAATGGGCAGAGGTTCTTTTAAAACAATTGCCCTAATTAATGGAAATGATGCATTTTGTTTGTTCTTTTGAGTATACAACAGGATCTTTAATCATCTCTTATGGTGCAGAGAGGGACCAGTAGAGCTTTATTTACAGTGATGGATACTGAGGTAGGGGAATGTCTGGACTTCCCAGTTCACATCCTGTAGTTATTTTCAGAGCAGTTTTCTTAGCCTGGTTGACTTGCATCATGGGGCATTTTTACACATACATGGCCTGCTCAGGAGGAGGGAGAATAATCATAGTGTCTTGTTGGAGTCTGGCTATGCCCACCTCTGCTCAGCCCTGTGGAAAGCAAGGGAGGGTTGCTTTAGTGCCCCCCGGCTTCTAGCCTGAGCCAGTGCAGGCATGTGCCTGCATTTCTGGGATGTCTGTCTGGTTACAAAACTGATTTAGCCTTGCCAGGTTAGACTAACCTGCAAAGATGAAATCAATTCAGGCTCAGGCTTTTTGAATGTCTGTTCCTAGACACTTCCAGACACTATTAGTACATTTAGAATTCAAATTTGCAAACTGTCTGAAATCAGAAGAAAGCTAAGCTACATAGATTTAATTAAAGCTAGTGCCAAAATTTTGCAGAAATAGATTTCTGAGTAATGTACTCTGGTAATATTTTTTCCCCTCAAATGGCTATTAAGCAGCAGTGTTTTTATATTATTATATAAGGGTAGCCTAATAACAAAATCAACAAAAAAGAATATTACAATGTGTTATTTGAAAAGTAAACAAAAAAGTTATATTTAAGTGCTTCAAGTTTTAACTAAATAAAATATAAACATACTTTCTATGTTCACATACATACAAATACACATTAAGTATAACTAGTAACTTAGTTCCTTCTACAAAGATGTGAATCTGGAACTTTTTTCCCTTTTACAGTTGGAAAAGTTTTATGAAAATGTTTATGATTTTCTAGGACATACATCTGTGTAAGTTTACTTTGTTGCACTTTTTTATACATGAAATATGTGGCGTTTTTAAAAAAAACCTCAATGACTCATTTCTGGAGTACAAGATCACAAACTAGAGAAAAATGTGTCAGGTTGCTGATCTGAACAGCTTCACCCATGCATGGAGTCTAGCCCTTTTTGGTCATAGATACTATACTAGGAAAAATGAAAGTCCATTGCAATTGGCCAGATGAGTCTGCTGACTCACTTCTGAACATCCCAGACAAATACACTCCAGCTCAAGTGACAAAGTGGCTGCTTTTAAACATCACACGTTCAAAATATGTGAAAATGTCATTTCTGCAAAATTAGTCATGCCATTGCCAATTTAAACTTGCATCAGAGGCAGCTTTCTGATTTATTTTTCATCTGTTCTTTCTAACATCAGTGATTACATTTATGAAGACCCAACTGGTGGTTTTCTTCTAATGCCAGTAGATCTTTTTAACAATTTTTCATATTCTTTGAAAGCATTCTGGGTCTTGGTATTTCTAAAATAAATTACAAAGATTGTGACTACCAATACAGATCCTTACCCAATATTACTAAGCAAAGTAACATCATCACCAGGAATTAATATCTCCTAAAGTTTTAGAGAGAGATATAATGTGTGTCTCTAGTGGGTTATGGAATAGAGAAAATCCCACACAATTTACTGATTCGTTTTGATGCACTGGCTGGGGGAGTAGTTAGCTGATTGCACGATTTCACAATGATTACACACTTAATTTATACAACACAATTTTATTTTAAAACTCTTTGCTACGTATATAACACTGCTTAGCTTTAAGAAACACCACAAACATTAAAAACACAATAATTACATATATCAGAAACAATGTTCCGAATGCACTTCCTTCCCAAACAAGGCTATAAGAATTAGTGCTACAAAAACAACTACAATTACAACTAAAAGTTAAATTTGAATCAATACTGTTATTTTTCATAATATACTTGCAATCCTAGAATTCCGAGAAGCCAAATACCAAAATATGGTTTAATTCCTCAGGAGTACGATTTAATGGGTTGGCCTCAGTAGTATGGTTCAATAGGCTGGCCTCAGCAATGCGATTCAATGAGCTGGGCTCACCAGTGATAGGACTACATCCCCTTCCTTCAGTCCCTTTCGGGCGCTCCGCGGCTTCAGCGTGAACTAAGGGATTCGTGTTCACGGAGAGGCTTGATTAGGCGATCAATCTAATCTGAACTTATACTTGCGAATCTTCCTTCGTTGTTCTGCAAGTGAAGTCACCTCCAAATTGGGACAGTAAGTTACAGGTTTTTGAGTGAGCTGCCGTCATTGGGCTCCTCCTACTCAATTCATCATAACTCCCAAATTTGGGCTCGGATCTTACTCAACAGAAATTACCTTTGTTGAGCATTTTTAAATTATTCTTGGGGAGACTTCCATATCACTGTAAATACTCTTTTCTTAGCAATTTGGTTAAAAGGCCTTAGGCTTTGATGTCTCGGAATTTAGGACATTTACTTTCTTTGTAAAAAATTTCTAAAGGTACAATTTAGATTAAGGTTTTAGGCGAAGTCAGGACATTTCGCACGTAGCTCCGAAACAATGAGCTAGATAAGGAGATAGATCCTATCTTCTTCCTGAAACTGGCTAATGGGCAATCTTTACAAACATTCAAACTATTTCATTCAATATGACAATGTGGAGGCTGTTAATTGTATATCAATGGCCCATTCTTTAGAGAACTTTCTAGTGCCTGTGGAGCATATGCATATATACACGTGTTGTTGTATGGTTTTATGCCATACATCGCTTTATTTCTTAAACCTGATGCCTGTGCTTTATCTAAAACTTTAAGTATTCCATATAAGCAACTTAGGTTTACTTTCAACTACATTTGGGAGAGGAAATTGTGAACTAGTTATTAATAATGAATTTGGGATTTCTCTGTTGCAATTTGTACTGCATAGTGTTATGTAGTCTTATATTATCCAACTTTTTGTATTTAATTTAAAACTGCATGTGGTAGGCATAAAGCATTTTTGAACCTAGGAAAAAAATTAGAATGAGGAAACATTTTAAAAAAGAGGTGCATTTGTTAACTCTTCTGTCATATTTACTAAGAATTTATTGTTCTGAATATATAGAGATGCTGCTATAAGCAGCATAAGGCCAGAATACAAAGCCAATAATGTACCTTTGAATAACAGAGTTAGAATAAATGGGATATAATCAAGGAGTATGTCATAAAGGCCACTTCACGTGCCATAAAGCATTCACATTGTAGTCCCTGTCAGATTAAAATGAACCTCCTAAATTCTGCTAAACACCTTGAGGAGAAGAAGAATCAAGGACTATAAAAATTGCAAAAAAAAAAAGATTTTATTATAAAAGTATTTAGGGTCAAATTGTGAGATTACATAAATTGTTTGTCCCACTGCCATCAAAATTATAGCTATTCATGAGAGTATAGTGAGCAATTAGCTAATAAATAATAATGGTTTGGTAGTTAGAATGAAGGGCAGTCTCTCTTGCCACCTTCTGTATATATGGTGGAATTTACTATTTGGTCCAGTGGAGCCAAAAGAACAGAGCTGTTTTGCTGCACCAGCAGCATGGGGTGGAATTGTGCCACAAAGACCAGTCAGTTGTGATCATTTTGTTTTTGTGCACCATATACATATGTAGCTTTTGCTAGAACCACTTTGTTCAGAGAAATGTTGGACTTGCAGCTGGGTCTCTATATTGATACATAGAAACAGACTGTCTTTCATTTTAAGTGTCATTGCTGATTTGTTATTTATGTATTTATTTGCCACGTGCCAAGTTGTGGTCACCTGATTTCATTGGTCTTGTCACATGAGGCGTGCACTACTATACTACTGTATATTTTGATTTTTGCATATGACTTCAGTTTTCATACCTCTAAACACCTTCTCACAAGGCACAATGCCTTCACCCCCAGGAAAGTAGTGTGTCCTTAGGACGATGTGCTAGCTCATGCTGGCCTGGTATGAGGTTGGGGGAGGGCCATGGCCAGGCTTACTCTCCTGTTTTCACTCGTATGTCCTTGGAGAACAGCCCCTCTGGGTCCCTAATTACAGGAACTGCAGTTGTCTCAAGGCCTTGCCCCGAGGGAGGGGAAAATGGGCGAGTATCCTGTGAGCTGCTGCCTAGTTCTCAGAAACTGTAAGAGTCTGTCACAAGCTGGCCCTTCTTTCACAAATAAGAAAATCTTTTTATGTACTGTGGCACCTTAATTGGTTCCTGCTTAACGTGGAAGAGTTCATCTGGAATTGGATGTAATTATAATTAGGCTATAATTTATTAATCTGGTAGACCCCAGTTATTCCTCTGACATCTATTACTTTAATACATCTGTGTCTTGCAGCATATAATTTTCTCCTTTACTAGGTGTGGCTCTGCCAAGTTAAATAGGATCATCTATTAACATTGCTTTGAGGAAGTGTCTGAACGAACAACACTGTCTGCTTTCTCTCTGATCAGCTATAGAAGTCTTTTCCTAATTTGTATTGTGTGCATGTCGCCATGATTTCCAGATAGAAGTCTATCAAGAGGCTGCATATAGTGCGTCTAAAAGAACAAACAATTGTTCAAGTTGATGGTCTCCATAATTTTAATGTGATAACTAGCTAAATGTTTACTTAACTAATGATGCTTTAACTTTCTACTGTAACCCGGGTGGTACTCAGTTATGTACCCCTTCTCCAAATAAAATGATGTTAGTAGGTGCAGGTACGTTATGGGAGGTGTAGCTGCTTGGCTGTACACCACTCACCTCCTCTCCCTACAGAGCAGAGCCAGGTCATGTGATGGACCTTAACTATGTACAATTTTAATAAGATACAAAAGTCACAATATTAACATATATACATAAACTACATGAACTATGTGCAATTTCTGTATATTTGCATGTAGACAGATAGGTACAGAGATATGCAAATACACTCTATTAGCCCCTCACCCACTCCAAGGGCTCCACCTCCCCACTCAGTGCCCTCCTGGCTCAGGAGGATAACACTGGGATTGATTTAGGCAATGAATAGTAATAGGGCTAGCAGTGGCAAGTTGGTGATTAAATGCTCATAACAGGGTTCCTCAAACATATATAAAAAAAAAATACATAATATGGAGCAAGTTTTACAAATGTATAAGCAGGCGGTTTACAAATAAAGCGCAGGGTTTTATAAATAGTAAGGCGCAGGATCTTGGAGAAAAGCAAGGAAAAGCAGGCTGCATGGGCGTAACAGCTGTGCCCCAGAAAGTAAAGATCAGTGGGGGAACAAAAAGAGAAGGAATACTCCGATACTTTAAGGGGCACCCTTTAACTGTGCTTAAATAGCCTGGTTGGCTGAGCTTCAACCTGGGAACTCTCTTCCCTCCAGATGCTTGCCACTGAACAGAGGGCCCTCCTCAGCTGTTGGAGGAATCCCCTTCCCTAGCAACTTGTGACTCCTCTGGGGCCTGATGAGACTGCACTTGTCTCCTGGGGTGAGGCATCTCTTCCCTCTGCAGGGGGCCCTCCCTGCCTTTGGCCTGCTCTCAGCCCTATGCACTGTCCCATGCATTGATGGCCCCTCTCAGCACTGTCCCACGCATTGTAGTGCCTGCCTTGTGCAGAGGGTTGAGGATCTGCACTGCCCAGTATGGCACCTGAGGTACTGGTTCACTCCATGCACTGACCTGTGTACCACCTGCCCCGCTTCATACAGGGGTTGGAGACCTGAGCTGCCTTGTGCAGTGCTGTGGTGTTGGCCTGCTCCCAGACCTTCCATGCACTTATCTGTGCACTGCTTGCCCTGCCTTATGTAGGGGTTGGAGGTCCAAGCTGCCACGTGCAGTGCTGGGGTCCACTCCCAGACCCTTTGTGCACTGTTGCTGCAATCCCTTCATGGCAGGGCTGGGGATGCAGCTGTTTGCCGCTCCCTGTCTGGCAAGGCGTGTTCTGGGTGCTTCTGGGGCACTCACTCCACCAGGGTGGTCAGCTCAGCCAGCTCTTCTCTGCCCTTTTTGCTGTCCCTTGTCAAAGCCGCCCACATACTGGGCACACTGTATTTTTATCCTCTTCGGAGGCTCCGTCCCCAGCTTGGAAATGGACCAATCAGAGAGAGAGAGGGTTAGTCCCCTCTCTGGTCCATCTTTTCACCTCGCCCATGAGTAGGGGCGAAACAAGCCTCTCTCCTTGCCTTTCCTGATTGGTGGGGAATGCCCCACCAATCACTCTGAGTCCTTTTGAAGTTGGTGAGGCGGGCTGCTGCTGGCAAGCCTGCCATACTACCTTGAAGAATATTTTAAGGTTCTGTAAACCATATATTGACTTCAGAATATTTTCAGTTCATATTGAGAGAGAGAGGAAGTAGTAGAAACCAAGGTGAGATTAAGCTGATAAATAGCAATGTTGAAATGTGGTGTGTGCAGGGCTTTATAATTCTTTTGTTTCGTGAACACATGGCTCTGTAATGCATGGTGTATATTTGAATATAATACTTACCTGTAAGTGAAAGCTGCATGGTATTCTGCCAGATATTATCCTTTTCTTACATTGTCTCTTTCCACTAAATAGTATGTATTCATTTCTTTGAATTGTTAGTGGAATAACAATAGGTGCCTCATAGTTGATAGAAGCTTCTGTACCGAGCATTTTATTTACACGGTTACTGACAATATAGTTTTTGCATAAAAATTACTTATTAAGTCTTTCTTTAACTGAATACATGCTTTAAAACAATGTGTAGTTTTTTGTAAAAATATAGGATCCCAATTGTATGTGATATTTTTGTTTACACAAACACTCATCAGTTGTAGTAGCACAAGAACACTTCAGAAAAACTGCCTGAAAATAACTTAATATACATGGCTGAAATGGGAGGTAGTAAAGATGCAGCATAATGAAACAGTTACGTTACGCATTCTACTAAGTGAGTAGAATTATAATATATTGCTTCTTGTGCTCTGTTTATTAAACCACATCTCTTCATCTATAGCAGGAAACTCATGCATCTACTTTACTTACTTCACTTTCAATTGGTTCATCCAATCTATAAAAATGGATGGCTACCTTGTGCTTTAGGCACTCCTTGACATTCTTTTAAAATGCAATTATATAATGGGACCACATCAGGAAACCCTGTTATCGTGTAACAGACTTAAATAATTTTTAACCAACTGTTTTGACCCGGTATGAACCATGTAGATTTCTTTATTAACTGATTGTGTAGGAAAATTTTAGCTGTTATTCACCACCCATGAAGGTAGATGTATCAGTTGGAGCAATAGTAGAAGATGCAGACAAGGGACATACATTTTTCTAGCTGTGTCATTTGACATGATGATTAGAAAATATTGATTTAAAACTGTTCACCTCTAAGTTACAGTTCCCACTGTTACTATCACCAGTGGATCTTTGCTACTGGTTAATTTGATTATGAAGTTTTCTACGTTAAATGATGCTACAGTAAAGTGTAGACAGTAGAGAAGTAAAAGTGTAAAGTGTAAAATACGTGTACAATTTTCTAATACAGAGTACTTTAACAGCAAACCACCTTTCCACTATTTTGCTAGCTCTTTCCATGAACATAGCTGAACTTGGGCTTGCATTCTATTCTTTTGAATTTTTACCACATTGTACTGGTAGAGCAGTATTGAACACAACATGGCAAAATTAATCTTTTGGCCTTCAGTTTTTTGAACTTAGATGGGACTTACCTAGTATTTTGAAGGAAAATTCAAATTATCTTGTATAGACCTGGTTATACTTAGTTCAGTCTGGTACTTCCAAGTTTAAGCCATTTTCTGTCCAGAGCTGAGTTGTACTGAAAGTGTGGATTTCTTTCCTACAAATAAATGATTTTTAATCCTGCATTTATAATTACATTACTACCAATTGCTATATGTGAAGGACAAATATAACATAATTCTTAGGAAATGGATTCAAGAAAGCTATTTTTGCTCCCCATTTTGAATGATCACAAACAATGCTGTTTGGGAATTTTCCAGTGACTGACTGTTACATTAGCAGTGATCCAGGATTTCCATTTCCCATGGAAAAACTGAGTAAAACATGGATTTCTCATTTTATAAGAGAAACCTGTGGATTTTGCTGTTTTGCAATGAGCCACCTGCAGGCTGGCAGAGTTCCAGCCTTCAGGGGGCTGGGATAAAGCAGGAGGAGGGTGATCAGGCAGGGAGCACCAGACAGCCTGGAGAGCAGCTCTCACAGGTAACCTGGGGGAGGGGATTGAGGTCCCCATAGTTAAGGAGCATGGGAGTTGGGCAGGACTGGGGCTACTGCCCTGCCAGGCAGTGTGTGGGGCTTGGGATGCAGAGCCACAATGTGCGTCCGCAGGGAACAAGCGGGGTGGGATGGGGGGGATACGTGGCTTGTTTGGGGGGTGGGGTTGAGGCTGGCTCCCTGCTGCCCCATGCACTCCTGGGGGGCAGGGGAGACCTGCACCCCCCAGATCTGTGCGTGGGGCAGGGCAGGCTGCCCACTGCGGGCTCAGGCCTCCACCCTGCTGCCCTCCCCTGGGGTCTCCATAGCATGGTGTGTGTGACCTGGAGTGGCAAGGAACAGTGGTGAAGCACAGGGATCTCCTTGTTGCTGTGAGCTTCATGCTGCCCTGACCACACATCCTACTTGCATCGGGGCAGTGGGGGAATTGGCACGGGGCTGTGCCGCTCATGGTAGTCCCGTGCACAGATAACGCATTGCCAGGGCAGTGTGGAGCTTGCAGCAGCAAACAGCTTTCCTGCACAGCTCTGCTGTTCTCTGCAGCACCGGGTCGTACCCACCAGGCTGTAGCGGCCCTGGGGGAGGGCAGGAGGGCAGAAGCCTGAGCCCACAGCAGGTGGTACACAGCTGCCCCACCCCCACCCCATGCACAGATCTGGGAGGCATGGGTCTCCCCTGCCCTGGTGATGCCCTGGCAATGCATCCTCTATACTTGGGGCTTCAGTGAGTGGCACAGCCCCATGCCACTACCCCCACTGTCCCCACCTGTGGAGGTTGCATGGTCAGGGCAGCGCAGAGCTTGCAGCGACAAGGAGATCCCTGCATGGCTCTGCTGTTCTCTGCTGCTCCAGGTTGTACATATTGGGCTGTGGAGGTACTGAGGGAGGGCAGCAGGGTGGGAGCCTGAGTCCACAGCAGGCAGCCTGCCCCCACCCCCACCCCACACATGGATCTGGGGGGTGCGGGTCCCCTCTGCCCCATGGAAAGGTGCACAGCAGCAGGAAGTCAGCCATGTCTGAGCCCACAGTGAGCAGGCTGCAGTGGGGGGAGCAGGGCTTTGCTCCACTGCAGCAGCCAGCCTCCTGCCAGGGGCAGGGGGCTGTGGACCTGGAAGTTGGGGCCCCTTCTGGTAGGGTGTGGTGGACAGGGGGCTGTTGGAGGGGAGTGAGGGGAACCAGCAGGGCCAGGGGACTGTGGGGCGGGGGTGGTGAGGGGCACCAGCAGGGCCAGAAGACTGCGGGGGGAGTGAGGGACACCAGTAGGGCTGGGGGAGCTGGCGGGGTGTGGCTGCGGGGCAGAATTAGGGGCACTAGCACAGTTGTGGGGGCTGTGGGGGACTTCTTATTTTAATCACAGATTTGGGGGGTTTTATCATAGAATTTGTTTTTTTTAAATTTTTTTTAAACCGGGGAAAACCAAGATCCCTGCTGATTAGAAAATGTCAGACCCAGAATGTTCTAGAATGTTCTACCCAGTATTTCATTTGGGATTCAGTTGACTTTTAATACATACTGCAGAAGAGTTCTGTTATACTGACTACTCCTCAGTTGGGGATCAGACGGTTCCAGGACAGACTCTAGACAGATTGTTTCTGGGTTACAGACCTCCAGAATTCCAGGTTCTGAAGATTTAAGGCAGTACACCAGTGCTTTTAGTTTTTCTGCTGTGGAACTGGGGTCTAACCATGGGTCTGCGCTCAGCTCCACCGCTGGAAACATGAAAGCCCCCAAAACTCTGATCAAGCCAAGGCTTTCTATGTTTCTAGGCTCCCTGCTATAGAACCGGAATCCAGAGCTTGAAAGTCCAAGGATGGGCTTTCAGGATCTGTGGCTCTTAGTTTTATAGTTGGTAGGTTCAGAAGGGACCTGAGCAATTCATCAAGTCCGACACCCTCCCATGGGCAGGAAGAATGCTGGGGTCAAGTGACCCTGGCTAGGTGATTATCTAGCCTCCTTTTGAAGACCCCCAGGGTAGGAGTGAGCACCACTTCCCTTGGAAGTTGGTTCCGGATGCTAGCTGCCCTAACTGTGAAGTAGTGCTTCCTGATGTCTAGCCTGAACCTACTCTCAGTCAACTTGTTGCCATTATTCCTAGTTACTCCTGATAGTGCTTGGGGGACCAGAGATTCTCCTGTTTCCCGGTAGTCCCCCCTGGTAAGTTTTTATAGATGGCCACCAGATCCCCTCTCAGCCTTCTCTTGTGGAGGCTGAACAGGTTCAGCTCCCGTAGCCTCTCCCCGTAGGGCCTGCCCTGCTGCCCCCTGACCATGTGAGTGGCCCTCCTTTGGACCCTCTCAATGCTGCCCACATCCCTCCTGAAGTGTGGCGCCCAGAACTGGACTTAGTACTCCAACTGCGGCCTGACCAGTGTTGCACAGAGGGGGAGGATCACCTCCTTGGACCTGCTCGTGATACATCTGTGGATGCATGACAAGGTGCAGTTAGCCTTCCTGACCGCATCCCGACATTGGCGGCCCATGTTCATCTTGGAATCAATAATGACTCCAAGACCCTTTTCTGCCTCTGTCCTGATGGGAAGGGAGTTCCCAAGCCTACAGGTATGCTGCTGGTTCTTCCTCCCTAGATGCAGTACCTTGCACTTGTCCGTATTGAAATCCATCCTATTCTCATCTTCCCACCTCTGTAACCTGTCCAGATCTAGTTGTAGCCTGTTCCTCTCCTCTAACGTGCCCACTTCTCCCCACATCTTAGTGTTATCCGTGAATTTGAACAAGTTGCTTTTCACTCCCTCGTCCAAGTCGCTGATGAAGATGTTGAACGGTGTGGGCCCGAGGATCGAGCCCTGGGGGACCCTACTGCCCACGTCCCTCCAGGCTGAAAATTACTTGTCCACCACCACTCTCTGGGTGCGGCTCTCCAGCCAATTTGCAACCCATCTGACTGTGTAGGCATCAACGCCACAGTCACCTAATTTTTTAATGAGAATGGGATGAGAGACGGTGTCAAAGGCCTTTCTAAAGTCCAGAAATGCTACGTCAACTACAACACCTGCATCTAAGGATTTTGTGACCTGGTGGTAGAAGGCCACTAGGTTGGTCTGACAGGACCTGCCTCAAATGAACCCATGTTGGTTGCCCCTAAGCATAATCTCTCCTGCTGGTCACTCGCAGATGTGCTCCTGGATAATTTTCTCAAAGAGCTGCCCCTGGTCCAAGGTAAGGCTAACGGGCCTATAGTTTCCTGGGTTCTCCTTGCTCCCCTTTGGAAAATGGGGACCACATTGTCCCTTTTCCAGTCCTCTGGCACCTGGCCAGAGCACCATGAGTGCTCGTAAAGCTGTGCCGGGGTCCCACAATGACCTTTGTCAATTCCCTCAGCATTCTGGGGTGGAGATTGTCAGGACCTGCTGATTTGAACACATCCAGCCCCACCAGAAGTTCTCTAACTAGGTCCTCATGCCACATAGAGTCCTGCATCCCTGAGGTCCTGGAAGCTGCTTAGTGAAACTGACATTTTTTTGCTGGGTAATGGCATTTATAAAGCTGATGAAAATCGTTATTTTACTGAGCCAGCTCCAGGGTCTGGAGAGAATTATTTTGTGTTGTGGTGGTTTCACAAAGCAGCATTATAAAAATTTAGTCTGTGGAAATTTCAAAAGTTCTGGTTTTAATACAGTTTGGAATAAAACAAGAAACTGGAATTTCCTTGGAACTGGAAGTCCTGTACTTCAGGCAAGTCTGTTTGCTATAGCAAGTCATATAACTGAACACTACTATACCCCTTGGGAATTATCAGTGTTGAAGAGAGAGAGCATGTTGATTTGTAAATAATTTTTTTTCTATAGAAATTTTACTACCAAAATATTTTGACCTAAACCCAAAATAAATTCATTAGAATTGCTGAACTGGTGTCTCAGTGGAATTGTAGAATTGATGCAATATGTGGCCAATTTTTTCTCTAGGCTAAATTCACTAATCTGATCATACTGAATCACAGAAAAATTGGAAGCAAGCTTGGGAAATCATAGTCTTACCTTCCACTTGAAACAAGAAAATCTCTGGTTTAAGCATCACAAATTAAAAGTTGGTTTAACCTGAATTTAAATTAGCAATGATGGATCTTCCACAACCTTTCTAGTGATGTACTCCAGTACTGAACCTACCCACTCTGGTGAGGAGCTTCTTCTGAATATCTAATCCAAATCTATCTTCTTGCAATTTAAGGCCATTATTAATTTCCTGCCTTCTTTGGACACATGAGAAATTGATCTCCAACTCTTTATAAAAACTTTTTGGCATTTGAAGACTGTTTATCACTCTCCCTGCTCCTCCAGGTTTGTTTTCTCCAGGCTACCAAATCCAAGTTCTTTCAAATGTCCTTGTGTATCATGTGTTCTAGACATTGAATCATAATGCTCTCTTCTGGACTTATTCTAGTTTTTCCACATCTCTTGAAGTATGGTGCTCAAAAACTGAAAGCCTTCATGGAAAGGCTTCCCCAGTGCTGAAGAACGGGAATAATTGTTTTCTGGGACTGGGATACACAAATCCTGTCAATACCTCTCAGTATTCTATTGGGTGGTTTTTATTTATTTATTTTTTAACAATATTATAGTGTTGGTCCATAGCTGGTTTGCAACCCACCTTTTCTGTAGTATTGCAGTTCAGGTAATTGTTCCCTATTTTCCTGTGCATTTAATGCTTCTTCCTACGTGTAATACCATGCACTTCTTCCTGTTCAATTTCATTCTATTTCTTTCAGACTATATTTCTAATCTGTCAGGTGCATTTGAGTCCTAAAGTTGTCCTTTGCTATCCACCCAGTTTGGTACCATCTGCAACTTCATTAATTTTAAATTCAGTTCCACCTTATAAGTTACTACTGAAGCTATTGAATAGCATTAGACCCAGAAGAGACCAGTTGATATCTCCTCTGTGTTTGACAATGAACAATTGATAACTACTCTTTTGAAAGGCTATATTGTTTAGACGTAACATATGTGGAGAAAAGTGGTTGCCATAGTAACACATGCTCATATTGAGAGTTAATAGCAATGAAAAATCTAGAGACCATTATATTTAATTCAGAATGAATTTATACACTGTTGTTTTTTAATCATAATCTTAATTCCTTTGCTGCAACTGTATCGTATATTTTCAAGTACTCAGGGTCTTGTATTCTATGGAAGCTTTTTTTTTTGGCTCTGATCAGCTTTATAGCAATACACTGTGTAAAAGGGCCAACAGAACTTATGAATCTGAAGTATATGAAAACTTGAAAAACGACTTCTTTTGAAAAGTCTTAGAGTCTAATATAGCTAAAAATTGAGAGTCAAGAATTTGTGAATTTTAATGGTTGCTGCATCACTTGCAGTTGTTATTAATATTTAAGAAATGATTCAGCCTCCCTCTGGGGTCAGCACTATCATGTTTTAAACATAGATCATTTAACTCTCCAAGGCTCGAGTATTTTCTTCCTTATTTTCCTCAACATTTTGAACACCTTTCAGATTCTATTGCCTTCATCTGTGTTTGCAGCTGTTCATCTTTTCTGGAAGTTAGGCCTACACTGACTTCCCAAGATCAGGAAGCCTGTGACGAGCTTTAGGTACTGCTTTTCTACAGCTTTCTCTCTCTGTGCAATACAAGAGATATTGCATGTCTTCAACTGTAGTGCAACCATCTACAGGGTATAGAACAGAGCAGCATATTATGTGTTTTTGTTTTATTTTTATAATCTTTCTCAAATTATGAATGTGTGGGTAATTTGCTGTTCTGGAGATTGATTTACTAACAACGTTGCCATATCTCATTAATCTAATATTATAAATCTTGAAAAACATTCAGTGAAAGGGCCTGCTAATAGCATATTACTTAACTAATGAAGCTGCTGGCCACATTGTAATAATTTTGGATATGACTTTCACATAGTAGAACACAAGATACAGGCACTTCATTACAGAATCAGATAAGCAGTCTCTGAGGTCTTAGACCTCAGGAAGACTTTAGGAGTTTTAAAAGGTTGCAACTTAATTTTTTAAAATTATGCCATAGTCCAACTTGAGACTATTCTCAGTAATAACATATTCCTTAACTTTTTCAATATAAACCTTGGAAATTGGGCACAACCTGCTAATTGAGCAACAGATCATTTGGTCTGTGGATATTTTTTTAAAGCTCTTATTTATGTAGTGCAATTCTGTTGCAAGATGAGGTGTAACATGAGAAAGAGCAAACTCATAATGAATTATTGAGTCCAACTCTTACAATTCACTAATTCTCATTTAAGCAAAACGTTTTAATTTTGCTGGACATCCAGTCCATAATTTTTTTAATTCAAAGGACTGGAGTAAATTATCTTTATGATTCACTGTCCGTTTCTTTTCCATTTCTGATAGGAATTGGAACAAAACAGTGTCCATATAGTCTGCCTTGAAGTTAGAAAAATATCGTATTAATGTCTTCAAAGGGCGTGTCTACACATGCAAGCATGTGTCTTTACAGCAGCTCAAATAGAAGCAGTGCAAATTTGAGCCAGGGCTTTTTGCCTTGGTGCACATGCTCGGACATGCACTTTGTTGTGGAGCAAATTGTGCTACTTGGGGCAAAATAACACTGCCTGGCTCCTCCTGGATCTGCAGCCAGGGGGAGCTAGAGTCTGGGGCCAGCACCTGTGCTGTCCTCCCCAGCAGTATAAAAAGTTGCCCTGTCCTGGCCCCATCAGTACAAAAACCTGACCTGGCAAGCAGCTCAGGGCTACTTGCTCTCAGGAGCCCCTGGGGCCTGGCCAGTTGGTATCTGGGGACACTACCCCTTGTGGCAGCTGGACTGCTCCAGTAGCATCCCAAATCCATTTTTAAAAATACCCCCAAATCCATGTTCTTCTATAACTAAAACAGCGCGCGCGCGCGCACACACGCGCGCGTGCACACACACAACACACACCAGGGCCGGCAGGACCCAGCTGGACTCGGTGCGTGGTCCCTGCCGCCATGGGACCAGCCTGACTGGGCAGCACGCACAGCCCCAGGGCCAGCAGGACCTGGGTGGGCCTGGTGTCCTGCCTCCAGTGGCAGTGCTGCCTGCCCTGCTGTGCCTGTGGGGAGGTGGCGTGCAGCTCACTAGTCCAGCTTTGCACCAGAGCAGGTCACATGGCTCTGGGAGGTGCGGCTCCTGTGCACTCCTCCTGGAGTCGTGTGACCCACTCCAGTGCAAAGCCGGACTAACGAGCCACACCAGACTGGACTGGGTCCCGCCACGTGGCTCCAGCTTCACCGTGGCTGCTCCGGCCACTTGCCCCACACAGCTCCGGGGACATGCCCCCCGCCACTCCCCACACCCCCTTGACATCCCTCTCCACTCCCCATAGCCCCCAACAGCCCCATTCACTCCTTACACCTCCCCAACATCTCCTACCACTCCCCATAGCTCCTGACACCCCTCACACCCATAAACCCCACCACCTTATGTTCCTAACTTACTTTTGACAGCACCCGGGCAGCAGGAGCTCCACAGAGACGCTCTGGCCAGAAACTAGAGCATATCTCCTGGAGGACCGACTCCCATGCTGGCTCCAAGTGATGGTTATTGATTAAAAAACAATATATGAAAAGTGAAAAACAAAATCTTTCCATCATGTTTTGGAAATATTACATGAGAGGTCTGAAGTAAGAATACTCTCTGGTTAATCATACGCACTTCCTCTCTAGGATAATAATATTAGAGCAGTCTTAGAAACTCACTGAATTTTCTTGATCCTGTGCAGCCTATGTCTAAGTGGGGAAAAAAAAGAAGGTGCTTTCTGGGTATCTCTTTCCATACTCTTCATATAATTTTCGAATTTGTCCCACACAGATGTAGAAATTGCAGTGTCTGAGTCGTAGATTAGTGTAGCAGCATACCACAGAAAAAGCTTTATCTTATAGGTAAATGTTGTGGATAGATTTCAGTTTAAGCCATGTAACTGTGATGCTATTTCCTAATAAATAGTGATGAACTCTTGAATTTTAACTTCAACTTTTCTGCAGATTCTGTTCTAGAATAATTTTGGTTATTACACTGTCATTTAATTTTTCTCTTTAATTATAGATTTTCCAACAATAAGAGTACCACAGTGAGGTGTATGTATAATGAAACAAATATACTTTTTAAGGTCATCTAAATATAAATTCTTTTCTGTAGATGTACAAACTGCTGCCTACAAAATTTCTGTTGCTTTACAAATTCTGTGCAGACTCCAGCTTGACACATGAACTCTTGAAGTAGAAAGATCTTTGATTGTAGCTACAAGTTACAAACTACAACTGTTTGAATCCACATTGATTTTCATAGATTTCATAGACCTTAGGGGTGGAAGGAACCTCATAAGATCATTGGGTCCAGCCCCCTGCCCAAGGGGCAGGAAGTCAGCTAGGGTCAAATGATCCCAGCAAGATAAGCATCCATATGTTTCTTAAAGGTATCCAGAGTAGGTGCTTGCACCACCTCTGGGGGGAGTTTGTTCCAGGCCTTGGGTGCTTGGACAGTAAAGAAATTTTTCCTTGTGTCCAGCCCAAAAACAGTTTTGCAGGAGTTTGTGACCATTGGACTTTGTCATACCCCAGGGTGCTTTGGTAAACAGATGTTCCCCCAGATCCTGATGCATACCCCATATATACTTACAGGCTGCCATCAGGTCACCCCTGAGCCTGCGCTTCTCCAGGCTGAAGAGTCCCATAGCTCATAGCCTCTTTTCACAAGGCCTGTTCTGTTGCCCTCTGATCATGCATGTGGCTCTCCTCTGGACTCTCTCAAGCTTCTCCATGTCCTTCCTGAATTATGGAGCCCAGAATTGGATGCAGTAATCCAGCTACGGCCTCACCAAGGCTGAGTACAGTGGGAGAATGGCATCCTGGGTCTTGCTCAAGATGCATCAGTAGATGGAAACCAGAGTTTTGTTCGCTTTGCCAAAGCACGTAGAATTGTACAGATTCTACGTATACCTAGCATATTGCAAATGTAAGATCAAGTACAGAAATTAGATCTTCAGTTATCTTTCAGAACTTCAAATTTAAACCAACTCTCTGCTCCCCCAACTACTTTTTTTGGTTTGAGGTTCAACAGTAGGTGCCACCTCTCCTCATGATCTGCATGACTTTTATGTAGGCTGCTTTTTAAGTTTCTCTCCTTCCAATTCATTGTCTGATACAAGTTACAATCAGTAGCTTTATTAATATTTCTAAGACTTACTGCATGTATACTCTTTACTAGTTCTGTGAATTAAAATAATAGCTCATTTGCCATATTATTTTTACCAAAAATAATTTTTCCTTTCAGATCTTTTTGCTTAATATAGTTAAATGCTTAGGTCTTAGTGGGCATGTCTACATGAGATGCTTAATTCACAGTAGACTAATTCTAGTGCACAATAGAATTAGTCAACTGCACATTAAACATGTCAAAAAGACTGTGCACCACTGCTACTGCACATTAGTGCCGGCTACTGCACATTTATGTAGTACCGCATATTAGAGATATTAAATGCACAGTAACAACAGTGCATTAATGCATGTGTATACATGCCCAGTGGGTGCATCTACATGTGAAATGAATGCATGCAGTAAACTCCAGAGCAGTTCAAGCCAGAGTCAGCTCCTCCTGGGGCACATCATCTACACGTGTTCCCAGGACCGCAGCAATATGAGCCATAGCAGAGGAGCCCCAAGCTGGCAGGAAACATGCGGAGGTCAGCCCTGGGCTTCAGGGGGTGGCATCAGGTCGCAGAGGGCCTGGTAGGAGCTGGGAGTGTGGCACCCAGCTGCCTGAGCTGACTAAGTTCAGTTTTGCATCCAGCTGTTACAGTCTACATGTACTTTTAATTGCACTTAATGACTCTGCTGTAAGATAGTCCTGTCCCCAACACTACTATTTTATGATGGAGTTAATTAATTTACTGCACCCTAACACTAATACATGTATAGATTATGATGCTTTACTGTTGAGCTAATTAGCCTACTCTGCAGTAAAGTGCACTTGTAGATGCAGCCGGTATTTACTGTAAATATGAAGGTATACAGGTGTGACTAACTGGGGATTTCATAGTGTAGCTGACAATTTGTTAATATGAATCTAAAGATATTAATTAATATCTGGTTTAGATTTCTGTAGCACCAAACTATCCTGAATATTTTCAGAAATTGCACATATTAATATGCAAATAATATATAAATCGCTACAACCCCATCACTTGACTATGAAGTAAATGTACTCAGCTGTGAAGCAGTGTGACATTTGTCTCCATAGCTGCACATCTGCATATTTTAGAACAGGATATGAAAAAAACAACTGGATCTAGTGGACAACAAGGCAGACAGGATGCAATTCTGAATTATGCTGTCAGTTCCCTGGTCCAAATATCTGAGGATCAGAATTGATCTTGGATATATACAAGTGTTAAAAAGATGGAAAGAAGTTTCAGGAAACAGACTACTCATTTCTAAAAAGGAAGCAATGAGTGAAGAAGGTTTCTGGGAGCACAAGCAGATTGTGTTTAGGGAGAAGGAGGGGCAAAAATATTTCAACTCCTCATTCCTCATTGTCCCAGGACCTTTCCTTCCATGACTCAGAAAGAGGGAGGCAAATCTAGCAGTTCTTGCTCTTGCTCAGAGTGACGCTTAGAAGTAGGAGAACAAAGATTATTCCAGTTTATCCTGCCAGTAAAACTGGTTTCTTAACCAATTAGTTTGGGGAAGTCTTACATAAGCATGAGTCCAAGATGGGTGGATAACAAGACATGACTAATTTGTGGGGTAAGAGGAGTGGAGGGGAGATGGTAAGGGAGAGAAATGAGTATAAACAGGGGGTTACTTTGTATAACTAGTAAGTACTGGGAACATACTATACGTTCAAAGTAATTTTTGAATGTCCTACAGCATTCTGTGGGACCAGCTCAGTAAAGAACAGATGGTGAGTGGGAGTACATGCAGTTAAAATGCATTATATTTTAATTTTTAATGTTAAAAATAAAATGCAATATTTGTATGTATCCTTAGTTGGTATTTGTATATCCTTTCATGGTGTGTTATTGGGCACTTATTTTTCTGAGTGATCAAATTGAGCTAACCTCTGTGGCCTATGTCAATAGGAGAACTCCTAACTATATTCAACTCAAATGGCTGACTCATGTTTGGCAAAAACTATGTGCTTCTTTGGAGGAGGAGAACATTTTTAAAATTTGTATCCCTTTTTCCACTACTAAGGAAGAGGGAGAAAAAAAGGAATAGAGGAATGTATAAGAGTTTCCAAGAAAGTTCCGTCTGTTCAGGAACCTGAGGATTTGGAAATGTAGTTTGGCGCACACAGCTGTCTCCCATCATGAAATCCTCTGGAATGCATATCTGAGGAAAAGGAAAACGGTTGTGAGGGGACTCTTGAGGATGTATCTTTGATGTGTATATTCTATATTTTGTCACATACTTGTAGCAGAAGCTAAATTTTGTGAAAATAATTTGTAAAAAACAAAACGAAACTTCTCTAAGCTGTCTGCTTTCCTCAAACCTACCTTTTTGTTGCACAGAGGCTGGTATTCTATATTTTCCAAGGGGGAGTGGAAATCTAATTTGAGCCATCTATAAACAAGTTTTTATAAAATTAAGAAAAAGTTGAAGATCAACTTGAATAAGTCTAAGGAGCAGTGATGAAGGATTGACGGTGCTTGTCACAAGTTGGTGTGATGAGTTATTTCTAGAAATACAAGAAACATTTTGTGCTTGAAATCACCAAAACAAGTTTTGATTATTTAATTTTGATGGATGAAGTTACTATCCCTTTCTGAAATATGCTTATCTGGGAACATGGATTGAAATTTTGTTTTTCTGTATTTTTCTGTGGTGCAGGAAGTAAATCAACAAGAACCTAGCATGAAATCTTGAATCGGTAAGCAAGGATTTATTAAGATTTGTGTTGGATACCTGGCTGTAGCAATATAAATGCTCCTTGCTTTGACCAGTTATTCTTAAGAGTATTCCTGAAGATAATTCCTGATACTGTACCTTTTTGATTGTACGTTTTCTTTGTCAAAGCAAACTGCTTTTGATATGACAACAGGTTCAGGTTTTCAATTAAGTGTTTCCGATCAGTTCAAGAATTGGACATCTTTTTTCCTTCAGGAAAGTCTTACTTAGTTGTACCTAGTCTTGTTTCTTTGGTAGTACCTCTACCAGAAACACTGGTTGCTGGTCTATTTAATTTAAAATGCATACATTTGATAGGTAGGCTCCTGTCATGCTGCTGTTAGGTGCTGAGTATTATGTATTGTGGAATGCACTTTTGCCAGAAGGTAGCACTATGCTGTGCTGTTTGTCTCCTGTTGCTGCCAGCTGCTTTGCTTGAAAACATTCAGTTAAGCCCTTTTTGTTTGGTCCGATTTCATTGGGACAAATAAACCTTTCAGAGCACAAAAGCTATAAAAATGGAACTCTAAACGGAACAAAGTTTGGATAACCCTGATTTATAGCATGGCGGTCCAACATTTGTCCCATTTGAGATTCTACTATAATTTCATGAAATTGAGGGGAGAGTTTGACTGAGATTTTTATTCTCCTGCCAACCTCTTCCTGTTGTTTCTTCTGCTGTTCTCAATTCTATCTTAGTTTTCCTCTGCACTTTGTCCCCTTTGGGGACTTCATAGCTAATCACCAAAGACTAAGCCTTTTTTTGGTTTTATACAATCAAAATGGCTGCCCTGTTGCACTCCAATCTCACTAGGACAAACAAAAATCTATTATACTAATCAGATGGCAAGGATAGGATCCCAGTTACCAGGATATTTCCAGTGCTGCATCCTGAAATGTAAGTACCAAGTGCTGCAAAGAAGGGAGCCCTACATTGCCTGAAGAGCCCAGACCAGAGACTTTCCCACAGGATAATTAGTGTGGCTGCCCTCCATGGTGGGAACCTTGGACCGCATTGAGGAATTAGATGTGGTCAGGCTGTCATCTTGGGACTTCTAGTTCGAGTGGTTAATTTTCTGTGTGAAAGTCAATCAGTTCATTGATGCCAACCAGAAACATACAGTCCTACTGATTCTCATTAGTTCACAGACTTCTGATATTGTTTGCTTACTCATGTCCCTGGCCAACTCCCATGACAAGTTTTAAAATACACTACTGAAAAATCACTTTGTGCTGACTCCATCTAGAATAGTGAGATGGTTCCAGTTCCAGTACAATCAGCATCCAGGTATAGGGACTGTAGCATACATAGCTGAGTTGTCGTCTGTCCAAGAATTGTAATTGTGGTACCAGCTTTGGGACCTTACTGAGCGATCAACTCATGGAGTTTGAGATGAAGTCTTACAACCCAGACTCCTTGAGCATAACTTAACATTCATCATGGGTCAAGAAAATGCACGTAGTCACAAGGCTGCATCTTTCCATTCACAGGAGATACAAACATTGTCTGTGAAAATGATGTCAGCTGAAACTCACCAAGTATAATTCAAAGGGAATTCTCCAAGGAAATCACCAATGGTGCACAAGAGAAGTACATTTTTCATCCTAGGGAAGCTTCTCTAGCTGCAGTGGGAACCACAAACACATGCCATTTCTGTGATGCCAAATGCCATCACTGCAAGCACAAGACAGTTTGAACATATACTTCATCAGAAATTCAAGCCAGCTGGAAAGAAAGTAATAAATGAGGGTATGCCTCTGGGTGCCATAAATACTGTTGGTACTCCAAGTGGAATTTCAGCACATGGATTGCTCAGAGGTGCCTGTGCTACTGGGCTTATCTACAGTGCTCCTACAAAAGATCTACACTAAAACTATACCTCCAGATACTCCATGTATCATGGGGGTAAACATAAGATCTAAGTTTGCCTTAATTTCAGAAGAGACATATGAATTGCTATGGCCTCAAAATCATCCTCCTATTGTTCCATGCACTGCAAAATTTGTAGACCGTAACAAGCAGATGGTTGACTTGGAGAGACTGTTACATCAGTGATTACTAGAGCAGCATTTTTCAACCTGTGGGTCGTGACCAAAAAGTGGGTTGCAAGAATATATGAAAGGGTCATGAACAAACTTAAAAAATGGATCGAAAAGCTTTAAAAATAGATTCTCCTTTAAAGGAGAAAAATGTGGGGAAACCGTGGCGTTTCCCTTGCAGGCTGGAAGAGTTGTAGCCTGCAAGAGGCTGCTTGGGGGACCTCCCCCCACCAACATCCACCCCCTTGCTCCTCACAGTTGAGGGGCTGGGGGCGGTGGGCAGCAGGTTGGAAGTGAGAGGAACAAGCAGGGCCACAGGGCTGTTTTCTACTTAAACTATTCACTGGGTTGGGACTGGCCATTAATGTTTACAGATGGGTCCTGGTACAAAAAAGTTTGAGAATCACTATACTAGAGGAAAGATTGAGGGGTCTTCCATCTCATTTGCTGAAGAGCTGAACTTGCTGGTGGAGAAAGGCTCAAGCCACTGGCATCAAGTTGATAGGAATATACCATGTTGTGATAGACTCTATTCTAAATATCGTAAAAGAAATCAGCAAAGTTCTTGAAGAAAGGCTACATATATACAAAGGACTATGAGTTTCATTTGTTGTAGCCAAGTGTGGCATTGATTGTTTTGAATGAGGACTTGTCATATTCCATTTGCCTTCATCCAAAGATTGATACAGAGATTGGTTGCCTTTTAGAACAAGGAGTCCTTGAAGCTACAGGACTGCTGTCATACCACACAAAGACTATAGAAGGCAAGACACTTTGCAGACATGTCAACCATATGTGATATGTAAGTTTCAGATGATATACTGTCTCCAGATTCAGAAGACATCACATTGCTAACAGGGCCAGTTCTTATGGCCCAATAGTTTAGACGGGTCTGGAACATTCTCCATCTGCCAAAGCAACTCCCAAAGAGCCAAAAGAGCCCACTGTGATTTCGTATGGAACAACTCCAACCCCTGACTTCGGTCATCCAAGGCAAATCACCATCCTGCCTGAGTATTTAAAGGACTGTGTTACTGAAGGGCAAGGATGTCATACACTGAGTGTTTGTATGAGTTATCCACTTTTGCCAGGAGGTGGCATTATTCAGTATTGTATTTATCTCCTATTGCTGCTTGCTGTTTTTCATTAAAAACTCAGTGCTGAGCCCTTTTTAATTTGGTATAAAAACAGATGGTTGCCCTGTTATTTCCAGTCTAACCCTACAGGGACAAATATACCCTGCATTGCGCAAAAGCTATAAGTTTTTAATGCAAGTCTAACCTGAACATAGCTTGGATGACCCTAATTAATAGTATAGTGGGACAATGTGTGTGTCACTGAAATTATCATATTAGTACTGGTTTGTCTACAGCTCTTGCTAAAATGGTATAATACGATGAATAATAAAAATATAATAACATCTATATAACATACAGTTTTTGCTAAAAAGCACACAATAGGATAATCCATTCTACCAGTTAACAAAAAAAAAAATTAAAACAGAACATAGTATATGATAATACAAAAAAGCAGCAGAGAGAAGCCAAATTGTTTTAATTCATTAGCCCAGTATCTAAAATTTTCCATTAATGAAGAGATCCATTTGCCTCTTATTTCTTCAAATGACAAATAAGACCCCAAATCGTAATTTAAATCATACATCCCATTTTTTCCACAAGAACATATTCTGAATGAATATGGGGTCTGAAACCACCTGCCCATGACAGCGGCAGATCTCATTAGAGTGAATCTCAGTCCAGTAATGGCCTCTCATTGTTTGTAGTTTTCAAATAAATAGGTTGTTAGCCAAAGCAGTGCTTTATTTATCTGAAAAAGGGGAAGTTTGAGAGACTCACTGCCAGCATCTGAATCTGTTTGTGTGCTGGCATCTTTAACTATTAAATTTGTGTCTTAAATACGGGGGAAATATTGGGCGAGTGAGTGGGGAGTACATTTCCCAGGCTGTTTGTCTGGAGGAGAATGCTTGTAGCAGAAGTTCTGCAATACAGTCATAATATAGATAATAATTTAATCGAGGCAGTGCCTCCTAGATGGTGGAAAATCCAAGTATGGGGCAAAAG
This sequence comes from Alligator sinensis, assembly GCF_000455745.1. Classification (NCBI taxonomy): domain Eukaryota; kingdom Metazoa; phylum Chordata; order Crocodylia; family Alligatoridae; genus Alligator; species Alligator sinensis. The sequence continues at coordinate 1,139,647 of NW_005842334.1, read as the reverse complement.
GGGTGTGCATCTTGAGTTTACTGCCTGGTCAGAGTGGGCTTGAGGTCTGATGGAGCAGTGAGCTCTGAGCTTACCACCTGATTGGGATAGGTGCTGGCCCCAGCTCCTGCTCTGGCATAGCTCTATAGCCTGTGGAGTAAAGCTGCTGCTATTCACCCTTCCCCTCCCTGCTGAATTTGGTAGCAGGGGAAAGGAGGGGACAAGGGGCAGCAGCAGAGCTCACCCTCTGGGCTCCAGAGCTGTACAAAAGCAGAGACTCCAGGCAGATCCCGTATTGAGAACTCGCATGAGAACAGCCGAAGGAGCTGATGTTATTTAGCCTTTCAAACAAGGATTTAATTGGAAAAGGAGTGCCTTTTCTGTGGCATAACTAGAGCAGGAAGAATGGAGAAACCACCCGTGGTGTGACTTTGGAGAAGGGGGATTAAAAAAAAAAAAAAAAGGCTGCTCTGGCAGCCATGCAATTGCCACTGCCCCTGTGCCCAGGGTACCCAGCTGCATCCCTATGCTACTAGGCTTCTGAATGCTGGAAGAACCATTTTTCTGCCCATTTTATTGTAAGAGGAAAAAACACACATGGCTTGTTTTCCTCTAGTGCTTACATTTCAATGTGCTAATTCCAGCTCAGTTTTTTTGTGAAAATGGATTCCAAGGTATCTAAAAAGACGCAACCTCTAATTTATTTTCCTGTTTAAAAAAAAAAAAAAAAGGAAAGAATGAAAAACCTCATTTCTTCTTTTCATTTCCAAAAACAAATACCTTGGATTTAACTGTGCTAACTTCCAAGCTATCAAAGGCACAGCACTTCTGAAAAGCAACTAATAACCTTTGGAGGCCTACTTGGGATTGTAACATTAATAATGAGTCATCTGCATAAAGCAAGACAGGGACAGGCTTAATCAATATCGTGGGTGTGTGGAATTGATCCCCTATGAGCACCTGTTTTACCATTCAAGAATAACAAGGAAGCAGAGCAAGTAATTATCCTTGTCATATCCCTGTCTTAGCTGGGATAACTATTGAACAAGTTGCTACCAATCCCATGATGCATCCTTAATGCACCCTTGATGCTGTATTTCAGTAGTAAGTACTAATAAATAATATGAGAGCTTTATTTATTGATCCTGTTGTCAGTTCATTTCATAATTTTAATCTGTCTATGGAGTAAAAAGCTCCCTTTAGATCTATGAAGACTACACACAAATTATTGCTGCGGGGGCTTTTTTATTATTTAGATGCCAAGTAGTGCAACAGTAAGTAATGTTCCATGGAAGAAAAGCCTTTTCTGAAACAGCCTACTCATCTCCCAAAATAGTATTTTCAGAATTCCATATCTAAAGATAAAAAAGTAAATGTGTGCCAAATATTTTGTCTGGAATAATCTCATTAAACTGAGGGTGAAATTTGGCCTATTCTCTTACCAACCTGTCTTTGTTTCTTTTTTTCCCCATATGTTAACCATTTTTTCTCTGCACTTTGTCTCTTTTATGGACTTAAAGGCTAGTCACCAAAGGTTAAAAAAGTTTAAGCACAGACATCAGAGCAAAGACACATTAGTATTCAGCCCATTTTTTCACCTGGTCACTTTAATTTTTAGTGCTTTCTTCTCATCGTACCTGCTGTACTGTTTCTGTCTTACTTGAAGTACAGTGCCCTTTAAATAGATCTGATTTAATTGTCAGAGAACCTAACCATTAATAAAATGTACTTCATGAGTAAAATGACAGACTGCCTGTCAAAAATATATTTTAAAACGCGTTACTTCTTTTTTTTGTTGTTGTTTATTTACCTGTCAGGACCTGGGTTCAGGTTTCTATTTTTCCTGCAAGAGTTGATGCTATCAATAAAACCTAAAGTTTTGTAAGGAACACATCCCCTTGTGTAAGCGATGGAATCAACTCCTGC
>NW_005842334.1:1133387-1137711 GCF_000455745.1 Alligator sinensis | reverse complement strand
AAGCAGAATCCTAAACCTGTAAATGGGCAGGAATCGACTCCTGGAGAAACACCGGGTACTAAACCTGAGACTGGGCAAGAAATAACTCCTGCTGAAAGAACACAGGAATCTAAACCTAAGAAGGGGAAGGTAAAATAGCCAGGTGTTTCTCTTCACTTTTAAAGTTTGTTGGATTTTTAAATTAAAATATAGCATTAATATTTTATTAGTAATACTAAAGCTTTAGAATAGTTCTTTTTTTAGGATGTACTTTTAGAGAACCATTTAGGTTTACTCTGTCCTACATTTGTAAAGTTTATTTTCACAGGGTGACTATTTCCATAGTGACTGTTTGAGGGTCCTACAGTTGATGCTATACAAACCCACATAGCCTTAAGGGGGAAAATTAGGCAGTGAGTATTTCTATATTCACCTATGATTAGCAGGAGAGAGGGGTGGAGAGCACAGAGGACGGAGGTGTTGGATGGAATAAATGGAACTATTTTACGCCAAAAGAGAAAAATGGCTTATTTGGTCTGGGCATTGCTCTATCACTGACATTTTCTCACAGGAGTGCATATTGATTTCTCTACAACAGTGTACATTTTCTATAGAGAGAAATGCCCTCCAGAGCACTAATGTGGCTCAGGAAGAAGGGAGGGAGAATACGTATGCCATAGCCCTCAAGTAGATCTGGATGTGAAACAGTTCTCCTATCCCATTAATTGTTTTGACATTTGAAAAAATGTCTGTGCTGCAGTGGGATGAACATCTAAGACCTTTTCAGGTTTCTCTTTCCTCCCCCCATAACTCCTTCCTTCTGGAGATGCTCTACTTATTCATGCAAAAGGTACTTGAATCCACCGCTACTTGGTAGGAAAGTGTCCTAGCCACTGACCTAAGGTGTCTGTATATCTTTGTTCTGTATTAGGCAGAACACAGACTTGAAAAATGGGTCCCCTAAACTTGGCTAATTTGGATGGATACTTCTCTCTGATTTCATCCAGAAAAACTATCCTGGACCTGAGAAACCTTTCCTAAAGAAAATGTTGAATCTAGTCTTGTAAAAAAATGAAACCTGCCTTGTGTGTTGATGAGTTGACATTTTTTAGGGAAAAAAAGTCCTCTATCAAAAATTCCCTCAAGTGGTTGGTTGTAAAAGTGAGGCAGAGCTTGTCCATAGAATAAAAGGATAACTAGGAGTCACTAGTGAAGGGAACATTTAAATAATACAAGAAACTTTAACAAGGAAATTAAAATTTCTGAAAGTAATAATGTAAAAGCTTTAGGGTTTTGTTCAGCAAATACTTTTAACCAGAAACCAGTAATATTTATGATGTACTTTTTTTTTCTTGTTAAGCTTTTGTCTTCACTATGGAGAGAGAAACAAAAGATGTGGTAGCAACTGTAAACACCAAGGACATTTGCAACTATCTTTAATTTGTAATTGAAAAACTAAGCAGCATTATATTAATGTCAAATTGTGAAGAGAAAGCTTTGCTTTAAACGAGGCTTTCATCTTCCAAAAATTCAAAAAAATTCAACAAAGCCCCTTGCAAATGCAAAGATGTTGATGTAAATCTTTTTTTTTTTTTCTTTTTTGCTGTGTTTCCTGCTTGATAAATTGTAAATATTTTGATCAGATACTTGATGGTCACTATAATTTTAATCCTACATTTGAACTGTGAGGAAATACTATAATTTTTGTTTTAGCAATATATCTTTTCCTCGAGCTAATATTTCTTATGTTTTAAGATTTGACGCGTACAGTACATAATTATTATTATTTAGCCATTACTGTAACATTTTTGCCAACCACTTTTCTTTATTTTAGCGTGCATAGCATTTAAAGCTTCCTCCAGCTCTGTAATGTGGACAGTTTCCACCCTAACTTCTCCTGCAGTAACCTCACAAATGCTTGTGCCAGTGTTAGCTCCTGGCTACAGTAGTTCATATAGCATCCTGCTTCACAGTGTACATGTATATAGTAGTGCTGAATCCAGTAGTATGCTTGATGAATGAGCAGCTGTGATCATGTTATGTGTATCCTATATTCTTTACGCTAGTTATAAAGTGGCAGTTGACATTGTGTTGGCCCTCTTGGACATTTCGGTTAAGTACAGACATTCAAAAAGATCCTGGCACTCTTAGAAATTGTGCTTTGCTAGTTAGAGTGGGACCCAACTGAACAGATGTTGCTGTTGTGGGAGGGGAAGACTCGGAGTCTGGCCACACTGACTACTGGGGGGGCATCCTGCATGCCTTCTGGGAGGCTGCCAGAGCAGCCCCTCTCCCCAACCCAGCTTCCTGCCAGTTGGCAACTGTCAGTAGTGCCAGGGAGGAGGATGAAGGGGGGAATGGAGCCCCCTTGCTGCAAGGACCCCTCCACATCTTGCTGGCTGTGGTCTGGGAGGGAGCAGGCTTGGGTGGGGGAGGGGGGTTCCCTCCCCCTGCCAGCCTCTTGACAGATGCAGCACCAAGGAGCTGTCTGGACAGAAGCCCCATCCAGGCAACCCAGGGGCTAGTACACATTTATCCAGGGTTAATGTAGAGCAGGTTCCACCATTTTTAAAGTGCTTTATGTGCCATGGGCACAGGTTGTAGCTGTGTTGGTTTAAGGCCATAGGCAGAACAAGGTTCTTTGGGTAAAACTGATATCTTTTATTAGACCAACTCAAATAGTTGGAAAAATTCTTCTTTGGAAACTTTTGGGTATAAATAGTAGGCTTTGGTAGCTGATTCGATTCGGAGGACATTCGGCCCAATTTGGGGACTGAATCTCTGAATCCAAATTGAACCAGGAGACCAATTAAAAGCTCCAAATCTATTCAAAGCATCAAATAGATTTGGAAAAGCTTCGGAAAAGATTTAGCCACTTCATAGATTCTGCCATAAACAGGCAGCTGATACAGCTGCCTTCAGCTGGTAAGTCTGTTGGGGTAGGGGGAGGGGGGAGGGAAGGAGCATGGGATTGAGGCTGGGGCTGGGACAGACTGCTGGGGCGGGGAGAAGATTACTTGGGGGTGGGGGAGGCAGGATGCAAGTGTGGCAGCACTGGGAGTGGGGGCTCTGCCACAAGTGCCCAGAAGCCCCAATCACTGCTGCTGCAGCTGCATCTGGTGAGTGTGGGGCTTTTTTTTGTTTGTTTGTTTTTTTAAGTGCCAGGACTAGGTTGAGGCTGGGTGGGGGCTGGGGCCGGTGGGCAGAGGAGCCATGGTGGCTACTCCTGCAGCTCCCCCCTACCCAGGGAGAGGCAGGCACAGCCAGAGGAGCCACCAGAGGCCCTGCAGCCTTCCAGCTATGCCTGCCTCTCTGTGGCCAATCTGAATCGGCACCGATGGACAGGGGGGACAAGTCTGAACTCCTCAATGAGTTCTTTGCCTCAGTGTTCCTAAGCGAGGGGCAAGACAAGTCTCTCACTGGGATTGTAGAGAGGCAGTAGCAAGGTACCAGACTACCAAGCGTAGACCCTGAGATGGTGCAGAGGCACTTGGAGGAACTGGATACATTTAAGTCGGCAGGCCCGGATGAGCTCCATCCGAGGGTACTGAAGGCACTGGCTGACGTCATTGCCCAGCCACTGGTGGTAATATTTGAATGCTCGTGGCGCACGGGACATGTCCCGGAGGACTGGAAAAGGGCCAATGTGGTCCCCATTTTCAAGAAGGGGAGGAAGGAGGACCCAGGCAACTATAAGCCAGTCAGTCTCACCTCCATCCTTGGCAAAGTCTTTGAAAAAATTATCAAGGCTCACATTTGCGAGATCCCGGCAAGACAAATTATGCTGAGGGGAAACCAGCACGGATTCATAGCAGGTAGATCATGCCTGACTAATATAGTCTCTTTTTATGACCAGGTTACAAAACACCTGGACGCAGGAGTAGGGGTTGACGTTGTTTACTTAGACTTCAGGAAGGCCTTCGACACGGTATCCCACCCCATACTGGTGAACAAGTTAAGAGGCTGTGACTTGGATGACTACACAGTCTGGTGGGTGGCAAATTGGCTAGAGGGTCGTACCAAGACACTCGTAGTGCATGGGTCGGTATCGACCTGGAAGGGTGTGGGCAGTGGGGTCCCGCAGGGCTCGGTCCTTGGACTGATACTCTTCAATGTCTTCATCAGCGACTTGGATGAGGGAGTGAAGTGTACTCTGTCCAAGTTTGTGGATGACACAAAACTGTGGGGAGAAATGGACACACTGGAAGGCAGGGAATAACTACAAGCATACCTGGACAGGTTGGACATATGGGCAGAAAACAACAGAATGCAATTCAACAAGGCGCCCTTGTTGAAAACAAACCATGCGCCATGAGTGATCACCTAATAATAGAATTCTTCATAA
>NW_005842334.1:1125893-1131154 GCF_000455745.1 Alligator sinensis | reverse complement strand
GATCTTGGAGTCCTAGTGGACTCCAAGATGAACATGAGTCGGCAGTGTGACGAAGCCATCAGAAAAGCCAATGGCAGTTTATCGTGCATTAGCAGATGCATGACGAACAGAACCAAGGAGATGATAATTCCCCTCTATTGGGCGCTGGTCAGACCGCATTTGGAATAGTGCGTGCAGTTTTGGGCGCCGCGCTTCAAGACGGATGTGGATAACCTGGAGAGGGTCCAGAGAAGGGCCACTCATATGGTTATGGGCTTGCAGGCCAAGCCCTATGAGGAGAGACTAGGGCACCTGGACCTATTCAGCCTCCACAAGAGAAGGTTGAGAGGCGACCTTGTGGCTGCCTGTAAGTTCATCACGGGGGCACAGAAGGGAATTGGTGAGTATTTATTCACCAAGGCACCCCTGGGGGTTACAAGAAATAATGGCCACAAGCTAGCAGAGAGCAGATTTGGACTGGACAGTAGGAGGAAGTTCTTCCAGTTAGAGTGGCCAAAGTCTGGAATGGGCTCCCAAGGGAGGTGGTGCTCTCCCCTACCCTGGGGGTCTTCATGAGGAGGTTAGATAGGCATCTAGCTGGGGTCATCTAGGCCCAGCAAGCTGGGGTCATCTGAACCCAGCACTCTCTCCTGCCTATGCAGGGGGTCGGACTCGATGATCTATTGAGGTCTCTTCCAACCCTAACATCTATGAATCTTCTGAAGCTGATTTGGTCAGATTGGTTCAGGACAGTGATCTGAATATCTGAATTCAATCGCTGTCCTCTGAATCAGCTGATTTAGAGGACTGTACCCACTGCTGCACCCACATCCTGTGCCCTCCACATCAGTTGCCAAGTGGTGGCAGGCCAGAGCCCCTGTTCCCAGTGCTGATGTTGGTGCAGCAATGCTGGGAGTATGAGTTATGCCCTGCTGCCACCTGGTGTGAGCCATGCCTTCATCCTGCTCCCTCTCCCTGCACCGGCTGGGCAAGTGGCAGCAGTGCATAGCCCCTGTGGCTCCCCCCACTAGGGCATAGGCAGGCACAGCTGGAGGAGCTGCGGGAGAGCCACCAGGGCTACCTTGCCTTGCCCCATCCCCTGTCCAGCTCCAGCCTCCTGGTACTTAAAAAAAAAAAAACCAACAAAAAAACTCCCACACTCACCAGGTCTGGCAGCAGTCATCAGGGACTCTGGGAGCTTATGGCAGATTCCCCTCCATGTAGAGGTGGCCTAGCCCTTCCTATTGTCAGGCTATTGTAGCATAGCCCTTCCTGTTGTCAGGCTTAGGAAGCATCTGCAGTGTGCACATATAAAGATGTGTCATGAGCATGTGTTTTATTATGGCTGTAAAGCACTTTCTGCATGCTTAGATCACATTAAGTGTAATGTCTGTACCAACCCTCAATCTTTAACAGATCGGGACTTTGACTCTATTTAAGACCTCCTGTATGAGTCTTGACATAGCTGCCTGCTTTGCTCTGACACTCCCCATTGCTATGCAAAAGTGACAGAACACTTACTTTGATGATCAGTGGGATACACACGTACTGCCTTAGAGTACTGACCTCTATATAGCACTTTTAACATCTAAATACTAGGTAACATTCTCTTTTTCTGATGTAAATTTTAGAATGTCCTTCTGTTATCACTGCATCTGTAACACCTCATTTACCCCACATGCTTATTTGTGTCATGGTTTTAAATAAAATTATGAATCAATGAAAAAATATTACTAACATGCCACAGCCTATATAAGAATTTCATTTTCTGCTCCTTGACTTTCTAAATCAGAATTATTTTGAATATTTAACTACCTTCAAAGCTATTTTTTGTTCTGACTGTTTCAAATTCATCCAAAGGGGGAAATAAACAATTATTAATCCTATTTGAATTTTACTTAAAGTATAATTCTAAGAAGCTATTATAAAGATTGGGTATTTATTATTTAAATGTTTAATGTAAACATTAAAATTATTTGATGTAACAGTTAAATAAAAATATCTAAATCTTTGATACTTGTAACATTCTCAGAAAGCTTGTGTGATTCAACAGTACACCAAGTGAATTCAGACCAAATAACAGATCTTAATGATCAATCAGAAGTATGAAAGTGGGAGATACTTAATTATCCTGCTTTATTTAAAAGGAATTTTTAAAAGTTTCCTTAATTTCTTTTCTTTTTCTTTTCTTTTTTTACTGTCATTACATGCTGAACATCCCTGATGAAGAGGGACTATTAATAAAGTTTCGAGTACCAGCTGCTAAAAAATATAACTTGGAAAATTGCAGATGGTTACCGACATTAAAATTAGTTTCAAAACCATAGTAATGTTATTAGTCCTTGCCACTTACCTGTTAGCATGTTAGCAAGTTACTTTTGTTTCCATGGCAAAGTAGAGTTTTTGGTATTTCTTATATGCCAAAAATCTGGAATGTTACAGAGACTCGGCCTGACCAATTACCACTTAGTATGAATAAAGAAAGATTAACTGAAAGTTATGTCTAGTACTCTGTCTCTTGGCATAAAGCAAATCAGGCAGTTGCAGTCTCAGTCTACAATTCAAAGAAATGTAGAGGCATCTTTATTAAAATGTTTAACCTAATTTAGTAGTTGATTAAATTGCTTGAACAAATCCTGAATATGTGTACAGATAGGGGAGAGGCAAGCATCTTTGTGGGTGATATCTCTTATTGAGCCAACAGCAAAGCTGTGATAAAGTTTAGACAAGCTTTTGAATGAAGACATTCTGCATCAGCATTGTAGATTCTTGCGCAACCCACTATTTTAAGGAAATTCAGGAATTGAGCCCCTAAATCTAGATGATAGTTTAAGAAGTTAGGCATACATTGTAATGTCAAAACGTGTAATATACTATTCCTAAAAAGGAAAAAATCCTTCTTAAGAATTGGAAGGAGAATATAAAATAATTCTGTTACAGAGAAATAAGTGTTCCCAGCAGTTTCATTTTCCAGTAAAATTAATTTACTAATGACTGTATTTTCTGAAACAAGATGTTAGCTGTATTACTTTTCCAGGCTTGCTTAAATAAAGGGCAAGGTCTTCTGTTAGTGCTTGGTGTGACGTAAAAAAAAATTAGAGAGCCATTTATAAAGACTAAAGAATGCAATTAGTGTTAACAATGCCAAATGCTCATCCTATGCTTTTAAAAAATATTTCTGCCTTTTTAGGAATGTTAAGAGGCGAACATCCATTGTATTCTGGAAACTAAGCACTTGCATTGTATAATGATGTGTGTGTAGTTCTTGAACTTTTAAAATAATGTTTGGTTTATGAGCTTTTCAGCTTGAGGCAGAGCAGATTGTGCTTTATAATAGAAAAGTAAACAAGAGTTACAACCTGTGATTGCATTAGGCGTCTGCAGTAACTACAAGTTTTTTCTGTCGCATCAGTATGAATGACATTCATTTTTCAACATTAATATTCAAAGACATGCAATAGATTTATGGACAACAGAGTGTCTGTGTTTGGTGTCATTTTTGTAATGATTTAACTACCCCACTGCTTCATTTAAAAAAAAAATTAATCTGAATATAACGCTTCTGAAAAATGTGAGATTAATTGCCTGAGGAACTGAAGTTTCATATCTATAGGACAGACCTAGTAAAGGCAGTGGCAATCCAAGGATTATGCAGATGATAGTGATTTGGATCACTAGGCTCCTGGTTTGTATTTGTACTCGGAGCCAAGAAAAGAGAGTGGCCAAAGATAAACAGCAGCCTCTACAGTAGGTACAGACAGTCAAGAAACCTGAGGCTGAATCGATTCAGTCTTTGCGGCTTAGTCTAAACTGCACGGATTAAATTGAAACAGACGTGAGCAGACATTTAACTTTGATTCAGGAAATGCAGTCACATGCCTGCAGTGACTCAGACCAGAAGCCAGGGGGTGCTAGAGTGCTGTTCTCTGGTTGTGTGTTCACTTCCTCTTCCTCCTGTCCCCAAGGTCTCTAGGCTTTGCAGTCCAGAATTATAGCAGCAGGACTCTGCAGGGCTGTTTATCGTTCCCTCTTCTGCTTCCAGGTGCCTCTGGGATTTGTAGTCTACAGTTGTAGCCAGCAGTAAGTTTGAGCAGGGAAAGGAGTGTTTCACTTCCCTCCCTGGCCCCAGACCAGGTTTGCCTGGGGGAGGCAGTCCCCCCTCTCCCATAGAGTGAGCTGCATCCCCAATTGGGCTTGTCCCCTGGTGCCCCCCCCCCACCCCAGTTCTCTTGTCAGCCAGCCCCCACTGCTCCAGCTAGGGAACAGAGGGGCCAGGCCAGCCCTGCTCTTTGGAGCAGACAGCATAGCCCAGTCCAGGGCTAGAAAGGATGCTGGGGGACTGTGATTTAACTTGAGCCAGCAAGGGGTCTGGGACAGAAGTTACCTAAACTGGTTTGACCTAAATCAATTAAGTCTGATACTACATTCAACCAGGCTTATCTTAAACCAGTTTTAGCCATTTTGAAACTCGTTTATGTGCCTTGAATTTATGTTCTATTACAGGTTTAAATCAGTTTCTGAACACTTAAACTGGTTTATGTGTAGTCTCTGTCCCTAGCCCTAGAGAAAGCACAAGGAATCACTTTTCTCATGGGCGTTCAAACTGGGGAAAAAAAAGATTTGGGCCACGATCGAAGGCCAATTCCTTCCTGTGATTGCCAGATCTAAAATGAGATCTGAGGAAGGCCCCAGAAGAGACCTTTGTCCCCTGGCATATTGGCTGGTCTAGGCTTTTAGAGGACCTGTACATGCCACATTAAGGGTTAATGACATTTGTTTTCAGACTGAGAGCAAATGCATGTGCTGTATTTAGGGACAATTACTCCCAAGGCAGTCCAGGGCAGTCCTCTGTCACCTTTCCCTCTCCCCACCCTCTCAGAGCAAATCCATGTGCTGTATTTAGGGACAATTGCTACTTCTGTTTCAGCCCCAAACAATCCAACATGACCTTTTGCCTATTTTTGTTGTGCGGCTGGTCCTATTTGTTATGTCTTAGGTGCTGGAAATCATCTGTGTCTGTTTAGTCCCGGAATGGAGCTATCTTACTGCTTTATGCTATTGAATGCAACTAGCCCTTTCTAGGCCCAGAGGTTTGACTTTGGCACTAGCTGGCTGTATTTCCCTAGATTCATAGATTCATAGATGTTAGGGTCAGAAGGGACCTCAATAGATTATCGAGTCCGACCCCCTGCATGGGCAGGAAAGCATGCTGGGTTCAGTTGACACCAGCCAGATGCCTATCTAACCTCCTCTTGAAGACCCCCAGGGTAGGGGAGAGCACC
>NW_005842334.1:1122306-1124557 GCF_000455745.1 Alligator sinensis | reverse complement strand
GCAAAGAACTCGTTGAGGAGTTCAGCCTTGTCCCCCCTGTCCGTCACCAATTGTTTCTGCCCATTTAGCAGGGGTCCTATTCCTCCCTGGGCCTTCCTTTTACTCCCTATATATCTAAAAAACAATTTCTTGTTGTCCTTTACTTGGGATGCCATCCTCAGCTCCATGGTAGCTTTGGCCCATCTAACTGCCTTCCTACAAGCGCGAGCAGAGGAGGTATATTCGTCTTTGGTGATCTCTCCCTGTTTCCACTTTTTATGTGCTCCCCTTTTGGCCCTTAGGCTGCCCTGGATTTCTATGGTCAGCCAAGAAGCCTCTTCTTGGAAAAAGAAGAGGGAAAAAGAGCCCCTTTCCCTCTTTTTCCTCGCATTGGGATCATTTCCTTAAGACATAGCCACCCTTCTTGAGCTCCCATCACTTCAAAACTCCTACTCTGCAGTGTGTCCTTGGCTAATTGCCTGAGTTCACTGAAATCAGCTTTCCTAAAGTCTAGCACTTTCACCCTACTAGTTACCTTACCCTCTTGACGTCTTATGAAGAAGACTGTCTGTTTTTCTTGGGCTTTATCTTTCTGCACCTCAGAAGGGCCTTGGTAACCACTCTTTTACTAATCAACGTGAACAGATATCTTGCACTGAAGTAATTTGCTCCTCTTTGTGGCTGTACCTCATCCTGCAAAGTCCCCCCCCACCCCAGCAGCTGCCTGGATCCTGCCTTGCTTGCCCCCTCTGTTGTCTCAGGGTCTCACCCTGTTGTCTTGCCCATCATTCTTGGCATTATAATTGGACAGGGAGGATGCCCCTAGAGTGCAGCAGGGCTTCACTCAGGTCTTTGGTCCTTGTCTGGGCTGAGGACCCCTGGTTTTGGTCTGCTTAACTGTGGCTGGGCACCTCTGCCTGGGGTCCAGTGTTCCAGGATCCTAGGCTCCCAAGCCCTTTGTCCCCAGTCTTGCCTCTTGTGGGTTCTGGGCTTGTGCCCTCAGTCTTTTCTGTCGCACACCACAGTCCTTCGGCTGACAGCAAAGCTTCCCCTTTTTTGAAGGATTTAGGATCTGAGGTGCCCCTGGAACCCTTCTCAGTGGTCTCCTTCTCTCCTCCAGCCACAACCTGGTCCTCCAGTCAACTTCAACACAGATGAAAAATACGAGCATCTGCACCCAAACAAATTTTTTCTCCAACATGGATTGACCTGACACTGTGGCAACAAGCTACAGCACAAGACCAAAATACTTGGTTCCTTCCAGCTGGTTCCTTCCAGACCTGGTTCCTTCCAGCTCCCCATACTATGGTCTATTTGATGTGCCGAAAGATCATGGGCTTAGGCCCATAACAGATTGCTATAAGCCCTCCTTAATAAGGGAGGATGCTGGGGATTCATCAACTGATTCAGGGGGACAAATAAAGAGAAAAACAGGAAGGGAAGTGAGGTCATAGGTTAATAACACGGGATGCGGAAGGAGACAATGAGAAGAGCATGTCAGCCAGCACCCATTGCCCTCTGAATGAGTTGAGGGAGCTTGAGGGCTGACCAGTGAAACTCTGCCTAGGGACGGAGTGGAGGAGTGACAAGAAGATATTCCCACATTTGTCTTAGTTCCTCCTGGCCAGAGACTCCTTCCTGGCCTTGTAGAATCCTCACGGTCTGGAGTCCTTCCTCCTTTGCATGTCAGGCCCTTTTCTTGCCCAACCTCAGCCACAGTCTTAGTTTTATAAGGCTGCTAACCACACTGTCTGGGTCAACTGACCCACTACTTCTGCCCCAGGCCTCCTGAAAATAGGAGATCTCTTACTACTTTGTGTCTGTTCTAATTGAGTTTTACCCCAGTAATCCTATTTTCAGTTTCTTGTAAGTAAGCGTTTGTGTCACTTAAGCCTCAGGTTGGCTGCTGGTATTGAGATCTAGACCGTGCTAGTCAGTTTGTTGGCAGGGTCCTCCTGTTAGCTGTGTGTAAAGAGACTGCTGCTTGAATGGCAGGGTACCTGACCAATCATTTGTTGCTTCTTTCAGACTAGATTTTACCTTGTGTATGATGACACTTCAGCTCCCACTGAAAATGATCATGGGCAGCAGGGCCCTCAGCTGAAAAGATAATAATTAAAAAATCTTTTATTATATCTAGAATGTTGTGTTTTAAGCTGTGTGGGAGGGCCTGAGTAAGCAGCTAAGGTATTGTGAATCACCACTAATAATGAAAAGTCATAATTTAGGCATATTATGACTCAACAAACCCTTGCACAGTGAGTATGTAGGG
>NW_005842334.1:1113909-1122275 GCF_000455745.1 Alligator sinensis | reverse complement strand
AGGGAAAAGCAAACCAGTTTTTGAGAGACAGAAAGCAGAATGCCACAACAGGTTTCAACAAATTAAGAGACATGAGGTGGGATTATATAGCAGGAGATCCAAAAAGCAAACCAACTAACCCCCCCGCCTCAACCCAGCATACTTTCATATTCTGATTGAAAATTTAGGTAGATTACATTTCTGTAAAGATCAAGCTTTTGGGACAAATGTTTGCGCAGTATACCATACTCAGACTTGTGGCAGTTGTTCTTGGAGTGGCTGACAGATGCAGGGCTGGAGAGCAGAAGTTTTGATGCCTCAGCTCTGTGACAGCCTGCGGGTGGGGTTGGCCTGGCACTTGACTAGAGCAGAAGAGCATGGGCCAAGGCTAGCCCACCTGCCCTGTGTGGTGGGGAGCTGCAAAGCAGCCTGGGATGCTAGGGGCTGTGACCTAACTTGAGTAGGGAGGTGATCTGGAACAGAAATCTGATAGACAGGTCAAACTTAAACTGATCTGACCTAACCTATATCTGACACTACATCTGTTCAGGTCTATTTTTAGACTAGGTTCTGCCATTTTTAAATTGGTCTGTGTAACAGAACTAAAGTTCCATGCACAGATTTAGACCAGTTTCTAGTCACTTATACCAGTTTGTGTGTAATGTGTGTACCTAGCCTTAGTAAGATAAGCTCATTTGAACAACATACATTTTAACAAAGCTAAGAGCAAGGAGTCATTATGGCATAATGCAGGCTGGAAAATTTGGCTTTGTTAAAATGTATGTTGTTCAACAGAGACAGTCTTAATAGTAGTGATCTAGATCAGGGGTTCCCAAAGGTTTTATAATGTGGCCCAGCAAACCGCGGCCCAGAAGTGGCTGCAGCCCAGCAAACCGCGGCCCAGCAGTCGCAGCCAACCGTGGCCAGAATTTCTGGCCGGCAGACGGGTAAGGATACCCCTACCCCGCCTGCGCTGCTGCTGGCCCTGTGAAAAGCCATGGTCTCTCTGCCCAGGTCTGGGGAGGGAGAGGGGGTTGTGGTTTGCTGGTGCGCAGCCACTTCTGGTCTGGCAGCCAACCCAGAACCCCTGATCCAGATGATTCTGTGTAACTGACTTGCTTACTACTCTCATGTTGGTTATTCATTACCAGTTCACAGACTTTTGTGATTTTTTTTTTGGTACATAGTTAAAGGTAAAGTTTAAAAAAAAAAAAACTACTCATTCCATAGTATGCCCCTTGGTAATGAGGATTTAAAACACAAACAGTAGTCATGGCTAGGAACATCAAGATACATTCAGCTATTTTGCTGGGGACAGGCATAGCACTCTGCCACTTCATATTGTATGGCAGCACTAGGAAAGCAGGACGTGTGACTTCAGGATGACTTTGGAACTTGAGATGCAGCCCACATACTGCGAAGTTTATCGGGTAGATCTTGCATGCTTAGACAACTACTGAAACATTTATATCATTCTACGGTGAGGTGTAGATTTCTACTGATAGGCAGTTATTGCTGCCCAGCATAGTAATAACCAGTGGTACTGGGTTTTTCCTTTACTTTGTTGCTATGGGAAAATAAGAAGAGTTATGCACTTTGCAATTATGGACAATTTTGGAGCCAGTCTTGCACAAGGTCCCAATGTTATAAAATGCACAGTGCAAAGGACAGTAACGGTCCCTTTTTATCTCTAGTCTTGCAACTATAGCAATTTTAGGTGGTGATAACTCTTAGCACTTTTTAAAATTATACAGTTGCTTTGCATTTATTTTGACCCTTTCAAATACTCCAAGCAAATACATGGGTAAAAATATCTATGGAAGGAAAAGAGAGCAAAATAGTCAAGGATCTTTGGTCTTCCTTTGGTAGAGATTGTAAAGATGTTTCTGGTCAGATTATTTCTAGTTAATATTTAGAATGTTTTTATGGACATTGTATGGTTGAATAATAGTTTCGTAACTTACATCATCATGCAGTATTTTCTGGAAGTTAAGTCATGCTACAGCTGCATTCTAAAGATATTTCCCTTTAACCACTGAATCTGCTCACCCAAAGCAGTCCAGTTATAAATATTTTTCTGGTGTCTGAGCACTATTCAAATAAACCTTCTAATAATGTTTGTAGAATTTGATGTAACAGAAGATTTGTTATTACAACATAAAGGTGGGATTTGACAAGATTAAGATACATAGGTCATATTCAATTTGAATCCCAAGAACAGAGTGAAATATTTAGATTTGTTTCTGTGTGTAGATAACTATTTGTCACTACATAAAGCATTACATTTTGTAGTAGATGATTTTTTGTAGTAGATGATACTTATTATTGAAATGCAAATAATTGTTAGTGAAAGTCTGTTTGTAATGCATTATTATATTGGACACTATGTAGCCCGTTTAGGGCTATGGAACATACTATTGGGTTGATCATAATATTTTGTTTTTTCCCCCATGACCCATTAGTTTACAATTACTTTCAATTTCTAATCTAGTGTATTTTTAATTTTCTTCAGAAAACAGTTACAGTTATGTTCACTATTGGCACACTAGGAAGGCCCTTAATTATAAGCCCTTTCTGAACCAGGGTTGTTCTGTTTATGATTGTTCAGTACACAGCTCAGTGTGTTGCTTATGACTAATAACAATGGCCAGTTGGGAGTCTGAGCTCATACTTTGCTAATTTACTTCAGTAACAAGTTTAGTTTCTTAGTTGTTTCCTTAGCCCTCAAATATACCTGTAAAAATACTGCTTGATTTTTCAGGGGCTTGTAAGAGAACTAATGCTTTTGTTAGTTCAGAACTGGAGATAAATGATCTTGAACTTCTGAAGGGAGGTATCCACTTCTTCCCAACGTGATTGCACTGGGTAAACTGAGTTTTCCTGTTTCTAAGAATTATAACTGTACTTCATTTCTAGAGCTTAGGTTAGGGGTGCTGATCACTAATAATCCAGTAGATAGTTTTGTATCTACTGGAAAATATGTCCTATGGCTGATTTACAGAATAGCTTGAAATTTCTTCTGTATCTCCAATACTGAGGATCTAAATTAGGGATAATTGCAGATGTTTGCAGGGGTTAGGAGGAGGTTAGATCACCTAAAAAATGGCCACCCAATATAACTTAGTTTGCCCAGATGCAGACCTACACTCAGACCTGGTCTCAGTGATCAGTCCAAACCTATACCAGTACAGAAGCTCCATGCACATAGACCAGTCTAAAAATGGCAGAACCCAGTTTATGACAGACCTAGATTGATATACACTTAAACTTAAAACTAGGTTAGATCAGTGAATTGAACTTTTGTACAGTTACCAGCAGAGTCCCAGGGCTGGGAAAGCCCAGCCATTGGCCCTAGTTCTAGGGCTGCACTTTTCCGTCCCGCTCCCCTAGCATGGGACTATTTTTAGTCCCTTGGTCCCTCGCTCCCCTCCTTCCCCCTCCCCCCCCGCCTGAGCCCTCCCATCCTGCAAGTCACTTCCAGTGCTGGTTTTATCAGCATTCACCAATGTTGGAAGCTGAGGAAGTAAGTATCAGTGGAGGGGAGGAATGAGGATATAGTTTTGCCAGGGCAGGGTCAAGGAGCTAAAATAGCTTCCTGTCCCCCATACCCTCCAAGTCTCACTACAGATCCCATATACCCCCCGAACCCTACTGCAGATGCCATCTACCTCCCCACCCCTTGATCACTCCTCTGGATCCTGACCACACAATGCCTCCCCCATCCTGACTTATCTTAGATTGGGTGGCCATTTTTAACATGATATAACCTCCCCCTTACCCCCTGAACATCTGTACCTAGCCTAGGAATCTGAAGGTCAAGGTATTCAAAACTGGCTGTTGCATGTGATTTTGCAGAGGTAAAAGATCACTTAAATAGTTTATAGAATCATAGAAAAGTAGATCTGGAAAGGGCTTCCAGAGGTCACCTAGTCCAGCACCCTGTTCAAGGTAGGATTATCCCTTTTCAAATGATTCCGTGCAAGTCCCAGTTTAACCTACAGATTTCCCTTAATTTATGTGAATTTGCTCTTATGCGATGACCCTTTTCTACCCGAAATTATAGTTTCATAGTTGTAGGGTTGGAAGGGACCTGAGCAGATCATCAAGTCCGACCCCTTGCTATGGGCAGGAAAGAATGCTGGGGTCAAACGACCCTGGCTAGGTGATTATCTAGCTTCCTTTTGAAGACCCCCAGGTAGGAGCGAGCACCACTTCCCTTGGAAGTTGGTTCTAGATCCTAGCCACCCTGACTGTGAAGTGGTGCCTCCTGATATGTAGCCTGAATCTACTCTTAGTTAACTTATGGCTGTTATTCCTCATTACTCCCAGTAGTGCTTGGGGGAACAGGGACTCTCCCATAGCCTGCTGGTCCCCCTTGGCCAGTTTGTAGATGGCCACCAGATCCCCTCTCAGCCTTCTCTTGTGGAGGCTGAACAGGTTCAGGTCCCATAGCCTCCGCTCGTAGGGCCTGCCTTGCTGCCCCCTGATCATAGGAATGGCCCTCCTCTGGACCCTCTCGATGCTGGCCACATCCCTCCTGAAGTGCGGCCCCCAGAACTGGACACAGTACTCCAACTGCGGCCTGACCAGTGTTGCATAGAGGGGGAGGATCACCTCCTTGGACCTGCCTGTGATGCATCTGTGGATGCATGACAAGGTGCGGTTAGCCTTCCTGACCGCGTCCCCACATTGGCGGCCCATGTTTATTTTGGAATCAATAATGACACAAAGATCCTTTTCTGCCTCTGTGCTGACTAGAAGAGAGTTCCCCAGCCTGTAGGTATGCTACTGGTTCTTCCTCCTTAGGTGTAGTACCTTGCACATGTCAGTATTGAATCCCATCCTGTTCTCATCCTCCCACCCCTGTAACCTGTCTAGATCAAGTTGCAGCCTGTCCCTCTTCTCCAGCGTGCCCACTTCTCGCCACATCTTAGTGTCATCTGCGCATTTGAACAAGGTGCTTTTCACCCCCTCGTCCAAGTCGCTGATGAAGATGTTGAACAGCACAGGCCCGAGGACCGAGCCCTGTGGGACCCCACTGCCCACATCCCTCCAGGTTGAAAAAAACCTGTCCACCAACACTCTCTGGGTGCGGCCCTCCAGCCAATTGGCGACCCATCTGACTGTGTAGGCATCGACACCACAATCACCTAATTTCTTAATGAGAATGGGGTGAGAGACAGTGTCGAAGGTATTCTTAAAGTCCAGAAAGACTACGTCCACTGCGACACCTGCGTCTAAGGATTTTGTGACCTGGTTGTAGAAGGCCACCAGATTGGTTTGACAGGACCTGCTTCGAATGAACCCATGTTGGTTGCCCCTAAGCATAATCACTCCTGCTGGTCACTTGCAGATGTGCTCCTGGATAATTTTCTCAAAGAGCTGCCCCAGGACCGAGGTAAGACTAATGGGCCTATAGTTTCCCAGGTTCTCCTTGCTCCCCTTTTTCAAAAAGGGGACCACATTGTCCCTTTTCCAGTCTTTCGGCATCTGGCCAGAGCACCATGAGTGCTCATAAAGCTGTGCCAGGGGTCCTGCAATGACCTCTTCTAATTCTCTCAGCACTCTGGGGTGGAGATTGTCAGGACCTGCTGATTTGAACATGTCTAGTCCCACCAGAAGTTCCCTGACTAGGTTCTTACTGACCCTGGGCCTGGCAGTGCCCCCTCTGGGTCCGTCAGGGATCCCAGTGTGGGGGATGCCGCAGTCCCTGCTCAAAAAGATGGAGGCAAAGAAATTGTTGAAGAGGTTACCTTTGTTGTCTGGTGTGACCACTAGATTTCCTAGTGTATCCTGCAGAGTCCCTATGTTACCCAGTACCTTCTTTTTACTGCCTATGTATTTAAAAAAAGGACTTCTTGTTATCCTTGATCTGGGTCACTAGTCCCAGTTCCATCTCCACCTTATCATTCTTAACAGCCCCCCTACAACCTTGAGCAATGGAGGTATAATCCTCCTTGGTGATGACCCTCCCTTTCATTGGGTGTACACCTCCTTTTTCTGGCTTTGAGACATTCCTAGATGCTTTTGGTGAGCCACGGGGGCTTTTGAGCACTCTTGCCCCCTTTGATCCATGTTGGGATTGCCACCCTTTGGGCTTGAAGGACCGTCGCCTTAAGGAACGACCACTCTTCCTGGACTCCCAACTCCCCTCCCCTCGGGGACCTCAGTGCCTCCCCAACTAGTCTCCTTACCCCATAGAAATCTGCCCTCCTGAAGTCTAGGGCTGTTGCCTTGCTGCAGGCCTTTGACACCCTGTGCTGGACGGTGAATTCCAGTAGGCGATGATCGCTATCGCCCAGGTGGTCGAGAACCCACAGTCCCTTCACCAGATAGTTGCCCGTGGCCAGGACCAGGTCCAACAAGGCATTTCCCCAGAGAAGAGCCACGCGCATGATCAGAGGTCAGGAAAACAGACCTTACGATGAAAGGCTGAGATCTATGAGGCTCTTTAGCCTGGAAAAGCGCAGGCTCATGGGTGATCTGATGGACACCTACAAGTTTATCGGGGTGACCATCAGTATCTGGTAGAACGTCTGTTCACCAGAGTGCCCCAAGGGATGACTAGGTCGAATGGTCATAAACTACTGCAAGACCATTTCAGGCTGGACATAAGGAAGAATTTCTTTACTGTCTGAGCCCCCAAGGTCTGGAATAGCCTGCCATTGAAGGTGGTTCAAGCACCTACATTGAACACCTTCAGGAGTAAATTGGATGCTTATGTTGCTGGGATCCTATGACCCCAGCTGTCTTCCTGCCCTTCGGGCGGGGGGCTGGACTCAGTGAACTTCCGAAGTCCCTTCCTGCCCAAATATCTATGAAATCTATGACTCTGCACCTCCTGGGTTAGATGGAGGCCCTGTAACTCAGCTAGGAACCTACATGAGTGGTCAGACCTGGCTGACTGCTCTTACCAGCAGATGTCCGAGTAGTTTAGGTCACCCATGATGACCACGTCCCTTGACTTAACTGCCTCCACGAGCTGACCTGAGAATTTCCGGTTCAGCTCTTCCCCCTGGTTGGGGGGCCTGTAGTAAACCCCTATCATTAAGTCCCTTTCCCCCCAACGCCCTTGTATACGGACCCAGAGCACTTCTGTCTGCCCCTCCCCTGACCCAGTGCTGTTTGTTGAGGATGTGTATTGCTCTTTGACATAGAGCACCACACCCCCACCTTTCTACCCTGTTCTATCCCCTCCTGTACAGCTTATAGCCCTTGATATTTACCACCCAGTCATGCGTTGGATCCCTTCCAAGTTTCAGTGAGCCCCACTATGTCCGGGTTAGTGTTAGCTAGCAGGAGGGCAAGCTCCTCCTGCTTGTTCCCCATGCTACAACCATTAGTGTAGAGGCATTTAAGGCCTTCTGGAAGTGTATGCATGACCCCCCCTAATCCTAGGACTATCTGGGCCCCTGTCTCTTACCTGGATATTTCTTGTGCTCGTTGTCTGTCTTAGCTGGGCTATTCTTGTGGGTGGCTCTTGGTTCGGTGTTCCGTTGCTCCCTCCATCCTCATCTTCCCCCTCCCCCAACGATCCTAGTTTAAAGCCCACCAGTGGAGATCAGCGAACCTGAAAGAGAACACACGCTTACCTTTGGGGGAGAGGTGAAGCCCATTCCACCCAAGCATGTCTCTTGTCCTGAAGTATGGGTTGTGGTTCAAAAAGCTGAAGCCTGCCTCGAGACACTATTTCTGAAGCCGCAGGTTTACTTCCCTGATGCAGGTCTCTTATTATATGCAAGGTAAATTCACATATATGTGATCGGCATAGGCCTGGAGAATGCCGTATAAATCGAATTTGCATGAACTGAATGTACTTTATAATGTAAGAAAGAGGGATAGGTTCCCCTGTTGGCTGGTCCTGGGAATGGCTGGGATGAGTACAGACAAGTGGAGCCCCAGACAGTGTGGGACGTGGCACTCATCCCAGCCCTGACTGCACCGGCCATTGGGCTGCACCATGCCCTGAATTTCCCAGTGCTCTGCTTGTCTCCACTCACCCCTGCTGCAGCTGTCCCGGGAGTGGCCGATGCCAGCTCATTGTAGCCGCTGGGCTGCACCATGGCCTAGTGCAGGCAGCTGGCACCGACAGCTCCCGGGGCCACTGCAGCTGGGGCTGGGGTGGAGATGGGCAGAGCAGCAGGAAGAGCCTGGAGCCCCTAAGTTTGCAGCAGATGCCAACCCCAGCCTGATCTTGTGTGTCTGCAGGCAGCTGCCTGCCACTGCTACAGCCCTGGGAGTGGTGGACACTGCCTGCCTGCAGCTGCTGGGCTCCGCTGTGCCAGGGGGTTTGGGGCATGGTGCCCCGGGGTGGGGTTGGCCATGGTGCAGCTCAGCGGCTGCAAGCAGGCAGGGTCCACTGCTCCCAGGGCTGGCGCAGGAGCCGG
>NW_005842334.1:1101348-1113258 GCF_000455745.1 Alligator sinensis | reverse complement strand
ATGCTGCCTGCTTGCAGCCACTGGGCTATGCCATGCCCCAAACCCCCTGGGGCCCAGCCCAGAGAGCAGCAGCAGCAATGGCAATGGCACAAGCTGGGCAGGGGGTTTCCCTTTCCCTGCTTGTTCCCTCAGGACAGCACCAGGAGACTTTTGGGAATCACTGCCTCTATTACAGTTTATTGTTAGCCAGGGGGAGAACAGAAACGGGTGAGTGGGGATCTGGGGTGCTGGGTCCATTTCAGGGGGGCAGGGGGCAGCAGGTCAATCAGGGTTGGTGGGGGTCAGGGGCAGTGACCTGATGGGAGTGGTGGGGGCAGTGGGCCTGACCCGGGCCAGCAGGGGAGTGGAGGCAGGTAGGTTGTTCACATTTAACATGTAGCTTAGCATAGCTAAATACTGGTGTAACATGAGCTGGGTAACATAGATCAGAGACAAACTGAGGCTGGAGTGGCATAACTTTAAGCCCTCTGAAGCAGGGGCAGGCAAAATACAGCCTGTGGGCTGCATCCAGCTCCCTAGGCAACTTCATCCAGCTTGCGGGCACTCACCAATTAATTGTACCCCACTGAGCCATGTGCCCTGCTCCCAACTTTGTGTGGAAGAGCCCGGCCCAGCCAGCATGCAGCTTTTGGGTGAGGCTGCTTCTGCTCGGCTTCTCTGGCCTCCAGCGGCTGTTCCTCATCACCCTGCTGCAGCGCTCGCGCTGGATAGCGGGTTGGAAAGTGGTGGGGGAGCCGCAACTGGGTAGGGAGCATGCGGTTGGGGCTTGTATGAGCATAGAGCCTGTGCCCAAGGCGGTGACAGGAGTGCAGTGCTCAGATGGGCAGACTGTAGGTGTGAGGGAGGATGTGGGGGTGTGGGGACCACCCTCACACACACTGTCCCCCATGGGACACAGCCCCTGCCACTGGCTGCAGCAGCAGGCAGTGGGCCCTCTGGGCCCACACAGGTGCTGCCACCCAGTGGTGCATGGCTCCAGCCAGAGCTGCACATGGCAGAAAGGAGCACAGCCAGGCTGGCTCAACTCTATCATGTGGGGCTCCCTGTAGCACATGCGCAGCTCCTGGCACTTACAAGGCCCCATGGGGAAGTCCTGCAAGATGGAGCCAGCTGCCTTCCCCGCTCCCTGACACCATGTGCAGGTCCTGGGATTCTTCCAGAAGTGGTAGGGAGCTCTGCCCCCTCCTTCTGTGTTGGGAGGGAGTGGGAAGGGCAGCCGGCTTCATCACATGAGGCTTTCTCTTGGTGGCATGTGAGTGCTAGGATCTGCATGTGAGTCATGTGCAATAGAGGCAGACCAGCCTGGCTCTGCTTCTTTCTGTCATGTCCAGCTTTGGCTGGCGCTGTGCAGGAGCGCCTGTGCATGCCACAAATACCTTGAGGGCCCATAGCATGCTGCTGCTGATGGTGGGGGCTGTGTGCCATGGAGGAGTGTGTAGGGGGTGTCCCTACACCCTCCTACCCTCTCTCTCACCCCCAAAACCCCCCACACTTGCACCATGCCCCCTCAACCCTCCACATACACACACCCCTGCAACATACCCTATGCTCCCCCACCCACACACAGTCACACCCTCTCACAAACCCCCCACACACACCCCAAAACCCACCATGCACACACACATACCCCTCACAACCACACCCCAAACACTCTCCCACACACAATATACAAGAGTAAGATTTTATTTTTGAACTATTATTCAATCACTTCTGTAGAAAAGTGTATCCGGCAAACTACAGGCCCGTCAGCCTGACCTCTATCCCAGGGAAGGTTTTAGAAAAGATTATCAAAGGGACCATTCTTAACGTACTGGCTGATGGCAACATCCTGAAGGATAGCCAGGATGGGTTTGTTGTGGGCAGGTCTTGCTTGACCAAACTTATTTCCTTTAATGACTGGGTGACCTATCACCTTGACAAGGGAGAAGAGATTGATATCATACATCTTGACTTTAAAAAAGCCTTCCATCTGGTATCCCATGATCAGCTCTTAGCAAAACTGGCGAACTGTGGCCTCAGCTTCACCACAGTCTGCTGGCTGGAGAATTGGCTCCATGGTAGGACCCAGAGGGTCGGGGTTGATGGAAGTCAATCATCAAGGTGCACTATGACCAGTGGGGTCCCTGAAGGCTCTGTCTTATGGCCTATCCTATTTACCATCTTCATTAATGATATAGACATTCGTGTCAGAAGTGGACTGGCCAAGTTTCCTGATGACACCGAGCTCTGGGGTAAAGCGTCCACACCTGAGGGCAGGAGGGTGATCCAGACAGACCTTGACAGGCTTAGGAAATGGGCGGGCGAGAACCTGATGGTGTTTAACACTGAAAAATGCAAGGTTCTCCACCGTGGATGCTTATGTGTTCAGCAGTGCTGTGCTGGCTAGCACTATGATGAAGGGACTTGGGGGTCATGATTGACCACAAGATGAGCATGAGCCATCAATGTGATGCTGCAGCTAGTAAAGTGAGCAAAACGCTGGTTTGCATCCATAGATGCTTCTTAAGCAAATCCCAGGACGTCATTCTCCTGTTGTACTCGGCCTTGGTGAGAGCGCAGCTGGAGTACTGCGTCCAGTTTTGGGCTCTGCAATTCAAAAATGATGTGGAGAAGCTTGAGAGAGTCCAGAGGAGAGCCACACATGATCCGAGGACAGGAAAACAGACCTTTTGATGAGAGGCTGAGCGCTATGGGACTCTTCAGCCTGGAAAAGCGCAGGCTCAGGGGTGATCTGGTGGCTGCCTATAAGTTTATCAGGGGGTGCTCACCAGGATCTGGGGGAACGTCTGTTCACCAGAGTGCTCTAAGCGATGACAGGGTTGAATGGTTACAAAATCCTCCATGACCATTTCAGGCTGGACATAAGAAAGAACTTCTTTACTGAACTAGCTCCCAAGGTCTGGAATAGACTGCTGCCAGAGGTGGTTCAAGCACCTACTTTGAAAGCCTTCAAGAGAAATGTGGATGTTTATCTTGCTGGGATCCTATGACCCCAGCTTACTTCCTGCCCCAGGGGTAGGGGGACTGGACTTGAAGATCTTCCGAGGTCCCTTCCAGCCCTAATGCCTATGAAACAGTATAAACTATGAAATATACCACTACATACACAAACCATGAGAGAAACATTTTTTGTAATAAAATTATAACATGTTATAGTAGGTGTTTGACTTGTAGTATGTGGCTGGTTTTTTTTTTCCCCCCGTTTCCAAGACGTAAACACCCCGGAGTACTTTCAGGGGCAAGGGGAGGCACTTCCCGTGGCAAAGGTCATGGGTTAGGGATGGGACTTCTGATCCCAAGATGGCGATCAAGGGGTGGGACATGTCAAGGGGTGGGGCTACCCTTGTGGCCCTTGACAGCTCACCAAAACTCGTTAAGTGGCCCTCCAGCCAAAGTGTACTTTAAACTATTTTAATTATGTTAATGTGTGGACATTCCAGAGGTTAATTGCTCTAGGAGCTGCCCAAAATTAATGTGTAACAAGGCTTTTACCCTGCTGTGGACCTGAGAATCTGATTGTCTTGTCGTTCAGTGTGCATCAATGATAGGCTCTCTCATTTGAATACTTCATTTGTAGAAAGGTGGAAATGAACTTGGAATTTGGTATTGCCAAGCTGGAGTTAATAGATGTTGTTTGCGTATATTTATAGAAAAATGGAGCAAACATTTTTAGAATTGCACATGCTGAGTTCTCTTTGCCTTGTTGTCAACACAAGTATTGGGTTTCTTTTCTTTTTGGGATTCAAGTCCTGTGCTTTCTGAGGGCAGGAGTCTGTTTTATTGCCCATTACTGCACTTGGTTAGCATTGGAGTGCACATATTAAATATTTCTGAAGGCACAGCATTGTAGCAATGCTTATGTTCTTCCATCACATCACTGGCTTCAGTCCTCAGAACTTATTTATGTAACAGCTGCTACTTTGCTTCTTTTCATGTTTGCTATGAGGTTGAGTCAATATCTTGATGCAGCTAATGATGATAACATTATTGATTCAGGTTCTGTTAGTAATTAAATATTTTAGCTGGTGTCATTTTTTTTTTTGTTGCAACCAAAATCATGTATTATAGGGATATCTGAAAAGCAGCATGGAAGTTAAAATTACATGGTAGTTGGCTTATTACAGGAGAACTTCTAATACGTGATAGAGTTTTCTGAATTGTAAACCAAGATGTTGTGAATGCGAACGCTTTGTAAATGTAAATTCAGTAGGTTACTACAATAGTTAGAACTTTGTGGATGACTTGTGGGTGTTACTCTTTAATCATTTTATAATTAAGGAGTTTGTCTATAGTAATCTATCATGCATTCTCTTAGTTTCCTGGATTAATGTGCCATTTAAATCATATACACAATGTAATGGCAGTGAAATGGTTAATATTTCCAGAATTGTGTGGGGTTCTAAAAAAATGAAATCCTTGTTCTTTTCTTTTTAAATGTCTGTTTTTTTTCCTGTGCTCCTTGAATTTTATATTTAGTCTGAAATATATGACGTGGATCCTAAGTTTACCTAAAACAAGCATTAATCTTGCCAGCCTTGACAGGGTTAGGAGTATTGTTCTGACCTTTTGTAATGCCATTTGAAATGACTCTGTTTTCATTGTGCAGTTTTCCAGATGTTAGAGAAGATGAAGAAAAAAATCTTGTCAGAATGCATTTTAGTTCTTCTGTAAGTTTCCCCATCTCAGGTTGTTTAAAAAAAAAAATTAAGGATTTTGTATTAATTCTAATAGATCAGACTCCAAACAAGCCTATCTGAACATTAAGTTTTTGGAATCATCATGGATTATGATTTGCTTATGGATGGTGACATCTCTGCACAAACTAGTAGTATGTGCCTACAGTATAACTTCTGTTGAATCTTGTACCAGACTATTGGTTCTATTGGATACAGTAAACTGTGTAATAGAGGTTGTAATTCCCAAATAATAAGCAGTATCATATTTACTTTATTTTCTTCAGTTCCCTTTGATATGGGGAAGTAGATCTGTTTATTAGTAATCTCTGAGGTTGTAGGAAACACTTAAATTTGTTTTAAAAAAGCAGAAAAATATGTATTTAAAGTTTGATAACAAGTCTTTTATATAGACCAAAAACTGGTCTATGGCAACATGTCTTTACCAGAATTATGTGGACAGAAGTTAGCTCAAAAGTATTGTTTGGTTCTGATCCCCTGAGTGCCAAAAGATATACTGCCTACAGAGACCACAGCCTTCAGGGGTGGGCAAGCAGAAAGCCTCTGTGTCAGTTTCACTTCCCTGTTAGGGATTCTGGGCAGGGGTCCCAGGCTCATATGGTGGGTCTGGGAGAGGAAAGGAGTGTGTAGACAGGTGCTAGGGGGGTTCTATGGCCACCTGCTTGTGGTTCCCAAGGGGCTGGTTGCTCTGACCATTTCTATCCCAGCCTCCTGAACTCTGCTTTTTTGCCTACGCTGAAAAGCATTTTTGTAAATTTCACCTTCCTCCTATGGGTCCCAGGCTCATTTGGGGCATGGGTGGCAGTGGAGGGGCTTCCAGAGGCTGGGGGGATGGAGCCTGTGTGCCACCCCTCCTTGCGCTTGTGCCTGTCACAATAAACACATCAGTTTGCTGAGCGTTGGGTGGGGGGGAAGGTGGAGACACAGGCATTACTCAATGGCTCTGGTAATAGAACAGAATGACTGTCAATTCCATGCTCTGTGTGAAGTGAATGAGTTCATTAATTGTTCATTGTTCCTCACCCTCTGTGCTGCCCTTTTGCAGCAAGCCCTGTCCTTCAGGTTCTGAGCCTCTATGCAAGCAATGCAGGGTACTTGAGAAGCTCTCTAGGTAAAGTTGTTTTTAAAGCTGCAGAATGAGGTGGAGACTATGGGAAGTCCCAGCACAACCAGCCACCAGAATGAAGTAGCAGGGGCCATCACCCCACTCTCCCCCATATGCATACACACACCTGGTCACCCCCAGTCTGGGTACTAGGGGTGCGCAAAGTGGGCCCTATTTGATTCAGATTTGCATTTGGCCTGAATCAGGGACAGTGATTCGATTTGTTGATTTGGATCATTGTCCCTGATTCAGTTCAGCTGAATCCGAATCTGAAGATTCGATGCTGATTTGGAGAATCAGTGATTTGGACATAGACACAGCTTTAAAAGTTTTTTCTTCATATCTCTAGGTAGCAGGGGCTCATGAGTGCTGCGATGCTGGGGCTCATGGAGCGTCTCATAGGAGTATGGGGGAGGGGGCCCTCCACATGCTTGGCAGTGAACCCGGAAGTGGGCCGGAAGTACTTCCGGGTCTGCCAGGGGGTGTGCTGTGGGCCCACCCCACACCTGTGATTGGCCGCAGGGGACCCCAGATGCACCCCCAGACCCAGGAGGCACCAATCACCGAGTTTGGGGGTGGGGCATAAGGGGGCTCCCCAGCGCGTTCCGTGGTGGACCCAGGTCTGCTGCTGACTGTACTGGGGAGCCCCCTGAACTTGTGGGATGCTCCATGCACCCCAGCATCGCAGTGTTTGAGCCCCTGCTGCCTTGAGGTACGTAGAAAAAACATTTAAATCTGTGTCTATCTTTCCGATT
Source organism: Alligator sinensis (assembly GCF_000455745.1). Lineage (NCBI taxonomy): Eukaryota > Metazoa > Chordata > Crocodylia > Alligatoridae > Alligator > Alligator sinensis. Next base: position 1,106,704 of record NW_005842334.1, on the reverse strand, counting down.
CAATTTGGAGAGATTAAAGGGTCCTCTGATTCAATTTGGATTTGAAGATTCGGCCGCTGAATTGGGCCGAATCTCCACTGAATCAGATCGGGGACCAAAGCTTTGCACATCCGTACAGGGTACCACCACAGAGTTCAGTAGCATGCAAGCAAGTACAGGCATGGGCTCTGCAGGTCAGGCAGTCAGGGAAACTAAGTCGTGGGTTGGGTGGAGAGCAACAGTGGCAGGCCAGAAGCCGGGAGCAAGAAAACCCCTCCCAGCACCAGCTTTCACCCCACTTCTGCTTCCCATTGATCCCGGGGCCCTACTACCCAGGGTCTTTATATCAGGAGGTGAAATTGGTAAGGTGGTTTTCCAGGGCAGGGGATGGAAAAGCTGGCGAGTTCTTGTCCCATCCCCACCCAAGTACTAAGAGCCCCTGTGAACTATAAGGAGGAGGCCAAATAGCCATTGCAAGCCCCTGGCAATGTTTCCACCCTCAACCATGCTGTTGTCTCAAATAAGCCATGGATCCTACTGAGTAGAGTCCATTTCCTGTGATAGGCGCCCCCCCCCCCCCCCCCCCCAACACATTTGTGAGCCTCCTAAAACACCTACGTTTTGGTAAAGTGTAACAGTGTTCTTTATTAAACTCAGCCAGTCTTTTTTAACTCAGTGTTTTTTTCAGAAAGGGGAGAGGCAAAAAAATGTAATGCAGTTATTGACAACTTTCTTTTTCTTGGTGTCCAAGCAATCTGGGGATTTCTCCCTTTCCTCTAGAGAAATCCTGAGGAAACTACAGGCGCTAGCAACTGGAAGGCATGATGTTTTGGGTACTGTACCGCTCCCTGGTGACATTTCGGCAGCAGTGCAATCCGTAAAAGGTCAGTCTACGTGTACCCGGTAAGAGTTTGACTTAGAACTCTTACTGGGTACACGTAGACACTTCTGTCTAGGGGCATTTGTGAACTGGCTCCCAATCGGTGACATTCTTGGGATGGTTTGAGTAGTATGTCCTCTGCGCCCTTAGTATGAAGTTTGAATGCGGTGTCTGTGTGGGAAACTTTCTGTAACTGATTGTGATGCCCTTAGCTTTTTGCTGCCTCCTTATCTACCAGCCACACCAGTGCAGGGCTTCAAACAAGTTAATCAGCTCCAGCTGCTCATGACTACATGCAGGTTCTGGTTTAGGAGACAGTTCACTAGGAGAAGTATAATCTGGTGTGTGGCTGAGGGTTCTGTTGTGAATGCAGCAAATTTATCACATGGTGGGCACATCTACCCAGGCATTAATACACTGTAATTATGTCTCATTAAAGTTAGTACCTGTAATAACAGGTACTAACTTAATGTGCTGTAATTGGCGCTACTGTGCAGTAGCTCTGGTGCACGTCTTTTATGTGATGCTAATGTGCAGTAGACTAATTCCACTCTGTATTAGTGCATTAGCGTGGCTTTTGCTGTGACATACTAATGTGCAGTAGAATTAGTCTACTGTGCTTTTAATGTCTCATGTGGATGTGCCCAGGCTGTCCTAATTTTTTTTTGATAACTGGAGCACACTTTTTTTTTTCCTGGTTTAAAATTGGTGGTGCATTCACACTTACACTCTTGTGTATTATTCATATATGTATGTATATATTCAAAATAAAACACAGTGGTTGACTATCAATATAATGTGTTTCTTTATTAATTTTGATTAATTAATTAATGATTCATGGCACCACAGTTGAAATTGCTGAAATGGACCTAAATTCAGAAAAGATATGGAGAGGGGCCTTGGGGCTAAAAAATTGAGAATCACTGATCTAGCTGCTGCCACTTAAGGTCTGACACTGATCTTCCAGGGTCTCATGTGCCAGTGACCCTCCCCATGGCCCCCCCATCAGCACTGAGAGTGTGGGAGGAGTAGAAGGAACTAGCCAGGCTACAGAGTACAGTACCATGTATGAATCTGCCCACCTGTAGTAGAGCATGTTTCTGGGAGCATGGGGGGTGGGGCAGCACATGGGCTACCTGGAGTCATGGAATGACAGGGGAAGGCGGCAGCAGCAGTGGCAACAGTGCCCAGAGAAGCAGCTGTAGGTGTTGCTGGAGTAGATGGGACAACCACAGGGTGCCAGTCAGGGGAGGAGATCATTTACCTGCTCATTCAGGGGCTATGAGGCATGTCACCTCTAACAAGATCTTTTGGCACACTTCTGTTGCTCTTGCAGCACACCAGTGTTTCGCAGCACACACTCGGGGAATCACTGACTTGACTTTGTCCTAAAATATGAAAACCCAGACTCCATCACAAACAATGAATCGCCCTGATTTTGTTCTGACAAGTAAAAGTTTGGGTCATTTTATTGCAGACCTGCAGATGCTCAGGCTCACTGGAAAGTTTCAGAATTCTTTTACTGAGCTTTCCTTTAGATACGAGTTTTGAACAGTGTTAATCTGCAGGTGCCTTCTGTAATGATGAGCACTGTTCTCTTAAAGTGACACCTTCTATGTTGAGTCGCTCTCTCCCCTATGGAGATTTTAGAAGCATGTTGCCTATTGTTCTCAGGCTCACAAAAGCTTACACATTTCTGATTCAGTTAGTTTATAAGGCACATCTCTGCCCTGCCTTCTGCTTATTGTTCTAGCATTCCTTTTATTCCTGCTAGGTTTTTGCATTGGTTAGAGTTACGGTTTTTACTTCTGGCTGGCATCCAGCATCTCTCTGATCTCCACTTGGCCTTCCAGTTCTCTTGTGTTTTGGTTTTTCTTAAAAAGCTAAAAAGCTATTTTTGTATTTCTGGCATTGTTAGCAGATGTCTTTTGTTCAACAAGTGATCATCAGCACCTGACACATTTTCTCTAAATCTTAATGTGTGTACTCAAGCCAAGAGGGGAAAAATGTCAGTTTCATTAACTTTGGTTATGGTGTGGGCTTTGCTATGTCCTAAAAGCTTTCCAGTGGACAGTAAATAAAAATCCCCTCTCGTTATGCTTTCCTTTTATCTACCCATTGAGATCTGGATGTTGGTTTGTCTAGTTTCAAAGAAAGCTACAATGTGGATTTGGTCATAAGCTGTTTTCCTAAATTAAATTTAGCTCTCAAAATGTCTCTTCTAAAACAACCTGTGCCTTGATAACAAAAAGGGTTATATACCTTTTAGAATGTCTGGTATAAATCTTTTTTTGTTCTCTTTGCTACTATTGTATAAATTTGACATCCTTAATTCCTTTTATAGCTACCCAAAATGAGATTTGCAGGTATATAGAGGTGCACTGATATATTGGTCCATGTTGTATCGGCATTGATGAAAGGAAAATTGACATTATTGGCAGTCAGCTTTTTTTGGCTGGTGTAGCCAATAATGTCACTGATAAATGCTGGTTGCATGTGTGCAGATGTAGCATGAATGCAGCCTGTGACAGCTTGAGAGCAGTCTGTAAGTCTGTGGTGGGGAAGGGCATAGGGGGGAGATTGAGGCCCCCATGATGAGGGAAGGAATGGGGCTGGGGCTGGTGCAGGGGCAGAGCCAGGAGCTGCTCAGCTGGGGTGTCTGGGGCACAGATTGGAGCTATGGGCAACTCATCCAGGGGAGTAGGAAGGGGAGCAGCTCCCCATGACTGTATGAGCCCCCAGGGAGGCATGGAGGGCATATGCTCCCTAGATTTATATGTGGGGTGAGGGTAGGCTGTGCCAGCCTCTTCCTGGTGGGGAGTGGCAGCACTGGGAGGAGGAGCTATGGGGTGGCTATAGCAAATTTTGGGGTGGCTGTACTCCGCCCTGGCTGAGCCCCGCTGTCAGGAAGAGGCTGGCTAACCCTTTGGCCCTGAGCCCACAGTGGGCAGCCCACCTTTGCCCTGAACACAGATTCATGGGGCACATGCACCATGTGCCTTTCTGGGGGTGCATGCAGGAGAGCTGCCCTTCTCTCCACCCATTGGTGACACGTAGGGGGTGCATGTGGGTGCACATGTACCCCCTGTGGAAATGTGCCACTGACACTGCTGGCAGGGCCTGTGGGCGGTCACCGTTTGTTGCCTCCCCCCACCCCTCCCACAACTCTGGCAGCATCTGCGGGCGGTCTGTGATCACCAGTGGCATCTGCGGGTGGCCGCCAACAGCTGGTGGATGCTCGCCAACCCCCTCCCCCGCCGCCAACAGCGCCACGGCTGCCTGTGGGAGCTCCCCGCTTGCTGCCACCATGCTCCCACTGCTAACAGTGCTGCTGGTGCCTGCAGGAGCTGGTGTTCATGTCTCCACCCTCCACACCCTGAAAATGAGCCGCTTGCAGCTCCATCCCAGGCCCCGCTCTGGCTGGGCAGTGCTTGCCCCTGCTCGAACATCACTCCCTCTCTCACTGTGGGAGCCTAAATCTGCCCCTCCTAGCCCTCTCCCCCCACCACAGACTTGCCAGCCAGACACTGCTCTCCAAGCTGCAGGCCTGTATATTGGCAATTAGATTGGTATCAGCTGATACGGCTGGTTAACAATTGGCCATTGATATTGGCCAAAAAAATCTTTATTGGTTCACCCCTAAATTTTATATTCGTATACATATTCATTTTTATTATTGAGACAAAAGGCAGGGCATGGATGCAACTTGAAGACTAACTGAATTAGGGATGAATAAGACGGGGAATCTGGTTGTCACACCAGACGACAAAGCCAACATATTTAATGATTTCTTTGCCTGTGTCTTCCTCAGTAAGGACCAGAACTGCCACCTCCCTGCTAGGCCCCCATCGGGCCCTGAGGGAGGCACACCTGAGCCCAGGGTAAGTGAGGATCTAGTTAGGGAGCTGCTGGAGGGGCTGGACGTTTTTAAGTCAGCCGGTCCGGATGATTTCCACCCTAGAGTTCTAAAGGAACTGGCCGGGGTCATTGCGAGTCCCCTGGCGCAGCTTTATGTGCACTCGTGGTGCTCTGGAGAGGTGCCGGAGGACTGGAAGAGGGCCAACGTGGTTCCCATCTTCAAAAAGGGGAGGAAGGAGGACCCGGAAAACTATAGGCTAATCAGTCTTACCTCGATCCTGGGCAAGCTGTTCGAGAAAATTATTCTGGCGCACATCCAGGAGGGGCCAGCAGGGAAATGCATGCTCAGGGGCAACCAGCACGGGTTCATCAGCGGCAGGTCATGTCAGACCAACCTGGTGGCCTTCTACGATCAGGTCACTAAATCATTGGATGCAGGGGTAGCAGTGGATATAGTCTTCCTGGACTTCCGGAAGGCTTTCGACACTGTCTCTCACCCCGTTCTCATTAGGAAACTGGGGGACTGTGGCGTAGACACCCACACAGTCCAATGGGTCGCCAACTGGCTAGAGAGCCGCACCCAGAGGGTGGTAGTGGATGGGTCCTTCTCGGCCTGGAAGGACGTGGGCAGTGGGGTCC
>NW_005842334.1:1093997-1100679 GCF_000455745.1 Alligator sinensis | reverse complement strand
CTTCCAAGGGAAGTGGTGCTCTCCCCTACCTTGGGGGTCTTTAAGAGAAGGCTGGATAGGCATGTGGCTGGGGTCATGTGCCCCCAGTACTCTTTCCTGCCATGGCAGGGGGTCGGACTAGATGATCTGCCTAGGTCCCTTCCGACCCTAGAAACTATGAAACTAAGATTCCATGAGCAAGAGCTCACTTCATCAGATGCTAATTAAGAATTAAGTTTATGATGTGTTGGATAGTGCTCAAGATATGCATGATAGTTGTTCCTTCCTGAGAGTCGTCTTGTCCAAAGTGGGGATTTGCTTTTTGTGTAATTTTAATATGTGAAAAATAGTAATAAAAAATGCACAGAACTTATGTCTACTAATGGCCTTAATAGTTATTGTTCGGTAAGGGTTGTTATGTGCTTATGAAAGGTACAATGATTGTGATGGATTTTACATTGCAAATTTCGATCTCTTAAAAGACTGAGATGGATTCTTTGAAAATTAGCTACCAAAAATGGAGTTTTGTGCCCAAAGCCTAATTTGAACTTTTCAGTACCTAAGACAATAGAATGCCTACTCTCTGCTTCTGTTCAAATAACAAAATCTCTTCAGATGCTAATATCTTCCTTTTGATTACCCTACTATAATTCACGCTGTTCAGCATCCCACCAGCTGCCCACTTGTTCTTGTAAATTTTTGGTAAACCTTATAACAGATGTCATTATTAATTTTAAGGTTTTTAGCTGTAAAGTTAAAAAAATTATATATATATATTTGTACTGTAGTCATCAGAATGGGGACTTCACTTTTACTGCCTGGTGTTAGAAGCTACAGCTGGGGATGTTAGCATGAAAAACATTGTGGGTATAAGTGGATACCACCAAATGAAGTGGATCAGCTGTCCTGGCTGGAACACATTCTGTCACAGCTGATCCTCTTCATAGGAATCATAGAGAAGTAGGGTTGGAAGGGGCCTCTAGAGGTCATTTAGTCCAACCTGCTGCCTAAACCAGGATTAACCCTTTCCTAAACAAATTCTTAATCTAACTTCTTAGTAAAACTGCTGTCAACCCTGACATAACACACCACCCTAACCTGCCATAGGTAAACCTGGGGTACCACAGCAGCCAACATCCTACTTTGGGAAAAGGTTATTAATATACACTGAATAGATTCCAGGAAGAGAGCCACACCCCTTACTACAGTGAAAGGCAACCCCCTCTCTCCCCACAGTCCAGGCCAATCTGACCATGAGATAAAATTCCTTTATGACTCCAAATATGGTGATCAGTAGGAGGGGCAAGACCTTCTAGCCAGGAACCTCTGGTTTGAAGTCCCAGCAAGAGCACTGGCATACCCCAATCAAAGTCTCCAGCCTTGGCTATAGCCAACACCTAGTGCTTCTGAAGAAGGCATTAAAAAATGTAACATATGTAGTAGCAGGGGAGGAATTCCTTTCCAGCCTCATGCAGCAACCAGGAAAGCCCAGAGCATGGGAAATACCCTAAATGAACATAGGCATAGCTATGCCTAGATCATAGCTGACCAGAGGCTGTCCAACCTCTCCTTGAATACCTCCAGTGATGGAAAGTCCACAAGTTTCCTAGGTGGTCTATTCCACTGCCTTGCTATTCTAATAATGAAGAAGATTTTTCTTGATATCTAATTTAAACCTACTTTTCTGTAACTTCAAGCCATTGGTTTGCATCCTACTTTCTGCAGCAAGATAGAAAAGGTGTTTTTCCTGTTCTTTATGGCAGCCCAAGTGATCTTCAGTCATTTGAAGACTATGATCATGTTCCCTCTTAAGCCCCTTTCCTGGAAGCTGAATCTGCCTAGCTCCTTCAGCCTCTTTTTGTGTAACCCTTCCAAACCCTTCATCATCTTTGTCACCTGCCTCTGAACCCTCTCTAACTTCTCCACATTCTTTTTAAAATATGGGGCCCAGAACTGCACACGGGACTAGGGCTGTGTGAAACAGCACTGTATTGTTTTGACTTCCATTTAAAAGGGACAGTTTTTTATTTCATCATTTTGTTTCATTTCAAAGCATTGTTCTGTTTTGTTTCATCAAAGCTGTTTCGATGTTTCGCCTGTAGGCTATAATGGGGAATCATGAAAATGCCTATAACTTTGTCATTTCTTGCCTGATTTGGCCCTGATAATTGCAGGGATGGTAGCCCCTTCTGAGGGCATGAAGCCTGCCAAGTTTCAAGAAGATAGGGCAGGGGCTTCTTAGAATGTGCATCTCAAACTGCTGACAAGCAAAACTTGTATTACTTGCTGGCAGCGGCAGCATGCTGTTGTCCTGTGCGCAGATCTGGGGGCCCATGTCCCCCAGGAGGGCTGTGTGGCTGTGCTGGAGTCTTCCTGGGGGGAACAGGCTGCTGGATCTGTGCCGGCTCCAGCTGGCAGCAGCAACAGCCTGTTGTCATTACACATAGATCCAGGGGCCTGCGTTGCAGCAAGCCCAGCTTCGAAACTCGAAATGTTTTGAGTGCCCTCGTTTCATTTCAAACTTGCTTTGAAGTCTTTTGTTTAATTTTGATTTCACTGTTTCAAGCTTGAAATGCATCGAAGCAGCTTTGAAATGAAACGCCCATTGAAATTTTGCACAGTCCTACACAGTACTCCAGATGGGTCCTAATGCCAAGCAGAGAGGCATTATCACCTCTTACATCTTGCACCTAATGCTGCTATTGTTGCTTCTCAAAACTGCATTTGCCTTTTGTGCAGCTGCACCACACTCCAGACGCATAGTAAGTCTATGACCTACCAAGACTTCTATATCCTTCTCCATGTTGCTGCTATCCAGGCATGTCACCCATTTTGTATTTGTATTTTTGTTTATTCTTCCCAAGCTGTGGCACCTGGCAGTTGTCAGCATTGAACTTCATCCTGTTAACTTCAGCCCAGCTTTCCGGTTTGAATTGTACTCCTGTACTCCAGTGTATTCACAATCATTGCCAGCTTCTTTTCATCTGCAAACTTGGTCAGAAAACTTTCTGTGCCAGTATTTAAATCATTAATAGGCACATTGAACAGCACTGGCCTCAGGACAGAATGCTATGGAACTCTATTCAAAACATCCTGCCATTCTGACATGAATCCATTAATAATTACCCTTTGTTTGTACCTATTGAGCCTCTTGTCTAGCCCCTGTGTAGTAGCTTTGTCTAGCCCACATTTCTCCAATTTATTTATGAGAACATCATATGGGACCTTGTCAGAAGCCTTCTTCAAGTCCAGGTTCACTATATCCACAACATTTCCATCATCTACCCAAGTAGTTAGTTTTTCAAAGAAGATCAAATTTGCTTGACATTATTTGTTTTTAGTAAATCCAGGGTGGCTGCATGCAGTCATCCTTTCCGCCTCCATATGCTTGTAAATGTCCTTTCTTAGGATGTGCTCCAGTAACTTCCTGGGTATTGAGGAGAGGGTAACTGGTCTCTAGTTCCCTGGGTCCTCCTTATTGCCCCCCCCCTTTTTTTTTTTAAAGGAGGGCACTGTGGTGGCTTTTTCCATTCCTCTGGCACCTGACCCATCTCCCATGACTTCATGAAGAACATTGCCAAGGGCTCTGAGATCTTCTCTGCCAGATCTTTTAGTACATGGGATGAAGATCGTCAGGCCCTGCTAGTTCCTCAGTTGGTCCCCTTCCTTATCCAAATAATCTTTTTTAGGTGTCTAGATAAAGCTTTAATTTTTTTGTGAAGACTGAGGCAAAGTAGGTGTTGAATAGTTCCACCTTCTTTACATCTTCTGTTAAGGGGTGTACCTAGTTAGTTAACAGTTGGCCCACGCTCCCTTGTTTTTTCTTTTCTGGCCAATATACTTAGAACCTCTTCTTGTTAGCTAGGGGAAGACATTCAGAAAGCTGGAGCCTGAATTGATTCAATCTTTGCAGGTTCATCTAACCTGCCTGGATTGAATCAGTTTGCAATTGTACAGATGCTCCATCTGCACTGAGGAAATGCAGGCATGTGCCTGCAGTCACTCAGATCAGGAGCCAGGGGTGGTAGAACAGCTCTCAGCTGAAGGGAAGCTGTGCATGGTCAGCCCTATCAGTAACTTGAAGTGAACTGGCCAGGAAGGGGGTTTAATTGTAGCCTCCTATCCCATGAACATGGACCCAGGCTGGGGTCCGCCTGGTGCTTCTCCCTCACTGCTTCAGTAGTGGGACTGGGGGTGCAGTGAAATGCCAACTGGCAGGGCCCCTTAAGCGTGGGGCAGGGAGCAGTGTTATTCCCTTCTCTGCCCCATGCAGGACTGCAGCAGGGTCTGTCTGCCCCAAATGCCACTGCTCGCAGGGAGTGAGTTGCAGGGTAAGCTCCCTCCGCTGAACGCTGGAGGGATGGGGAAATAACCCTGCTCCCTGCCCACTGCCTAAGGGGCCCTGCCTTCCAGGCTCTGGCCCTGCCCCTGCCCTGGAGTGGCAGGGAGGAGCGACCATGATGGGGGCAGCAGCCCTTATCATGGTGCCTCTGAACATGAGCCTCTTCCTGGGAGGAGAGGGGAGGGGGCCATGCTGTGGGCAGGGGCAGGGGAAAAACTGCAGCAGACGAGTGGTGGCACTGGGGGGACCTCCTCACGGCCCCCTCCCAGGAAGAGGCTCATGCTCCCTGGACACCAAGACAGGGGCTGCAGCCTCATCAGGGCCCTGCCCCTTTGCTGCTCCAGCAGCAGGGTCATGGGCCTGGCCAGAGCTTGTCCAACAGGGCCCCTTAGGCAAGGAGGCAGGAGCGGCCTTATTCTGTCACTTCCCCCACACATGGAATGAGTGTCAGTGGGATTGGGGGAGCAGACCCTGACTGCAGTCCCCCAGAAGCAGAGGGGGTAGAGGAGAGAATAACGCCCCCTCCCTATCCTCCGTGCCTCAGGGGCCATGCTGGCCAGTGTTTGGCTTTGCCCCTGCCCCACCTCTGCAGCAGTGAATTGGAAGCACCTGGCAGACCCTGTTTCAGATCTGCCGGTGGCACAGGAAGGGGGGAATTAAATATCTCCCTCAGGGATTCACTCAGAGCTACTGCCAGAGCTGGCCATGCCCCCTGCTGTTGGAGCAGCCAGTGGAGACATGAAGGTCTGTGCTGGTGGGACAGGGGAGGGAAGGGAGGAGACTAAATCTCTTCTTTTCCCCCTTCCAAGGCCCAGCATCTGGCCAGGCCCCAGCCCCTGCTTGCCTCTACCTGTCCCTGCTCTGGCAGAGGCAGGGCCAGCCCTGCTGGGCTGAAGCAGAGAGCCCGGCCTAAAGACCGTGCTCAGATGCTAGGGGACTGGTTTAAGTTAAAACAGGAAGAAGTCTGGGCCAAACGCTGCATAAACTGGTTTGAGCTCAATCTGTTAAATCTGATACAACATTCAGCCAGGTTTATCCAGTTTTGGCCATTTTGAAACTGGTTTATGTGCACTGAACTTCTGTTCTGTTACAGGTTTAAACCAGTATCTGATCTCTGGTTTATGTGTAATGTCTGTCCCTAGCTGCTGTCTTTAACCTGCCTTGCCAAATGCAGCTCATTCTTAACGGTGACAGGATTTTATTTTTATTTTTTAATACTTTTGATGGATAATATTGATTTTTGTTTTCAAACATTTATTTAGATTTTTATCGATTTTAAAATTTTCAGATTTGTGCAAAATTAGACACGTACACACAGATAGACCTGCACAGATACACACAGACGTGTCTGCTTCCTCTTCCAGCTCAGCACACACCAGGCATGGGGGAAGTTGCTATGCTGCTAGGCTGTGAGCCCCCCACCCAGCCCTATGCACAGTGCTACCGAGCTCATCACCTGCTTTCCTTTGTCCCAAAGTGGTCACTTCCCCCCACCAGTGCTCCCCGGCAAGGAAACCTGGCTAGTGCAGTGGCATCTGCCACCTGAAACCAGCAGTTCACTCTACCCACTGACTCCTGCCTGAGTTTGCAAGGGTGGGTCTGGCTGGCTAGCACTCTGCAGGCACTGAGTTGGGGAGCCAGGGTCACATACGCATGCCCATGTGCATGCACGCATGCATGCACGTGCATGTATGCAGTGCCCAGCCCTCCTGCCTGTTTCCCTACCTCCACTAGTTGATCAGCAGAAGCCTACCTGCGGCAGGACACTATTTTTACATCCTCTTTCTATAAATTTCAATTATTAATGGTGGACATTTTTTTTCATCAGTCTGTGTTTACCAATAAAAATCAAATCCTGCCAAGCCTACTTATTCTTTATTTTTGCCTTCCTGATTTTTGTCCCTCCATGTTCTTGCTATTTCATCATACACATCCTTGGTCACCTTCCCACTTTGCCATTGCCTGTTTGCTTTCTTTTTGGATCTGAGGCATCCTAGAAGCTCCTTGTGCAGCCACATGGATCTCATCATTCTTCTTGTTGGAACTGTTTCTTGTTGGGCTTCCAATACTAAGCCCTTAAAGGTGCCCAGGAGGGCTGGGAGCTTCTAATCTTTCACTCTCTTTCTCCATAACACCATGTCTGTTAACTCCTTGAGTTGGGTGAAATCTGCTTTTCTGAAATCCAGGGTCCAGAGTTTGCTTACCTCATCCTTTCCCTGTCTCAGATTCATTAAGTGAAATGCACATTGCCTGTTGTCTGGTCCATTGATCTTGTGGGACACCTGGTGACCTGTTGCCTGATTATAGAGACATGCCTCCAGGGATCTCCTGGGCAAATCTTTGTAAGCTGGGTAAGTCCCA
>NW_005842334.1:1093409-1093959 GCF_000455745.1 Alligator sinensis | reverse complement strand
TCTTTCCAGTTTAAACACTGGTCTGTGAATATCTTTTCACAGTCTCTGATTAAATGAGCTCAATCTCACAAAAGCTTGTGGTGTATGTGTATATATTTATATATATAAATGTAGTTAGTCTATAAAGTGCAAATAATTTACTTAGACTAACTAAATTATACAATTACCTTCAGACCAGCCACACATGCAAAGTAGATTTCATGCCATAAAAAGTAGGGCTGTGCAAAGCTTCAGTAGCTGATTTGATTCAGAGGAGATTCGGCCTAATTCAGGGACCGAATCTCTGAATCTGAATCAGATTGGGAGACCAATTAAAAGCCCCAAATCTAATCAGAAGCCTCCAAATTAACTTGGAAAAGATTTGGCCATAGACTGCAGCCATAAACAGGCATCAGTCCTCACCATGCTTGATAAAGCTGCCTCCAGCTGGTAAGTCTGTTGGGGTTGGGGAAGGGGGGAAGGAAGGGGCATGGGGGAGGTAGGGATTGGGGCTGGGGTGGGGACAAGCTGTCCAGCCAGGGCGGGCGGTGCAGGAGTTAGGGAGAGGGGC
>NW_005842334.1:1081140-1093087 GCF_000455745.1 Alligator sinensis | reverse complement strand
CACTGGGAATGGGAATTATGCCCTGCTGCCACTTGCCCAGCCGGGGCTGGGGGGTGCGCAATGCAGGTGCAGTTTGCTCTGGGTGGAAAGGGGCAAGCCGTAGCAGAGCATAGCCCCTACTCCCAGCACTGCTGCACTTGCATCCTGTGGCCACCCCCCCCACCCTGGCTGGGGAAGTGGCAGCAGATCCAAGGCCCCGCTCCCAGTGCTGCCATGCCCGCATCCTGCACCCACCTCCCTGTGTCCCATGCCCCGACTGGGCAGCTTGTTCCAGCCCCAATCTCTCCCTCCCCTATGCCCCTTCCCCCCACTCTGCCAACCCCAACAGACTTACCAGTTGGAGATAGCTGTGTCCAGTGTGGTGAGAACTGCTGTCTGTTTAGTCTATGGCCAAAAGATATAATAGAAGACAGGATACCAGGGAAGAAAAAGAGGGGTTGACCAAGGAAGAGGTGGTTAGAAGACATGGAATACTGGACTGAACTATTTATAAATACAGTGGCTAAGCTGACAAACACAATGAGCTAAGCAGAGACCATTTGTCCACTGTGTTGCTAACCCTCTTGAAAAGGATGGCACTCGACTGATTATCACATAACGTACATGTATTATGATGCAGTCTTTAATTACCTGATCCCATACCAGTTTTATACAGGACTTCACACACGTTACTTACTTGTCCGGCACGTCAGTGGGTCGGAACTTCCTGTTGTGTTGAGAATGGTGCTTTGTGGAACATTATATAAAATTCTTGGACAGAAGTTTCCATTACTTTTTATATTAATCACATATATTGTAAATTGTCTGCTTTTAACTGTCATCAATTTTATGTTCTAGAAATTGCTGTTTTTGGCAGTTGATTTTAAATCTAAGTAGTTTAAACAGCAAACAAATAACTTTAATTTGAATAATTTAATATGCACTTTTATATTTTTTTTCCCCTCGGTAAAATCCCCTCGGAAAAAGAAGGTTGTTTCTTGTTAGTTAATAGCCATTAAAATATATTGAATTTTCAGCTAAATACTTTCTTTGTGCTATACTTTGTACTACTTTTTATTATTTGGGAGGTTGTTATAAATACATTTAATCAATTGACTTTTAACTTGATACATATTTTGAATTTGAATACATAGTTTTCCAGAATCTGAATTTTTATAATTTTGTGTTAGAAAATGATTAATAAAATTTATTATTTACTAGGTGACTATTTTTATTCTGAATTTGTGTCAAGTTTTTATTGTATGGAAATTACAATTCACATGCCTTACACCAGCATTTTTTTTTATTTGTTAAATAAAACTATGTTAAGTGTGATGGCTACATAAGGCATAAAATTAGTCATCATAATTTGCATTAAAACTGATTGATTAAATAAAATCTGATATATAGTTAGAGAATGGAACTAATCATCTTTGGTCATCGTCCTACAAGAACCAGTAGATCTTAGCCTCACAGCTTGTTTCCTTCTTACAATCTATGACTAAAGCCACATTTTTCTGCTTTCTCGCTTTCAGTGAACTTCTTATACAACTGGACTAAACTGAAATGGAGAAAATACTGTCTGTATAGCTGTAGAAGACAATGCAGCTATCCAAAGTTGCTGTATTGCCTGAACCAACTCATACTATATCTGTATAGGGTATTGTATTAGTTCAGGGGTGTTCAGCTGGCAGCCTGTGGATTGCATGTAGCATCCTCAAGGGATTAACATACAGCTACTGGGCTTCAGGTCTGGGTATGTTCCCTTTCTGCTGCTGTCACTAGGGTCTCAAGGCCTGTCTTCTTCCTCTTCGGCTTTTAGCCCCTACCTCTCTGAGCAGGCTGGGTGGTGTGGCCCATGGGGTTGAGGAAGCTCAAGGGGATCTGGGGATACTATGCTGCATGATGTGGCAGGGAAGGAAGTTGATACTATGGAAATGGAGGCCACTGGTGCAGCATAGCATGTGGCCCTTGTGGCATGTGCTCTGGAGTGGTGGTTCTCAACCTTTTTTGGACCCATTTGTAAACATTGAGGGCCAGTCCCAACCCAGTGCCCCCCATTCCCAGCCCACTTCCCCCCACCCCCAGGGTCCAGACCTCCAGTGTGTGGGGCAGCGGGTGGGTGTGTGGGGCAGTGGCAGGAGTGGGGTTGTAGAGCATGGGAGGCTCCAAGTGGCCCCTTACAGGCTAGAATTCTGCCAACCTGCAAGGAAGAAGCCAGTTTCCTCTGTTTTTTTCTTTAAAGGAGGATCCATTTTAAAGTTTGGTTGCAACCCTTTCTTATATTCTTGCGATCCACTTTTGGCTTGTAACCCATGAGTTGAGAAATGTTGGTCTAAAGGATGCAGCATGCAGCTCCCAGCCACTAAGGGTACATACAGATGTTAAGGGAGGTTAAATTGTGCTAGAAATAGCCACCCAATCTAACTTAGTTTGGCCAGGTGTGTGTGTGTGTAAACTGTACAGAAGTTCAGGACAGTTAGATTGGTCTAAAAATGGCTGCCTCAATCTAAGTTAAGTATACCTCTGAGGTAGTCTAACTTAGTTTGGGTCTGGTGAGATCAATCTAGCTGAACTTATGTACAGTGCCCAGTGCAGCCCCATGGCTGGGAAAGCCCAGCCACTGGCCCCAGCCCCAGCGTTCTGCTTCCACTACCTGCCACCTTGGCACCAGGCTATTTTTAGCCCCTTGCCCCCACACAGACCAGCCAAGCCTCCTGAGCTTGCCCAACCCCCAACATCCCTCAAACCACTTCTGTTTCCAATTTTACCAGCGTCCGTCAGTGTTGGGAGCTGAGGAAGTAAGTCAGGGTGGGGGGAGGGGTGGGCAGAAGCAGGGGGTAGGCTTGCCCGGGGGAGGAGTTGTTTGTTTGGGGGCGGGGGGCAAAAATAGCCCCTGGTCCCAGAGAGTGGGGGAGAGAGTGCCCCTTCCCCCCAACTGCCCTGCAGACTCTGCTAGCCCCCTTGAGCCCACCAAACCCTTGTAGACCGTACCAACCCCCCTGTGGACCCCATCTGCCTCCCCTAGCCCCACCATATTCTCCAATTCCCCCCTATGGACCCTACCTGCTTCCCAGTCCCCCTGCAGACCTCATTTGCCCCCAGTCCACGATTCTTGCCCAGAGCCTGTTTGCCTCCTCTCAGTCCCTGCAGTGGCTCCCCCTACAAGCCCCCCATCCCAAATTAGACGGGGTGGCCGTTTTTAACTCAAGCCAACCTCCTCCTAACCTCCTCAAATATCTTTGTATACCCTAAGAAGTGGGAAAACCCTGGAAAAGATGATTCTTGGGGCCCTTTTTTTTACCTTATGCTCCCAGGTTTTTAGTCACTCAGCCTGTTTATGTTAATCTGACTTTCTTTAAAACTTACCAATACATATGTTCTGCTTCAACATTTTTATACTTAATTTAAATTATTTTACTTGATTACAGATATCTTAGACTTTAGCTTAAGAAAAGCACTTAAAGTTCCACTGAAGCTCATCAGATTAGGGTCATGAATGCATGTCATGTAATCAGTGGCAAACCAGGGAATGATGTAGCTAGCATCATATTTGGCTGCTTTTTCACTTCCCTAGGCTGCCTGAGCATATGCCCATATACCACTGGATAGACTAGGAACAACCTTCTGTCTAAATCTGGTTTGAAACAAACCTGTCACATGATGTATAGTGAGATTTCTGAACCTCTCTGCCACAACAATGCCTTTAGCTTTATCATAACCTGTCAAATTGCAGGTGTAACGTTTTGAACACTTGTTTTTTAAGTGCATTTAATTTAAATAAAAAAATCCCGTCATGATGAGTATATATTTAAGAAATACTAACTTTTATTCGCCCTGAAGTAATAGCAGTTGGAATATCAAAGATCATATTGAAGTACTGAATTCATACTGTAATCCTAGGATACTTTACAGATGTATTAAAAAATGATTTCTGATGTTTCATCTAAGGGTTCACTACTTCCATGACTGGAGTAGATTGCACATCTGACTGTGATGGGAAGCGCAAGAAAGGATGGAGCAAGAGGGTCATCTGTAATGCATCTCTCCAAATACACTGATTTTTTTTTTTTTTTTCCTTTTTCATGTAGGAGGTATACTGCTACATAACCCTTAAAGCTTAGATGTACAGAACCTTCATGGTCCTTGGTTATGACTGCAGCCTAAATATGCATGTGCATCAAACACAATATACAGGGGTGGGTAAATTCTGCTATACATTTTAGATAGATTATTGCTAGTGGTCTTGGACTTGCTGGGAGACTAAGCTGCCTGGCTGAGTGTTGAACCCTTAATTATGTGTTCACACATCCTTCATAAAAAGATATATGATTTTAAATTGTTGATGACAAATTCGAAATAACTTATCTTATTGAAATATCTCTTTTTGTTCAAGTTGGTTGTATTTTAATACAGGGCTATTTCACAAGACAGAATTAGAATTTGATTTAATTATCAAAATATATTAATAAGACTATGCAAACAAAACTTTATGGAATCACAGTCATAGGAAAGTAGTCTGGAAGAGATTTGATAAGGTCGTCTAATCCAACCCACTTCTCATAGCAGGATCATAGACTATCCCAGCTATCTGTCTAACTAGCTCTTGAAAATTCCCAAGGATTCCACCATTTCTCTAAGTAGACTGTTCCAATGTTTGACCACTCCCATCATCAGAAAGTTCTTCCTAATCCCCAATTTGAATTTCTCCTGCTGTACCTTGAGGCCATTGCTATTGTCTTGTTCCCTACAGCCAAGAGAGAAGCCTATTTCTCTAAAACGGTCTTTCAGGTATTTGAAGACAATTATCAAATCCCACCTCTTCTCTTCTCTGGACTACATAATTCTAGTTCTTTCAGCCTTTCCTGATTAAGTCTTGTCTCCCAAGCCCTTAATCAATTTTGTTGCTTCTTTCCAAGCTGTCCAGATCCTTCTTGAAGTGTGCAGTCTAAAACTCCAAGTACTTCAGGTGAGGCCTTGTTACTGAATAGAACAGAAGAAGCACTTCCCCTAGCTTGCGTTACTTTGTGGTATTAATTTTCGTTTACACAGCAATGATACTGAAAAAAATCTTTTGATGAATTCAGAAGCAATGTTACTGAGTCACAAACTTATTAAAATATTTTGCTTACATTTTGTTTGTTATAAGATGTCTTTTTTTGCTTTTGTTTTCTGGTACTAGAATTAATTTTAATACTCTAAACTAATGTTAGCAGAAGATTAAATGGTGTATTAAAACCTGTTAAAGGAGCTTCTATCAACAATTGCAGTTACTACATTACTATTTTCCTGAGCTGATGTTACTGGCACTTTAATCTCTGTTGCTATCAAAGTTTAAAAATTTTGACTTTTGGAGAAAAGAGAGTAGGTTGCATTGCTGGTGTTAAATTAACCTGATAATCGTATATGGGTTTCATTAATGTAATGTTATTCTGTCCAGCATACTAAGTGAGCAGCACAACTATATCCTATTAATGGAAAAGCTCTTCAGTTAAAGTGTCTTTGTGATTTTTCTCATCTCCTGATATCTTTTGCTTGTGGGAATAAAGGAAAAATTATTGGTTGAACATTTATATTTTAGAAAAAGTTGGTAAGCCATTAAAATCCTAACACTGTAAAATTAGTTATGAATCTTACAATAGTGAAAATATCACATCTGTTCCCACCTTGCAGTTTTTGAATGTTAGAAAAGAATTACCAGTTAATATATTAGCATATGATTTATACATAGTCAATGGAGTATTTCTTTGGTAGCAGGTAAATATTTCAGGGGTGTGTGTGTGTGTGTTTATTCAGCAATGATGAATTTTACTAGTGATCAAATTGGCTAAAGAGGTTTTCTGTGAAGCTTATGGAGAATAGGTAGAGACGTGACGTTACTTAAAAATCTAATTAAAATGTGATAATATCCAAGTCCAGTTTGAAGGTTCTGTATATTTTTACTATATGAATAGTCTTTCAGTGGACAAAATCACCTATTTTGTTTCTCTTTCTATGATTTCATTTGACTACAGATGGTCTGTGATAGTTGCTATAGCAACTAGGCCATTTTACTTCAATCTCTTCCTGTTGCTAGGGTGTGTTGCTGCTAAATGTAAAGTGCCATTTAGATTTTTCATGACAGCCAGTGTAATGGAGAATATTGATTGCAGGTTAACTAACAGCTGAGTATAATATGGCATGCTAATTACAGCGGTGTACCACTGACTGCTGGATATAACATCTGGGCAGAAATTAATTGCAAAGTTAGTATTTTGTAGTTCCAAAGATAGTGCTTTCTTTAAATGGTTGGTGTAAAAAAGATGTTAAAACCTTACCCCCCTAAAGGCCAAAATTATTTGTCTTGCCAGCCAATAATAGCTTATCCCTGCTGAGTAGATAGGCATTGTCTGAGAAACCTACCAGGAGACTGATGAGAGAATCCTCTTAAGCCACAGAAAGAAGCCACTTGATCACTTCAGGGTCATTACTGAAGTCTCTATAGTAGCAGCTGTGGCTGATTGCTTTCCTCTGTGGATAGGTATATCTTGTAGATCCTACTGCTCATATCCTGACCCACCAACAAGTTTTACCATTCTGCTATAGATAAGTTGCTTTAGATAGTCATGCAAGACTTAGAGGTCACATCTCTTTTTTTTCTGCCTTCTGTTTCTTCTGTTCTCATTTTGGGAGAGAATGTATGTTACCAGGGTTGCAGTTACAGCTGTACTGAGGCATTATATTTTTGAATTTTGCAAAACGGTTTGGCCTGCTCGGTCATATACTAGAACTGAAAAATCAAATTGCCTTTGATAGGTTTTGGAACATGCCCTGTCTGCATAACAGGAATAGGTGGTAAAATGTGGCTACTTTCACCTCCATTTTCTACTGTCATTTTACTCCTCCCTCTCTGCTTCTCTGAGGTTTCATCAGTTCTTTTTCTAATTGTACTTCTGACTGAGCTTTTAGCTTTTGCCTTAAGTGCCATGTTGTCATAATTTACTGAAATTTTTCTGGTTGGGGATGGATTGGTGCACATAGGCCAGATTAGAGAACCTGAACTTTTAATTTTTTGTGTAATGATTTTGGTTGTTTTTGTTTAAACCATCCCGTTTTCAGTGCATATACATAGAAATGACACTTGCATGGGTTTAAATTTACACACTGGAAAAGATATGTTCACAAATAAAAAGCATGCTTATTCCAAATGAAAACAAGCTTTTGATCAGACGTTCTCTAGAATTTGAACAAATTCCTGTTTTATGCAAAATATGTTCTGTGACTTTTGCTTACAAAAAGTGGAAGAAATTATGTTGCTGGATTTTTGGTTGTAGCCATTTTGGTCTAAGGACATAGGCAGGAAGGTTCTTTGGGTGATATATTTTATTAAACCAACTGAGTAGCTGGGGAAAAAGTTTTAGGCAAACTTTTGGGCATAGTCACCCTTCTTCAGGCATAGGAAATCTCTGCTGGCCTTAGACTCCAAGGAATGAGAGAAGTAAGTATGTTGGAATGTGATTGATTATATAATTCAACTAAAATTCCTTCATTTAATCCAAAGGCCAATAACAGTTATGCAGTCACTTTAAATTAATGTTCTAAAATGCTATAACAAAATACCAACTACAAAGTAGGTAGCATTCTTACACTACTTATTAATGACTGCACCCACACAGTAAGATTATTATAAGCATTGTTCAGAACACTTACAATGTGGCGAAGCCCAGGGACTGGTGATAGCTCATGTTAGCTGGCTCCAACAGTTACACTTGGCATTAGCCAAGAATCCATTTTTGTTGTTTCATATTTATTCCCCCAAGATTTGATTCTTAATTCACTTTCTTCTGAATTCTATAAAGTACTCAAAACTAGCCCTGAAACTTTACATACCTTTATCTTGTTTTCTCTAAAACAATGACATGTTTTTTGCTGATTTCAGATGAGTTTTACTGTAGAACTGCTAGGGCTAAGGACTGATATATCAGTCTTTCAATATCCTACCTATCATTCCCTTTATATTAGCATACATATGACTCAGCACACTCCCTCTTGACAACATTACCACCTTGACTGTCTCTCTGACTAAAAATGGATGTCACATTTTTACCAAGATGCACCATTTTACCCATGGAAAAAGTGCAGTCATTAAGACATCCATGTCCATTGTCCCCGGACAAACCCTAAAAAGGTTTGTCGGAGAAGTGTTAAGTTTGAGATGCTTGGGGACATCTTGTGGGGTTTGATTTTTATGGGTTTTTATTTTTACTCAGTACATTTTTCTGCCTTTCTGTCAAATAACTATTTTTTTATAGCACCCGTTTGATTTCCAGTAGAAACACAAATATTATACTTTCTTTTTTCAAGTAGGAATGCGTTTGACCTACAAACTTCTATAAAAATGGAAGGCTGTTTCAATCTAGTAGAATGATTCAGGTGCATCTCTTCTTCACTTTAATGTTTTTTACTCTCTTTATGGTATAATTTTTAAAATCATGCACAAAGCAGACACCATGTTGAGAAGATAAATGCAACAATAAGAAAAAGATAGCAGGGGTATAACAGAGTTACCTTGTGTTTCTTACTTTGATGATGAGCTTCTTAGGACAGCAACTGGGTTTTTTCTGTTGCGAGTGCTAAGTATAGTGAAGCCTCAGATTCTGTTCTATCATTGCTGCAACAATACAAGTAAAACTTCATGCTGTGACTTCTTGCCTAATAGGTGTAAGGCCCACCAGAGGAATGCACATTGAACTACTTTAGGGTGGGGGTTAGATTTCAGTTTGCAGCTCCTTAGATGAGGCCATTTTCTTTCCTCATTTTATGTGGTGCCTTTTGCTAAAAGATGTAATGTGTGTACCTTTGAGCTTCTGATGCTTATATTTACTTAAAAACAGAGCCATCCTTTGTTGCAGGATTGAGACCTGAGATTTTTGTGAAATGGAGCATGGGAAATGGTTCCTATTTTAAAGTGTCAGATTGAGTTTTCCGTTAACTTCTAGATAGGCAATTGAGAGTCATAAAAGAAAAATTCTTGCTACTGTGGTTACTTTTAACTGTCGTCAACTTTTATGGTGAATTGGTATATGATATATAGCAGTGGTCTCCTTATATATGCAGTAGGGAACTTGAGATAATTCAGATGCTTATATTTGTATTGTAGTGAAAGTCAGCAGGGCCCAGCTGGACTACAATATTCTGGACATTGGTCAGTGGTAATTTTGCATGTAGTTTGATATTTATTACTATACCTGATATTTATGTGAATATTATTGAATAATAATATTCACTTTTATAGGATGCCCCCTATGAATACTTTAATTTTATTTTCATATTATTTCACTATTATTTAAAAAAATTAAAAAATGCCTCTGACACATACTTCTATTATGACATTTAACTGAACTTCTTGCTTTCTATTTTCCTTCTGTAAAAAATGAAAGTACCTCTCTAACTTTTGTGGTGGCTGTGAAGATTAATTGTTTGGAAAGAACTGATTATTTCTTAGAAGTTACTATAGGAGTGCAAAATATTGCTACAGAATAAAAGCGAGATTGTGACATTTTTTGCTGTCTTTAGTTTCTTCTGAGATGGTTTTCTGGTTTTGTTTTGGGGGAATGAGACATCTAGTGTCTGTTTGCTGTTTTGCATGGAAACTGAACTTTTTAAAAAGGAAAAAAAAAAGGTCTAAGCACATAAATATCTAAGGGATACAAATAGACAAATAAGGCCTGCGTGAAATAGTTTGTTTCTGGTCAATTTGTGTCCACATCATGGGCCATGTTTTGCTGCTGTTACTGTTTTTAAGAGGCACTCCCTATTGATTTTTTTTTTTCTAAAGAATTGTATTGTCCAACTGTTAATCAAGAAGGAGGTCAGTTACAACCATCCTGCACTAGACTGATGCAATGATTGAATATCCTTTTATCTCAATATGGTATTCTCTCCAACAAAGTGCTTGCTTGTCCTGAAAAGAGGCTTTCTGGTGAAACTAAACTAGTGCAGCTTTGCTGAAAATACTCTGCAGACGACCTTATTTCTGGGGCAGTAATCTGACACCTTTCCAGAGCATGGAATCGAGTTTAATATTCCATCCATCTCATAAGTTTTAATCTAACTTTTACTGTTGTGTTCAATGCATCATGTTAACCAGCACATTTTCATTTTATAAGATATGACAATACCCCTTAATGCTGTGACTTCTGTCTGCCTACCCATCCTCCATCTCCACTGTTATTTTCTGGTCATTTGTGCAAAAAATTGATTGCAAGCTCTTCTGAACGCACATTTTGTGTTATATTCTATGAAGTGCATGGGATAATAATGAGCAGTGAAATGATGAAATAGTTCAAAATATTAATCTCACTACACACAAATCTTTTACCTTTTCATTTTTTCCAGTATCTAGAATTTACAGTTAACTCGAGCTTTGGCTTGAAGGGGGAGAGAGGGCTGAAGAATTTTGAATGCAGGTACATAAGAGAATCCCAGTTTATGACTCATAAATATGCTGAATTAGGTTGCTTCCAAAATCTTTCAAATTTAGCCAGGTATATATTTTATGCTCTTTTCTCTTTATAGTTGGACAGGAGTTGGGTGAGTGTGCATGTGTGTCTCTGGTGCTGTTCTGAAAGATCTGTTCTTCCATGATCACTTTTATATGTTGCCAATCATCTTTGCCCTATATAGGAAAAATGTACTTTACCAGTTGAAAGGGAAAAGGAAGAAACATCTGCTTTCTAGCCTTAGGTGCAAAGTTAAATGCTCTTCTTGGGTGCCTGTACTCATGTGGGGAGGCTGCTCCAATACACAGCAATTACAGCATGTCAAAGCAGAGTCAGTTAATTAAGACTGCTGGAGCATGCAAATTAGTGCATACCAGCCAGCCTCCACATCCTGTGTATTTGTGTCCCTCCTCTTTAAAATGGTGGCGGGGTTGCTTTAACTAAACTTGTTTGAATGAGCTTTAGTTAAAGCACATCCACTGCCATCTTGAAGCGCAGGGACACTGATACATGAAACGCTGCAGGTGCTTTAATTAGAGCAGCTCTCAGCGTTTCTAATTAGAGTTCCCCATTCCCACCCCTGGAGCACATGTAAAAATGGCCCTTGTGTCTAAAATGCTCAAGTTTCAGAATAAATGAGCCTTTCATTGAGTTGCAACCTTATGGCACCTGGCAGGTTATTTGATCCTTGTGATTAATGCAGCACTAGCAGTGCAGTATAGTCTTTTTCAAATAATGCATATATGAACAAACAAGTTCAGCCACTTATTTCCCAGTAGGAAATACCATACTGACAAAATGTGTATTTTCCCTTCCATGAGCTCTTTGAACCTGCCTACCACCTCCATAAAATCATTCTCCCTGCTTAGAGAAAAAAAGTTACCTGAAGGCAGAGATATGTATCAACTGTCAGGCACTCTGGAGGGAATCTGTCGCAAAGTTATTTTATCCTTAGGCTCTGCAAGTGGGGAAAGAAGATGTTTTGGGTACTTTTCCTCAATCCCACTTCAGCTCACCTGGCTTTTGGCCAGGCCGCATTAACCTTACCATTTTTATCTTTTTCTCCTCTAGTCCTTCTTTTGCATTTATTATGTACAAAATAATTAGAGGAGTGCATGTGGATATGTGAACTGAGAGAGAATATGCCTGTGAAAAGCAGCTTGTATTCACTTTGGATTTGGGTTCAGCCAATTTGGGGGACAGTAATTCAATTCGGTGATTCGAATCACTGTCCCAAATCGATTCAGCTGAATCATCCAGGCCAGGCCCATCCCTGCCCACTCTCCCAGCCCGGCAGTGACAGCTCTGCCCACCCCAGCTCCCAGCACTTAGGGAAAAAAAAAAGGCCTGACTCAGTGGGTGCTGCCAGGCAGGGGGCAATCCTTGCTGTCTCCCCACTGCCCTGGAGACCTCTGCATGAGCCCCCCAACCCACCCCCCTTCACTTCCCCCCTAGCCCCACCTCCGGCCCTGTAAGGAAAAAAACAA